>NC_057712.1:75081954-75114803 GCF_004010195.1 Chiloscyllium plagiosum
TTGGGCAGGAGGTAGAAACGGGCGGTGCGGGGTTGTGGGACTATGAGGTTGGAGGCGGTGGATGGGAGGTGACTATGAGGTTGGAGGCGGTGGATGATCTCATGGAATACAGGGAGAACTAACCATTTGGATACAGAACTGGCTCAAAGGTAGAAGACAGAGGGTGGTGGTGGAGGGTTGTTTTCAGACTAGTGCGACCAGTGGAGTGCCACAAGGATCGGTGCTGGGTCCACTACTTTTCGTCATTTATATAAATGATTTGGATGTGAACATAGGAGGTATAGTTAGTAAGTTTGCAGATGACACCAAAATTGGAGGTGTAGTGGACAGCGAAGAAGGTTACCTCAGATTACAACGGGATCTTGATCAGATGGGCCAATGGGCTGCGAAGTGGCAGATGGAGTTTAATTCAGATAAATGCGAGGTGCTGCACTTTCGGAAAGCAAATCTTAGCAGGACTTATACACTTAATGGTAAGGCCCTATAGGGAATGTTGGTGAACAAAGAGACCTTGGAGTGCAGGTTCATAGCTCCTTGAAAGTGGAATCGCAGGTAGATAGGATAGTGAAGAAGGCGTTTGGTATGCTTTCCTTTATAGGTCAGAGTACTGAGGACCGGAGTTGGGAGATCAGGTTGCGGCTGTACAGGACATTGGTTAGGCCACTGTTGGAATATTGCGTGCAATTCTTGTCTCCTTCCTATCGGAAAGGTGTTGTGAAACTTGAAATGGTCCAGAAAACATTACAAGTATGTTGCCAGGGTTGGAGGATTTGAGCTATAGGGAGATGTTAAATAGGCTCGTGCTGTTTTCCCTGGAGCGTCAGAGGCTGAGGGGTGACCTAATAGAGGTTTATAAAATCATAGGGAACATGGATAGGATAAATGGACAAGGTCCTTTCCCTGGGGTGAGGGAGTCCAGAACAGAGGGCATAGGTTTAGGGTGAGGGGGAAAGATATAAAAGGGACCTGAGGGGCAACCTTTTCACATAGAGGGTGTGACGTGTATGGAATGAGCTGCTAGAGGAAGTGGTGGAGGCTGGTACAATTGCAACATTTAAAAGGCATCTGGATGGGTTTATGAATAGGAAGGCTCGCAAATGGGACTAGATTGGGTTGGGATATCTGATCGGCAAGGACAAGTTGGACCAAAGGGTCTGTTTCCATGCTGTACATCTCTATGATTCTATGATTTTAAATATTTAAAATATGAAGTTTGGGTAAATTACAATATACTTCACCTTTTCTTCCACTAAAAGGATTTGGAAATTAATGAGTTTTAAAACTGTGTATTTGCACAAGCTTCAAAAAGAGGAATGACATAAAAGATGTTATTGAGATAGGATTTAACTTAATTTTTTAATCAACTGTAAAAAGTAAATGATTTATAAATAGTCTGTCTATAATTGATAAATATCTCACATGCATAATAGTGGAGATATTTATTGTGTTGAATGGTCATTGGCCTGAAATGTTAACTCTCTTTCTCTCTACTAAAGCTGACTGACTTGCTGGGTAGTTTCTGTTTTTTTTTCCTCTGCCTTAAACACTCCTGCAAGTTTATGGACACAGGAAATAAAAGATAGGGAGTGGAAGTCAATTAGATTTCCAGCAGAGCAACGTTAACAAGCTTTCATCAAACTTGGAACTTCCAAGGAGGTGGGCTGGTTAGGAGCTAATCTGTCTTGGTCTGTTAAGATGGCCCATTGATAGGAAGCATTGAGTTTGTATTATTTTGTATTGCTGTACATTAACTAAATCCAATCATTTGTTTCATATCAAAAAATGACTTTACTGAATGAGCTGAAATCGCAGCATAAGTTTTAAAACAATTCAGGTAACCCATACAACTAGACTTAAGACCAAACCTTCTGACCTAGAGGTAGGGACACTACCACTGCACCATCAACCTGTTCAGATGTACCTCCACGGAGGACGCAACTTAAACCCCAAGCTTTTGTCCATAGGCAAGGGCAATATCACTGTAATGCAGGACCCCTGCTTGCTATCAGGATGGCTGAATATTAATATCACTTCACCTAGCAATTTACAAAACCACCAAAAAGGCTGGCAGGAAGTAGGGGCCTAGAGACAAGCAACTTCATCAAGTATGATTGACCCATCACCTGAACGTTCACAAAACATCCAGACACAACAACTACAACATTTCAAAGCTATCTGAATGGGTATATGAATCGGAAGGGTTTTGAGGGATATGAGCCAAGTGCTGACAAATGGGGTTAGGTTAGATTAGGACAGCTGGTCGGCATGGACGAGTTAGATCGAAGGGTCTGTTTCCGTGCTGTACATCCCTGTGACAACCTATGCAATCAGATGAGTATGGACTAAGCTATTGTAGTCAATCACTTTAAACAATGGACCCTAATTGAGAAGGAGAAGTGTAATGGCCATCTAATCAAAAAACAATGAACCTGCAATTAAGGTTTCTCTTGCTTGTTCTGACTTTATTTGGTAATTAGCGCTGAAAATGTGTTGCTGGAGAAGCGCAGCAGGTCAGGCAGCATCCAGGGAACAGGAGAATCGACGTTTCAGGCATAAGCCCTTCTTCAGGAATGAGGAAAGTTTGTCCAGCAGGCTAAGATAAAAGGTAGGGAGGAGGGACTTGGGGGAGGGGCGTCGGAAATGTGATAGGTGGAAAGAGGTCAAGGTGAGGGTGATAGGTCAGACTGGGGTGGGGGCGGAGAGGTCAGAAAGAAGATTGCAGGTTAGGAAGGCGGTGCTGAATTCGATGGACCACCCTCACCTTGACCAAACTTTCCTCATTCCTGAAGAAGGGCTTATGCCCGAAAAGTCGATTCTCCTGTTCCCTGGATGCTGCCTGACCTGCTGCGCTTCTCCAGCAACACATTTTCAGCTCTGATCTCCAGCATCTGCAGACCTCACTTTCTCCTTATTTGGTAATTAGGCAGACTGTGAATGGAGATCACATTTTCTGTGGAGAAAATGTACAGTCTCAGTCTGCACAGCCATTCTGCAAGTGCATACCCTGCCCATATTCTAACTAGCTAAACACTACAGGCTGTATTTTTTTTCCGAGGAAGCTGCTGATATCAAAGGAAAAAGTCACTCATCAACATTTTAAACCATCTTGATGCAACCTCTGCAAAGGTCACCCAAACCAGAAAGAATTGTTGAAGTCAGCCATCTCTATATGACGAAGTTTCTTTTGCGACCCTTCAACAACTTAAGCAAACCCATTCCAACTTTGCAACTTGCCTGTGTGTAATGTCTGAACCTCTTGAAGGAATAAGATGTGAATGATGAATGATCTTGTTTATTGTCACATGCATATTACAGTGAGAAAAACAGTAAAATACAATGAAAAGCTTTTCCACTTCTCTACGATCCAGTGCAATTTTGAATAGTTTAAGAATAAGTTCAAAATAGCAAGGTATAACTTAAAGAGAGTCCATCACTCCCGAACCAGCTCATCGTCAATAATACATTTCAGAACTGGAGTCGTTTTATTGTTTTATTAGATTGGGTGTGAACTACAATAAATATCATGCTGTTTCCTTTTAAAAATTATAGGAAAACACTTTTGTGTATATCCTTTCCAGTCATGGCATAGATGAATATCCAATGAACTGGTAAACAAATTATTTTAAAAATACCTGTTGCAGTCAAATGAGAATTGGAGAGTTCAGTCATTCTAGCACTCCTCAGCTAGCTCTAATAAATGTTATGTTTGTGGTTGAAGTAAAATTGTTTCATCAAGTGTTCATTTGTAGAGAAATAGTTGTTAACTCAGGCTAGGTTATTTAAATTAATTTTAAAAATGTTTTTCCTTGATAAAATTTCATCATTCAGTTTGTTTGGAAAGCCTAACCATTAGCTTTTGAAAAGGAAAGTGAGCATGTACAATTTTATTTTAGATGTTTGTCTAGCTTGCAGTAAATTCATACTTGGTCAGAGTTGAAAGTTTAGTGACCTAGTTACAATGGAATCTAAGTCCTCTTTATTGTTTCTGATATAAATACATAACTTTGTAGCTTCGGCCTCTGGCTATTCACAAAGGGTACGAATAGCCACAGTTTTCTTACAAGGTTTCCATAAAGAAACCTTATTGGATTAAATTAGCACCCATTTGAAGTTCATGAATCTAACCTCCATTAGGAATTTGAGTAAGCACCCTCAAATAAAATGATACAAATATTATAAGGAATTATTTTTTTAAAAACATATTTTTTGGAAGTATGAAATTTGTAGTCAACGTACTGAAAAAAAAACTCCAAACACATTTGACTAATTTTATACTTTAAGTCTGAGAAAATGTTCATTCTCCTTATTTAAAAATTTCTAAATTCATTGTTTTCACATCTTGGCCATACATACACATCACTTTTGGTGATAAAGTACACATTAGCAACTCGGAGTAAATAAATTTCAATCTTTAATGTTCGTTCTGTTGCATTCTGAAGTTCTCCAGCAGCATCTGGAAGTTACTTTGATGATATAACAGCTATTTAAATGGATAAACATACCTGTACAATTTTTAGCAGTGACAGCATCTCCATAGTACCCTGGTGCACAGCGTTCACAATGGATGCCCGTTGTATTTCGCAGACAATTACGGCAATGCCCAGTTTCCTCATTGCAGTCTTCAAATATGAGATTGGGATCAGAATTACCATTGCAGTTACATTTTCTGCAACTACTTCCATAGAGCATTGGTGTTCCATAGTAACCAGGAGCACATCTAGAATAAACAAATATAAATTGAAACCACAAAAAAAAATAATAGTCTTGGAAATATTCCTTCCAAATTGCACGGATGTGTGACCATGTAGCAATTCAGGATGCCCTGTGCCAGAAGTAAACAATACATGAAAACATGCACATGCATAGTGTTCTGACAATCAGAAAAGGATTACAGGGTTAAACAAGTCAAGCATGCAGAGCAAATTGACATTTGAAAGCACTTGACTCTCAGTCTAACTATGATGGGGTACAGATATTCTTCTACACTACTATTCTGGCATTCTGATCAATACTATTGCTTTCTGATGAAGAGTGACCAACCTGAAACATTTATTCTGCTTTCTTCCTACAGTTGCTGCTAGACCTGGTGAATTTCTCCAGATTTTCTGTTTTTGTTTCAGATCTCCATCATCCATATTTCTTTGTTTTATAAGGCTAGTATGGACTACTTTAGCAGAATGTATGGATAAAATGTTTAAAGCCAAAGAATTTCTTCTAACTTGGTAGAGAGGTTGGATATATAATTGAAGTGAACATCCTAAAATAACTGCAAAAATTGTATCGTACCATCTGGCTCTCTAGTAAAATTTCTATATTAAATGTGAAGTTTCTGCATTTGCAGGTTAAATACGAATCACCTTACCATTGAAAATTACTACCTGTTCACTTTATTCTGAGTACTGCTTTAAAATGTCAAAAATGTAATTACACAACCTCTCCATTACTGAAATTTAACTGCAACAATTGCAGCCTTTCATATATTTAGATTTAAATTGTTATTGGAGTATTTTTTAAAAGGTTAGGTTGATCGTTTTATCTTGCTGTCTTTGTTCTACCTCTGTTAATTTAATTTTTCCTTCTCTCTCTTTAATTTTCCTTTTAGATTTTCCCACTTACTCGTTCAGATCTTGCAGTGTTAACTTCACAATTCTCAAAAATAGTTATTTGACCCACTCACTCAGCTCCCTCATGTCCTGCAAACAGTTTGCTGCTTTTATAACTCCCTCTTCCAGCAATGTGCGGGACAAAATATTGAAACATTAAATGAGCAAGGCAAGGTCTAACTGCAAGCTCCATATACCATAGCAATTTTTGGACAACATATTTTTCAGCAGAACTAAGGCAATAAAACATTATGGTCACTATCGCGTAAACCACCAGTAGTTTTTCTTACTGTGAAGCACCCAGCAAAAGAAAGTAAAATATCAGCGATATTCCGCTTAGGAATTGTGACCTACTGAAAATACACTTAAGTCATAGTCACACAGCATGGAAATAGACTCTTCGGTCCAACTAGCCTATGCTGACCCTGTTCACAAACTAAACTAGTCCCATTTGCTTGGATTTGGCCCATATCCCACAAACCTTTCATATTCATGTACTTACCTGAATATCTCATAAATATTGCAACTTTACCTGCATCCACCATTTTGTCCGGCAGTTCATTCCATACCTGAACTACTCTCTTTGTAAAAACGTTACCCCTCATGTCTTTTTTAAGACTTTCTCCTCTCACCTTAATAATATGGCCCCCTAGTTTTGAACTCACCCACCCAAGGGAAAAGACCTTTGCTATTCACTTTATCTATGGCCCTCATAATTTTAGTACCTCTGTAATGTCACCCCTCAACCCCACCCCTTCACCCCTCTCCAGTGAAATAAGTCCCAGCCTATTTTTATAATTCAAACCCTCCATTCCCAGCAACATCCTGATAAATCCACTTCTAAGTTTTTGTTTGTTTTGCAGTCAATGCCCTGGAGTGACACTTAATTCACATAAGCCAATACCCACAACAATTTCTTTGTGGAACAGAAAGTGAAGGATAATCAATGTGACTTAAAAGAAGTTCTGGGATTTGCATTCTAAAAGATGAAAGACTTAACAGAAAACTAGCTTTGTTCAATATATCTTTTTAATTGCATGACACTGTGATCTTCTGCTATATATTCTGTGTCTTATGATCCTGCCCCACCAGTTACCTGATGAAGGAGCAGTGCTATGAAAGCTAGTGCTTCCAAATAAACCTGTTGGACTGTAACCTGGCATTGTGTGATTTTTAACTTTGTCCACTCCAGAATTCCTGCAGTACAGTGGCTGAGTGGTTAGTACTGCTGCCTCACAGTGCCAGCCTTGGGTGACTGCCTGTGTGGAGTTTCTGTGCTCTCGCTGTGACTAAGTGGGTTTCTGCTGGGTACTCTGGTTTCCTCCCACAGTTCAAAAATATGCAGGCCAGGTGGATTGGCCATGCTATATGTTGGATTACGGGAAGAGGATGGGTCTGGGAGGGAAGCTGTTCAGAGGGTCAGTGCAGACTTGATGGGCTGATTGGCCTCTTTCTGCACTGTAGTGATTCTGTGTTCTACTACCTTCTCTGATCCCAAAGAAGTTGTAAATGGGACATCTATCCCTAACTCAGGAGCAAATCAAGACCTCAGAAAGCTTCTGATCAAGTAACCCCTGCAGCATACAGGACTGCAGATACAAGCAGTCCCAGAACTGCATAAGTATAGGCGGCTCGAGGTAGAGTGGCTGGTAGAATAAAGTGGGGGTGCTCATGGAGAGATTTGGAGGGGGTGGTGGGATGAACACATGAATGGAGTGGAAGACCTCAGCGAATGGTCAAAGTTGAAAGAAAGATGTTGATAAGGATACCCCCACCCTGCCTAAAGTTATAGCAGGGTCATGCTTCTGGCGTCTATCCACTGTTGAGCTCCTCTCACTGGCCAAGAAGTTAGGGTTGGGTGCAGCCCTAAAGTTGCCATTAATTGGCCACTTAAGGCCCTTAATTGAGGCAAAGATGGGTGCACACCCCGAAGTCTTACCTGCACCCCCTGTAAAATTGGGGAGAATTTGGGGTGTTCAGGAGCCTGGAGGGAAGGTAATCTGAGGAGATTTAAGCTCATTCTACCTGCAAACCCCAGTAGGTAAATGTCCATTCTACCCATCAGGTGGAAAGATACACGGTATTGATAAAGTATAAATGCTTTGGGGCCATATGGCATGTTTGTCTGCTGTCTGCACAACTTTGAGAAATTAAAATAGTGGCACCACTGTTTATCCAAACTCTAAACAATCCCCCAAATCATGTTGGTCTTCCAGACTTGAAATTATAGTTTCCTATCATACACGTTTTAATGCAAACAACCAAATTAAAAAAAAGTGACCTTTCACATCTGGATCCAGCGTAATTTTCCTGACAGAAGCAATGTAATTTGTCGGCTTTAATCTTACAGGAAACAGCAAAACTGAAAAACAGAAAGAAGAAAACAAGTCATTTTATATTCTTAGCAGTGTTAAAATGCTTTTTTAAAAACCCTTTCTTTGTGTAAGACAATTGTTGTGTTATTGCATAGATTCCAGACCAGAACAGCCTATACCTTTAAGACAGTTACACAAAATTAGAAAATGTGACATAATACATGTAAAGGTACTGGCCGCATTTGCAATCACTCCCTCTGTTTAATAAGTCAGAGCAATGTGTTCAGTCAGTCAGTTATGTGTCCATAATGTAAAGGAACATCAGTGAAAACAGAATCCAGTCTCTCTGTAAATTTGTGATATTATAGCAATGTAAACAGACAATGTTATTAATAAATTTGAAGACATCTTTCTCTAAAAGAGTCCTATCTTTGTGGTATGTGTTTCTGAGCTAAATATGAGACAGCATTCAGAGCATTCCATTCTGCCAGTGGTGTTGGGTCCAATAAACCACATTACTAATGATTCTACAATATTCATGCCATATTGCCTCCATTTATTTTACTGATGTCACAAACATTCCGTGGGTGGACATCTTTTTGATTCACATTAGTCCAGGTTTGACATTATTAAATTCAATGCTGCACTTTTTACTACAGGCAAGCAGTCTGATTTTACAATTTGTATAAAACAAGGATTGATAATCCTTCTATGTAAACAATCTATTTATAACTAATTTTAACTTGAAAGATGAGAATATCTTCTTTGAAATCCAAGAGTGTACTATCTTAATGTTTTCCATTGGGCACATTTGCTTTACTTGGAAACATTATGGTATAATTTGATCTAAGCTCACTTGAAGGACACAAGAGAAGTATCATTATGCTAAATACATGCATTACCATTTGGTTGAGGCAAAGCCACTTTGTCTCTCGATATGTATTGTCAAGCATGTTATCCTGTTCAAAAACCAACTCCTTACAGGTGACAAATTGCACTTAGAACTTCCAAGTGAAGAGGTCATAAGATTGCTTCACATATTAAGTTTTGTTTTTAAACAAGTTTGATAAATACAAAAGTATCTTCTCAACTAGACCCTTTTTTTAAATCCAAAAATTACATACATTAGCTCTATGTTGTTTAGATATATTTTACAGACTCCACATTATAAAGCATACAACCATTGCAGGGCTGCAGTAATTCTTTTTTCCACTTACTTATTTGAAGGAATACTCATAGGGCAGGGACAAGGCTGACAAGACTTATGATGACCCTGGACAACATCACCAATATATCCATCAAGACATTTTTCACAGTGGTCCCCAGTTGTATTATTCTGACAGTTCTGGAATACAAAGTGATAAATTATTCAAGTTTCATAATTTATTGAGTAATAGATTGCAACTGAGTCCCTAAAGCAACTGAAGTAATGATTTCCCTTGCAAATTCATTTTATGTTGACATTTTTAAATCAACATGAGTAAATTATTCATATAATACCAACAAAATTCTGATGTATTTGCTGTACAGGTATCTAGCTTTTAGTTTTACAGTCTATGCTTCTTAAGTAAATTGCTTCCAGTCTTGGTACAGAATCACAGTGTGACAATGAATCCATAAAGGCACACAGTTACAAGAAAGAAAATCATTGGCAAATGTTTAAAGTAGGGAAAACAACATGCATCACAATATAATACAAGCAATTTATATGATGGCACATTGGTCCAAATATTTAAATTAGTCATTTGTTTGAAAATACCAACAACAAATTTCATTTTTTGCTGATGGTTACGTTCCTTTATGGTGACAAGTAACCTGTCCCAATACTGATTTGTGAATACTTTCCTATTCTAATCTTCAGTGAAGTGTGATGGTCATTATACTACTGTCCTGATGGAATTTTACCGATCATGGTGGGGTCATGGTGACAAAGGTATACCAAACCCACCCTTCTCCATTTTCCTGCTATCAATTTCAGTGAGTTAATAATGACGATATAGAGAGAAGTGAAACTGTCCTCATTCTATTGAGCAAAAATGTTTATTAATTATTACTCTTTGTACATGAGTGAGTACAAGGGAGCATGCTTAGAACTGTATAGACCGGGTCCTAGTTCCATGTGCATCTATTTGTTAACAGTAACAAGACTCACCCACTATCTTATACCTTGCTCAAGTGAATTGTTCTATCCTTTTAAATCATTATCATTTAACAGTTACATTGCCCTTAATATTGAGTTACCAATGCTTCCCCTATGTGCACTTCCTACCATCACCTCCTCTATCATCCCATCCATCCCTCCAAAATCACTTTTTAACTCTTTCCTCGCCCCAAATTGGAGAAGGATGGGACTTCAGTGGTTCACATTTCTGTTTATAGGAAAGCAGACCCTTGAGCAGGCTGAATGTACAATCTGACATGACCACTAATACTTGGAGCATACTCAGCACCATGCCTGAAGGCATTAGCTACGAAAAGGTGTCAACAAACAGTAGACTGAAGAGACAAACACTCAGACCTGGAGCTGTGCTGAGGTTCCTAGACTCTGGAGCACTGTAGAAGATCCCAATAACCTGCTTCCTCTGGAAGACCCTCATCAGAATCTGAAGAAGATGGATCATCTGTGACCCTTCAGTAAGAGTACGACCTGTCCAGCACACTGTTGCAGTATGCTGAGGTGGATTGAGGTAGAAGCACTGAGGATATAAAAGCATCAATACAGAGCCGTTTCTGATGTGTAGACTTGTTTGAAGTCAATGACAGGAAAATTGGAAAAGAAGAACTTCAACAATTCAACGTGATAGCGTGACATCACCTCAGGATAAAGAGACTCTCTAGCAGGCTGATCTGCTGAAAGTATTGAGCTCAAATAAGTTAATAAACTAAGAGAGGAATCTGATTGTTCAATAACTATTGTTGCAGTGATCTGACCTTCAGAATGATTTATTAACAAATTAAGTAATGAATCCCTGGAAACCTGCTGGAGCATACTGGTTGTTGATATACTGTGAGAATTGGAAGATTGTTCTCTGCATTCAGGCATTTGGTAGGTAAGAATGGTAGGAAGAGAGTCTGCAGTGGGCATCAGTACATTGTCAGGGAGGATTCCTTCTGCATATGCTGACTGGCCCACTCAAAATGAGCAGGATATCCAAATTGTGGTTGCTGTTTTACAACATTGGAGTGTTCAGTTGGACTGTGGGACAGAGGCACAGCTGCATAGTATAGTTAGTGAAGAGATAGAAACTGCACGAGGTTTGACGGCCTGTGTTGTATTCAAAGAGCATGGCTAGATGCTGCACATCTTCTTTCAACAAATCAACAATGGTGTTATGCTGCTTTTTTCATGCTCTTGTTGTCAAAGTTAACTTCAGTTAACACAGCTTCCTGATTGGTCACCTTCATGCCTGAGGTACCTATGTCCTACAGGGTGTAGTCTGTCCTGAAAAGGGAATGGATGACCCATAAAGTTCACCTCCAGTCCTCTGAATGGAGTGGCATCAAACAAGAGAAGGTCACAGTCATTGCCTGCTGTTGAATAAAGAATCTTCAAAGCAAGACAAACTTGTCCATTCGGTTAAGGATATGTTGATGAGAAATGACACACAGAATGACTGTGAACTCACATTCTTTAGAACAAAGTCAAAGCTTTTCATCTTGCACTCATCAGGACTGAAACAATAAGAAAAACAACTGCAGAGAGGAAATAATTTTTACAGCATAAAAAGAGAAGGCAGATTTATTGACATGAAGATGCTGCAGGACCTTTAACTGTCCTAGTTAACTTATTAAATTCAAGCCAGACAGGTTGACTCTGATTGGTCAGGACTTTGCCAAGGAAATACAACAGGATTGGTTATCCCCATTACCCTTTATTCAGTGAAAAAAAATGCAAAGCCTGGAGGCATTCCTTACACTGCTGTTTGCAAGCAATAAATATAGTTGTATGCACAAATGAATCACTGTGAGCCCTACCGGTAACTTTAAATAGATCTTCAATATAATTCTTAGTACAGGCTCTCCCCAAAGGTTTTGAAGAATAGTCATACTGAACTCAAAATCTTAACTCTGCTTCTCTCTGCACAGATACTGCCAGATCTGTTGCGTTTCTCCAGCACATTCTTCTTTTATTAGCAAAAATTACTGTTTGCTGAAGAGATGCCCAACCTTCTGCCCAGTTGGTAAGTGCAAGTGCTTCTCAACTTTACCTCTAAAAGATCTAATTTTAATTTTTACACTATGATGAGTCCAAGATGTACCACTGTGGAAATAGCTCCCTTCTATCTCCCTTAACTATTTTGATCTTGAGGCAGCATTCTGTGCACTTCCCATCAGAGATATGTAGGAACATTTAGAATTTATTTGAGATCCTTACATAACACCTAATAACTAAACATTAGGGGCTGTACAGTCCAATTAATAGGCATAAATGCATACCAAATAGGAACATATTCAGTGCCTGTGACTACGAGTGTTCTGCTCATGCTTAGAACTTCACATTCCCATCCACTCCTGACAAACCCTGAATCCCCAACCAACAAAAAATACCCCACTTTCTCCGAAAAACATTCAATTTTCCCACTTTCACTGCCTTCTGAGGCAGAGTTCCAAAGTCATATAATTCTCCAACTGAAAAAGTGACCATTTCCATAAGAAAACAGTACTTATGCCACTTTTGGAATATTGTGTGCAATTCTGGATTCCCTCCTATAAGAAGGATGTTGTGAAACTTGAAGGGGTTCAGAAAAGATTTACAAGAATTTTGCTGGGTTTGGAGGGTTTGAGCTATAGGGAGAGGCTGAATAGGCTGAGGCTGTTTTCACTAAAGCATTGGAGGCTGAGGGTAACCTGACACAGGCCTATGAAATCATGAGGAGGTGTGGATAGAGTAAATAGATAAGGTCTTTTCCCTGGATTTGGGGAGTCCAAAACTAGAGGACATAGGTTTAAGGTGAGAGCGGGAGGACTTAAAAAGGGACCTAAGGGGCATTTTTTTCACACAGAGGATAGTACATGTATGGAATGAGCTGCCAGAGGAAGTTGGGAGGCTGGTACAATTACAACATTTAAAATGCATCTCGATGGGTATATAAATAGGAAGGTAAAAACAATGACTGCAGATGCTGGAAACCACATTCTGGATTAGTGGTGCTGGAAGAGCACAGCAGTTCAGGCAGCATCCAAGAACAGCGAAATCGATGTTTCGGGCAAAAGCCCTTCATCAGGAATACAGGCAGAGAGCCTGAAGCGTGGAGAGATAAGCTAGAGGGGGGTGGGGGTGGGGAGAAAGTAGCATGGAGTACAATAGGTGAGTGGGGGAGGGGATGAAGGTGATAGCTCAGGGAGGAGAGGGTGGAGTGGATAGGTAGAAAAGGAGATAGGCAGGTAGGACAAGTCTGGACAAGTCATGGGGACAGTGCTGAGCTGGAAGTTTGGAACTAGGGTGAGGTGGGGGAAGGGGAAATGAGGAAACTGTTGAAGTCCACATTGATGCCCTGGGGTTGAAGTGTTCCGAGGTGGAAGATGAGGCGTTCTTCCTCCAGACATCTGGTGGTGAGGGAGCGGCGGTGGAAGGAGGCCCAGGACCTCCATGTCTTCGGCAGAGTGGGAGGGGGAGTTGAAATGTTGGGCCACGGGGCGGTGTGGTTGATTGGTGCGGGTGTCCCGGAGATGTTCCCTAAAGCGCTCTGTTAGGAGATGCCCTGTCTCCCCAATGTAGAGGAGACCGCATCGGGAGCAACGGATACAATAAATGATGTTAGTGGATGTGCAGGTAAAACTTTGATGGATGTGGAAGGCTCCTTTAGGGCCTTGGATAGAGGTGAGGGAGGAGGTGTGGGCGCAGGTTTTACAGTTCCTGCGGTGGCAGGGGAAGGTGCCAGGATGGGAGGGCGAGTTGTAGGGGGGCATGGACCTGACCAGGTAGTCACGGAACGGTCTTTGCAGAAGGCAAAAGGGATGGGGAGGGAAATATATCCCTGGTGGTGGGGTCTTTTTGGAGGTGGCTGAAATGTCGTCAGATCCACCGTCGTTGAAAGTGATAGAATGTTTCACCAGAGACTAGCGATTCCAATCCCACATGTGTATAATAGTTTTTATGATGAAATGGAACTCAGTTTATCTGATTATTCCTCACATCTGAAATTTCACACCCCGTATTAAGGGGAGCATAAAAATTCCGAACAGAATCATTCACATAGCCTCAAGATATTGGGATAGTTCCAGGCAAATTAAGATCATACAGGGATCTTGCGCAATCTGAAGAAGTACTGACCCAGAAGTTGCTTGATACCAAATAGCGAGATGAATGAACTTCCCATGATTAATGTGGGAAGAACCCAGCAAATTGTCACAAGAGAAATCTATCCTGTTAAATTGGGAACAAGTGCTGCACAATTTGCTCCCCATTGTTACGTTTGCGAAAACCAGAACATGCCATCAGCCTCTCAGTGAATGTCAAGAATTTATACTGTTAGTTCTATTTTATTCATTCACGGGATGTGGGTGACTCTGGCTGGGCCAGCATTTATTGCCCATCCCTAATTGCCAAGAAGGCAGTTAAGTATCAACCACATTGTTGTAGGCCTGGAGTCACATGTAGGCCAGGCCAAGTAAGGATGGCAGATTCCTTCCCTAAAAGACATGAGTGAAACAGATGGGTTTTTCCAACATTGTGCAATGGTGTCATCAGATTCTTAATTCAGACTTTCTAAGGACCCAAATTCCACCATCTGACATGGCAGGGTTTGAACATGGGTTCCCAAAACCTTACCTGGGTCTCTGGATTAATAGTATAGTGATAATACCACTTGATATCATCTCCCCAAACATCCTTAAACTCACTCTAAAATTAGACTTGGTATTTAACAACACAGGGACCTTCTTCAATTTACAGCCAGGCTTTCTACGTGATTTCAACAGGAATTTTGAGAAATACAGACATGCATTTGGGAGGCAATGACATATTTTTTGACTTTGGAGATGACAGGGAAATTGGAAAAAGTCTGTCATTCCAAGAGGATGGGGTGATGAAATTCGGATCAGGGTTGAAAAATAATCTCCATTTTTAACTATGATTAGATGAAAAGCTTACCCGCATAACCTTGAAATGATGCCTGCGTGTGTAAATTTCTGGAGTGGCCTCTTGATATGACCTAGCCAGTACTTCTTGAGTTTAACAGTGTCGAAGATCATTGCAAAATCCATACCCACTTCTACAGTGTGAATGCTGTAGTGTAAACATCAAGTATGTAAAGTCAGGCTCAAGGTCAGAGTTATCAGCTCTGGAGGAGATGGATGCTGGGTTGGTAGAGAGGATCATTAAATATATTTGAGGGCGATGCAGCTTCAATGATAAGTCAAAGGTTCAGGGTCAGTCAGGTACTAGAATAGATTCTAAATTCTCTTACCTTTCCTGGGTAAGGATTAATCTTAAGTAAGTAAATCCCAATCTGTATGACTTTATGGAGGTTTCTTTGAGCATTCCAGGTGTGAGGGAACTGCCCAGTGGAATTTTAAATTTCCTAAGAAGTTCCCTTAGAGTCGGTTTAAAGTTGGCAGTTGATTGTAGAACTGGGTTAGTTTTGCTGTCTGGAATACTCCGAGATTAATGATGGTACTGTTGGAGAAGAATCAGACTCGGTAGAGCAAAATGTGATCCAGCCAAATCCTGCAACCGATGGCTCAACTAACTGTTTGCCAGATACACTCATCCAAGCCCATGGATTTTGTTTACTAAAACCTTTGCAGTGGAAAGCTTTGAATTAAGTTAATGACTAGGATGATAGACATCATGATTTAGTTTAAAATTCATTTAAAAAGGCCTTATTTTAAGAAATCTGATGTTGTTTATTAAGGGGCTAAATACCTCACTTCAAGTGCTTCAGATACATTTTGCAGGCAACCTCAATAAAAATTGCTTTGCATGCCATATTACAATGTTAATTCCTTATGAATTGCATGAAATCTTGTGTGTTTAATGAACAGAATAAATAAATACACAGGCTTCCTTCATAAAAGTTACGTGCAAGGCTCAGTAACGTAATTCTCTGAAGCAGTATATTGAAAAAAATGGCATGCTAGCTGTAAGTACAGTACTGAAAAGGACCATTTTTGTGAGCTAGTTTAGTAAAACTCAAAACTGGCATACCTCTATGCAGCTAAGTGTTGTATATAATAATAAATTGACCTTTCATGACCTTATATCTGCATTAACTAATTGCATTTAAAATATACCCATGATCAGAAAAAATATCACTGTTCATAGATTAATTGGACATGCAGTTAAATTCAAGTCACTTAGGATAATACTGTTGATTCCCTTTATTATGAATTAAAATCACATGTTAAATGCCAGAGTGACATAGCTGTTTGGGATAACAATTCATCTGGCTGTTTTGCTGGGAGCCATAGATATGATTTTCATCACAGCCTGCTGCTGGCTTAATTACAAATGGCTGACATGCAAACCTGATGTTTCCATTCTACTGACTTGATTGAAGTATGTGGCTGAGTGGATTCCTCACTGCTGGTATCCTCTTGACACTATTGATTGTATTTACAATCAGCAGGGGCCAATCTATTGTGCTGCTAGAATGTGGCAGAGTCAACCTATTCTTCTTAAAGAAAAACTGCACTGAATAATTTTTTTGGAATTTTAAAGACAGAGAATGAACTCTGGGTTTTGGAAATGGTTCAAGTGGCTGATGTAGCATTACATACTTGTGGAGCTAAGTATGAATCTACTGAAGGCAGTGGAGCCTTTAAAACTATCTTCAGATAATAGTGATCAGAGTCTGAACCTAAAGACACGTCACCAGTACAAGCAGTGTAGTGACCATATGTGAATGATCAAGGGCAGTGACTGCATCTTCATAAGCCATTTTAAGCACAGAACATCGCTATCTGCACACAATTGTCAAAGCACCACAACCCATCAGCCACTCAGCAGTAGTCTCTGGCACTTGGGACTCACATACCATTCAGTTACTCCACCCCACCCTCACACACCTTTAAAAGTACAAGCCACACATACACTTCTGATTGCATCCATGTACCATCAGCTAGTCTAAGTATGAGACTGATTTATTGTTGTCACACATACTGAGATACAGCAAAAAATATTTTGCATGCTATACTGGCTGATTAAACCATACAAAAGTGTATCAGGGTAGCGGGACAGAGTGCAAAATACAGTGTTACAGCCACAGAGAAGGTGCAAAGAGAGAGGTCAAACGTAACGTATTAGAGATGAGTTTGTTTGGAGTGATGGTGTTGAAGGCAGAACTGTAGTCAATGAGTAGGAACCAAACATAGGTATCCTTGTTAGCCAGATGTCCCAGGAATGAGTGTTGGGCCAGGGAGATGGCATCTGCTGTGGACCTGTTGTGCCTACAGATGAATTCCAAAGTCTGATAACAGTGGGGAAGAAACGGTTCTTGAATCTGTTCATACGTGTCTTCAAACTTTTCAATCTTCTGGAAGAGGTTGGAAGAGAACATAACTGGAATGGGAGGAGTTTTTGATTATGTTGGTTGCTTTCTGAGGCAGCAGGAAGTAAAGATGGAGTCAATGGAAGAAAGGCTGGATGGACTGGGCTGTGTTTACGACTCTGTAGTTTCTTGCAGTCTTGGAACAGTGGCTGACATACCTTGCTGTGATGCATCTAGATAGGATGCTTTCTATGGTTCATCTGTAGAAACTGGTAAGGGTCCTTGTGAACATGCTAAATTCCCTTAGCCATCTGAGAAAATAGAGATGTGTTGTGATTTCCTAACCATTGCATCGACATGGGTGTCCGGGACAGATTGTTGGTGATCATCAGTCCCAGGAACTTGACGCGCTCTACCCTCTCTACTTCAGCAGCATTGATGCAGACAGGGCCATGCCCTTCGCTCCACTTCCTGAAGTTAATGACCAGCTCCTTTGTTTTGCTGATGTTGATAGAGGGATTGTTGTCTTCACACCATGCTGCTAAATACTCAATCTCTTTCCTGTATTCTGTCGTGTTGTTGTTTAAGATCTAACCTACAATGTTGGTGTTATCAGCACACTTATAAATAGAGTTGGAGCAGAATTTGTCCACACAGTCATGAGTGTATAAGGAGTATAGTAGAGGGGCTAAGTACATAGCTTTGTGCGGGACTGCTGTTGAGGATTATAGTGGAGGAGGTGTTCTTGGAAAAGCACAGCAGGTCAGGCAGCATCCAAGGAGCAGGAGAATCGACGTTTCGGGCATGAGCCCTTCTTCAGGGATTCCTGAAGAAGGGCTCATGCCTGAAACATCGATTCTCCTGCTCCTTGGATGCTGCCTGACATGCTGCGCTTTTCTAGCAACACATGTTCAGCTCTGATCTCTAGCATCTGCAGTCCTCACTTTCACCTCCGAGGAAGTGTTCTTGCCTATTTGTACTGATTACAGTCTATGGGTCAGAAAGTCAAGGATCCAGTTACAGAGGGGAGCTGAGACCTAGGTCTCGGAGATTAGAGATGAGTTTGTTTGGAGTGATGGTGTTGAAGGCAGAACTGTAGTCAATGAGTAGGAGCCAAACATACGTATCCTTGTTAGCCAGATGTCCCAGAAATGAGTGTTGGGCCAGGGAGATGGCATCTGCTGTAGACCTGTTGTGCCTACAGATGAATTCCAAAGTATCAGGGCAATCTGGCAGGTGTGAGCCAAGACTAATCTATCAAAACATTATCAAGGCCTGGTGGCTCAGTGGTTAACACTGCTTCCTCACAACTCCAGGGACACAGGTTTGATTCCAGCCTCGGGCAACTGTCTGTGTGGGTTTCCTCTGGGTGCTCCGGTTTCCTCTCACAATCCAAAGATGTGCAGGTTAGGTAAATTGGCCATGCTAAATTGCTCATAGTGTTCAGGGATGTGTAGGATAGGTGCATTAGTCAGGGGTAAATACAGGATAATAGGGTAGGAGAATGGGTCTGGGTGGGTTACTTTTTGGAGGGTTGGTGTGAATCTGTTGGGCCGAAAGGCCTGCTTCCACAGTGTATGGATTCTATGATTCTATAATTTTGGAGGTCAGAGTCACCAGGCAGTAGTCATTGAGACACACTGCATGATTTTTCTTTGTGACTGGCACGATGATGGTCTTCTTGAAGCAGATGGGCACTTCAGATCTTAGCAAGGGGAAGATAAAGATGTCTGTGAATACAACCACCAGCTGGTCCACACAGGATCCGAGTGCACAGCCAGGGACTCCATCCGGGTCAGTCCCTTTCCATGGGTTCACCCTGAAGAAGGCTGATCTAATGCCTGCGACGGTGACCGTGGGAACAGGTGCCACTGAGGCTGTTGGGATAGGTGACATCATTTCACTGACCTTCTGTTCAAAGTGAGTGTAGAATAATTGAGCTCATCCGGTCAGGATGTACAATTGTCTTCGAGTCAGCTACGCTACTGACATTGTCCCCTCTTTCTTGCAGAACAACATGGAACATAAAATGTTAGAGAGCAGAAGTGGTATGATGTTGATACAACCTTCCATTACAAACTCTCGTTGTACACTAGGAATGCCAGTGTCAGCAATATCCTCAAAAGAATATGCCATGTGCATCATAAAAGCTGCAGTAAGCCCCAGCAAAGTCCACTGGACCTGCATACAGCCACTTCACTTCCACCTCCCTGAAACTCTAGCATGGTATAAACAAATCCAGATCAGAGTTGTTTCCGTAGTGTATGTACACTCCTTCTCATCTTTTGCCCGAAAATAAGTGCTGGTAAAAGATTAACATAAAGCACACCAAGATTTCATTTCAACACGTTCTCCAATGAGCAATTTAATATCAAGCAGTTATGTTTAGTTCCTTGCAAGTCTCCTGTAATCCGCATGTAACAGTAAGGAACATTAAAAGGTTGGCATTAAAAATATATATCTTATAACAAAAGGAGATGTAAGGGGCAAGTTTGTTACACAGAACGGTTGAAATCTGGAATGTGCTGCCAGGGGTGGTGATGGAGGCAGATACGATAGAGGCATTTGAGACTTTTATACAAGCATATGAATATGCAAGAAAAGGAGGGATTATTGACCAAGGGCAGGCAGAAGGGATTAACTTAATTTGGCGTCATGTTCAGCACAGCATCATGGGCTGAAGGGCCCATTCGTGTGCTGTACTGTTCTCAGTTTCACAAGCTGTTATTGTTATGAGGGTAATATAGGTAAGAAAGAGAGACTTATACGACTGATCTGCTACAGATCCATGCTGCTCCAAGAGGAAACCCCTTGCCAATTAGTCAGGATAACGTGAATCTTAAATGACGTCATCATAGATTGTATGCTTTCCAAACAATATGGTGACATTATGGTTCTTTGGCAAGACTCAGCAAGCTTTCACATGTTTTACAAGATATATTTGGGTGCAGTGCTTTCAATTTTTGGCCTGACAATTTGTTTTACTTTCAACAAGTAAAAATATATTTACACTGTTTCCAGGCAACAAAGGTCCACTTTTACAATTTTTTTTTCCTGTTTTTATGGTATACTGTTTTTCATCTGACATTGCTGGGGCAGAGGGAAAAACATTGAAATTGATTTTTTAAAACAAATTTCTTGTAAGGAAGCAGACATCACTGGCAAGGCATTTGTAACTCAATGCTAGTTACCTTCGAACCAATTGAACTATTTTAGATGGTAATTAAGAGTCTATCATGCAGCTGTAGGTGTGGAGTCACATGTAGGATCAGATCAGGTAAGGAGGGCAGCTTTCCTTCCTCCAACGTCATCAGTGAACCAGATGGATCTTTACAATAATTGACAGTGGTTATATGGTTGCCATTAGACTAGCATTCAATTACATTTTTTTTAACTGAATCCAAATTTCACGATCTGCTACAGTGGAATTCACACCTACATTCTCAGACCATTAACCTAGGTCCCTGATTTGCAAGTTCAGTGACATTTCAACTGCGCTACCACTTCTCCAAAATCAACAGGATCTCAAAATGAAGTTCAACTGAAGTATTCAATAACAGGCTAAAGAGATCCCTTAACGCAACACTTAATTCTTTTCTTAATGCATGCCTCCTTTCATGATAATTCCCTACTTCTCTTTTGATTGTGATCTACTGCTGGTGGAATCATCTCCTAGTGACGTGTAACACTGTGTCTATGCTATGGTCCAGAGATCAATGGCAGTTCATTCACATGAACTGTGCTGATCACTGTGCTATTCCTGAGCAAATATTAGTATTATGTTATTACACATTTCTGGGACGAGTGGGACTTTGACCCAGACCTCCTGGGCAAGAGGTAGGAACACTACCAATGTACCACAAGACCCCTTGCAATTATTATTATTATTATTTTATGCAACAGCCTGACAAGAGTGACTAGTTGTGCTTGTCTAATGGATAATGAATCAGTGTTCCTCTGGAAAGGAGGTTAGCCTGGCCTCCTTACGGTAGAGATAGTAATTTGACAGTTCCAGTCATGAATAATTGTAATTAAAGCAAACTCAGTTTACCAGGGTATAACAAAAATTTGGGTCAAGATAATGTAAGCCACTGCCAATGCCAACCAGCTTGGTCAATCCATGGAACAGCTCAAGAATAGTAAATGAATGATAATTTTTGGTTGCCATAATAAACGTTCCAGAAGGACTGTAGGATAGAATTAATACAGAGACCAGTACTTGAGTAAATTATACAGACTGTAACTGGAATTGACTGAGGAATTAGCATGGGAATAACTAAATATATGTTATCTGAAGTTTACGATATTTTTATTCAGTTTGCCAAAATCTCTGATTGTCACAGACTGGTCTGGATTTAATCATTGGGAATGATTCAAACATATGATATGGAAGATATAAATAGGTGAAAAAATGTTGGGTGGGGAAGATGGAAGAGCTTTGGTTTGAGCAGACACAGGCACAGGATTCATGGGCTGATTTGTTTCACAGATGCTATGTAAACCTCTGTTAAATAAGAATACATTAAGAGTTTGGAGGTCGATATATTGTTGAAACTGGAATTATTCACAAACTCTGGTTAGACTAATAAGTTTTATTAAGTTATTGGCTAAATCATAAACAAAGTCCTAGGTTTGTTGATCAATCTATACTGAACTGATGGCCTTAGTGAGGACAAAAGATCTGTAGCACAAGATTGCTCCCGGTGGTTTGAGTTAGGAAAAGAAACAGCCAAGATCATCTGCAGCCTACTACCCAACGGCTGTTACTGAACAGCATGTTTGTACATACACACATCTGTGAGGGAACAAAATCTTACTTTGAACATCTCATGGTCAAATTACTTCCTGAAAGTCATACCTGGATTTTCACAAAATTGTAGAGACTTTGGGGATCTTTAAGGGTCAGGACTCAGATCTGGGGATCGCACTCCTATTTCTGATAGATCCAATTTTTCTAAGGAAGAGGCTATTAAACGGGGAATACAAGATTCATATCTGTGGGAAATCTGAACTCAGAAAAACCATGAGAAGTCAGTGCTGAATTCAATGGACATTATATTTGCTGGAGCAAGTGTGAATGTTTCAAGTAGACATGGACGCTTCTAAATTGTCGATGAGGTCTGCAAAACTGTCAAACTGTCAAGTTATTTAAATAGTAGGTCCTTTAACAACTAATAGCTAAGTTACCTGCAGCTGTCTGTGGTCTACAGGATATCTATTGCAGCAGTTTCAATAGCTGTGAGTTAGCATAAACCTTTGCGCTGTTATACAATTTGCTTTCCACTAGTATCATCATCAAAGAGTAAGGGAGGGTGGTAGTAATTTCATTGTTTGATTAGCAGATAAAATAGATTATTAAAGGTTTAACTGTTATGATGTGTAGTTCTGAACTTGTTAATTTTTAGAAGAGATTAATTATTTGGGGGAATATAAATCCAATGTGTTTTTTAAATCAATGACATTGAACTCTGTAATAGCTGTTTAGAACTTTATTTGTTTGATTCAGCATGGGTCCTTATGTCTGCCCATGATGAATATTGGGTGAGCTGGCAGGGAGGGAGGGTATAATAGTGGTGGGTGGAGGGACAGAAGTTGCTACAGGTTGGCACCAAGTTTACACAAGGGCCATGAGAGGAATATGGGATAACATGAGTTTGCAGTAAATTGACATGGGGCGAGAAGGGACCATGTGTGTTAGTGAGAATGTGGGTTGGTATAGATGGCGTGTTTGGGCATGGTGAGTGAGAGTTGTGGGGGGGAGGGGGGAGGCGTGTTGTAAATACCTGGAGAGCCACAGTGGTGGGTGTGGGGGAGAGCTCGTGATGGGAATAGTTGCAAGGGATGTTCAGCACCATTCTGCAACTGCTTTCTTCAAATGAAGACCCCAGAATTGGAGGCAGCTTCTCTGGCAGTGGGTCCGGCACATCTGTGCATTCTTCAAAACAGAAATCCATGTCTCACCATCAACAGGCTGAGGGTGCTCAGTGTCTATGGAATGGTATCTTAGAAATGAGTTAATGGGCTTAAGAGAGAAGAGAAACAAACAAATAAAAGCAGCATATCATACCTTAATTTGTGCTGATTAGATTAGATTACTTACAGTGTGGAAACAGGCCCTTCGGCCCAACAAGCCCACACCGCCCCACCAAAGTGCAACCCACCCATAGATTTACCCCTTACCTAACACTACGGGCAATTTAGCATGGCCAATTCACCTGACCCTGCACATCTTTGGATTGTGGGAGGAAACCGGAGCACCCGGAGGAAACCCACGCAGACACGGGGAGAACGTGCAAACTCCACACAGTCAGTCGCCTGAGGCGGGAACTGAACCCAGGTCTCTGACGCTGTGAGGCAGCAGTGCTAACCACTGTGCCACCGTGCCACCCACAGTGCTGCTCATATAACAAGCCGATGTTTATGTTTGTAGAAACATTATGAACAATACCACCTCCCCCCCAGCAACAATACTTTGCCAGCATTCCTTTCCTGTACCTATGTCATATCATGCATTCACAGAATAAATAGTATGGTGATCTGATTCAAGAACATCTGAATGTTACCATGACTAGCAGGTTGGTTTTAAACTGAAAATGAAAATAAGTCATGTACTTATCATATATTTGCTCTTGGGATGTGAATATTGAAGGCAAAGTCAGTATTTAGTGCTCAATTCCAATTGCCTTTGAGAAATACCTTCTGCTTTCTTCAAAAGAGTGATCCATCTGTTGTTAATACACCCATTGTGCTGATAGGAAGGGAGATAAGACCATAAGACCATAAGACATAGGAGCGGAAGTAAGGCCATTCGGCCCATCGAGTCCACTCCGCCATTCAATCATGGCTGATGGGCATTTCAACTCCACTTACCCGAATTCTCCCCGTAGCCCATCTATGAGTCTGACCCAATAAGAATGAAGGAACGGTACTATAGATCCAAATGAGGATAGTACGTTACTTGGGAGGGAACTTGTAAGTCATGGTGATCCCATGCATCTACATGTCTGTTCTTCTTGCTGAAGGTTATTGCTTTGGATGGTGGTGCTGAAGGAGGCTTTGTGAGTTGTTGCAGTGCATCTTGTAGATGGTACACACTGCTACCACTGTGAGCTGGATGATGGATCAAATGACTTAAGATGGTGGATTGATTTCTGCACACATGGAATGTTTTGTCCTGGATGTGTTGAGCTGCTTAGTGTTGTGGGGCTACATTCAATCACGCAATGGGGAGTACTCCTGACTTGTGTCTCGTTCATGATGGACAGGCTTTGGAGGATCAGGGAGGTGAGTTACTCACTTCAGAATTCTCACCGTGCTCTGGTAGCCATAGTATTTACTTGGCTAGTCAAGTTAAGTCTCTGATCACAATCCTCAGGGATATTTAAGGTGTAGAATTGAATGATTGTAATGATGTTGAGAAGTGGTGAGATTATCTCTTGAAGACAATTGTAACTCTACTTGTATGATGTGTATCTTATTTGCCACTTACTAGCTATTGAGTCGAGTGACCGACTTAGTTGGTAATTATGAGCTTCAGGAAACAATACCCTGTGAATAATTTAACTAGTTTTAGTCACAAATAATGTTGTAGATTGCACATGGTTTTGGATGAGTATTGTAGAGATGGTATCTTTCTATTTATCGACATTTCTGATTGAGGACTGAGATGGAAAAAGGATTAGTTTAAAACCAAGGATTATCGAAGGGTCTGTGGCACCTTTTAAACACAAACTATTGAAATTCATTATAGTTGGTGTTAACACTGCTTTGCTCATCTAGTTGAGGTAGTTAGTCGCAGATGGGTTGGCACCCAGGAGTATGCACAAAGTGAGACTTAGTTAGTAATAAATTGCTGCTTGTCAACTGCTCACAACTTCACAAAACAATGACAAAGGTCATCGGCCAACCAGCAATTATGTGATTGGCTCCTGTGCAGCAGAACAGCTTGTGGGTGTGAAGAATGCTCACAGAAGCCTTTGGACCTCTGGACGCAGTGCGTGTCTCTATAGTAGAAAGTGTCTGTAGCTTGAGTAAACCGAGTTATTTTTTCCTCATTGTTTTTTCTAAGCTGCATTCAGGCTTTATGTCAGGGACTTCATAATTTGCCAATTAATCCCAGAAGGAAAGCTAAAGAACTCGGAGAAGAGTCCTAGAAAGCAATAGGATCATCTCAATGAACCCCACAAATAAAATGGTTTTTGACCCATCGTACAGCAGTGCCTGCGGATCATGTTTTTTGTTTCCATTTCCCAGATATTTTCCTCTACACCCCGAACACCAATGCTTTCTGATGTTTCTGTCTGTTTGTATATGTGAAGTTTAATAGGCAAAAGTAGGTACTGCAGATGCTGGAGATTACAGTAAGATTAGAATGGTGCTGGAAAAGCACAGCAGGACAGACCTCATTCCTGATGAAGAGCTTTAGCCCGAAACAACAATTTTCTTGCTCCTCGGATGCTGCCTGACCTGCTGTGCTTTTCCAGCTCTATTCTAATGTTGTGTGAAGTTTAATATCAGGTTTAATGTTTTAACTAGTAGAGTTATATGTTGACAGTTCATAGTCATTTACTTGTAGATAGGATCTATTTATTTGTAATTCTTGCTAAGCAAAGAAACTTGATCTGTGTTTTCTGTTCACCTGGCCCTAAATAGGCAAATCTGGGAAACTGTGCATTTTGATAAAGTCTTTAACTTCTGCAATGACTTTGGAAAAGCAGGCTCTGTTTCCTGTATCCTTCCCCAGTGAGGCATGGCAGTATTAAATATAGCAACCTATAATTATCGACCAGGCAATACTTGTGACCCAACAGTTTCAGAACATTCAACAAAAAAAAATCAGTATTTAATCTTTTACTTTCTCTAAAGACTAGGTTAACATACACAGCAGAACAATAATAGCTTTAAACATTTTACTATTATATTGACTTGATGTTTAATATTTAATTAGTTTTAGCACAAATAATCACTAAACCTTTACTACGGAAGACTGGACATTTTTTGGTCAAAACTCATTTGTAACCCTTCAGAAAGGATCAAAGAGATGTTTCTAAAGTCTCGTACATGTGCTGAACATATCTCCCAAGATACCAGTTAAAATTCTTGTTGCTCACTATTTGTGATGTTTCATTTTGAAAATATTTAAAGGCCTGAGGCTAGGGAGGCAACAGAAAAAAAAACAAAAGAAACTTGGAAACAAAACAAATGTGGACATCAGCTGGCCTGCACAGTAATCTCTTTTTTTAGTAAAAATGTCTCAATAAAAGGAACATCTGTTGAATTTCATATTGAGCATAATAATATGTGCCAAACAACACTATTTCCTAAAGTCAGAACATGGTTTGGATTTCTACGTCCATGTCTTTTGGTTGGCACTTGAATTTTCATCAGCAGTCGGCATAGTTTCAATGGTGATGCAGGTAATTTGCCATATCACATGAGTTTCACTCAACAACCACTGAATAGGATTTGTAATAAATCAGACTCATGCATAGCAAAAGGAACGTTCCGTTAAACTTTTGAGGTTTCTCATTTCCTGGATTGGTATGTCATATGATGAACCGGGGGTTTGGCTAGCTCAGATGGCTGTACGACCAGCTTGTGATGGGGAGTGATGGCAACAGCAACCACAACAACGAGCACCCGAGCTACAAATCTTCGCACAAACTTTGAGCATGGATTCAACTCCTACATCAGCTGAGGTTACTAGGAAGGACTCCTCCTCAACCTCACCCCTTGCCTGAGGCATGGTGACCCTCAGGTTAAACCACTACCAGTCGTCTCTCTCTAACGAGGGAGCAGCCTTATCTTTAGATCAAACCATGATGTCTTAGCCCCTTTATCATGAACCTTCAGGCCATGCATTTTTAAAAAAAGCTGCAGACACAAGCGTTAAAGTGGCAACTGCAATCTTGTAACTTTTGCCATTTTGAGACAGATGGCATCAAGTATCCAGTGAATATCTAATTTAAAATGAGTATTGGCGGGGACTCAGCAAGATGGCGGGGATTCTGTAGAACTGCTGTGGACAGCTCTGCATAACGGCCAAGGCATACTGGTGTTTTTTGCCATCCCTGGCCAACTTATGAGGTGGAATTATTAGTTTAAAACCTTACAGAACACATATTTGTTCATATTTGGGAGTGGGAAGAATGCCAAAGGGAAAAGAAGCAAGCAAACAGCAGCAGGGAGGACACTCCCCTGCACCATCTACCACACCAGAGACAGCAGCAACAGCAGCCTCTCGTGAACCCCCTGGGGACCTGACAGACTCACAGGAATTGGCTGTGGCGATTGGCAGTTGGGGCTGTGATTGAAGAGATCCATGGGGAGATTCGTGCCCATGTCCAACCTATTGCATCCATGCTGCAGAAGCATGAGCAGGAGATCCAGGGCCTCGGGGAGAGGCTGGAGGAAGTGGAGGGTCGAACTAAAGCCTCAGAACTGCAATGGAGTCCTCATCCAGTCGATGCCTTGTGAAACCATGTCGATTTCCTCGAAAATCATTGCATCCATGCTGCAGAAGCATGAGCAGGAGATCCAGGGCCTCGGGGAGAGGCTGGAGGAAGTGGAGGGTCGAACTAAGGCCTCAGAACTGCAATGGATCCAGTCGATGCCTTGTGAAACCATGTCGATTTCCTCGAAAATCCAGGTTGGAGGATAAATCTCCGAATTGTCGGGCTCCCTGAAGGTGAGGAAGGTGAGCAGCCAGTCAGCTTCTTTGAAAGCTGGTTGCCGAAGTTTTGGGGCCTTCACATCATGTCCAGCATGCTGCAGATTGAAAGGGCTTATTGGGTTACAGTGCACAGGTCAGGGCTGGTGCAGCGTCCCCGCCTGGTCCTAGTGCACTTCCACTCATATAAGGACAAGCAAAAAGTCATAGAAGCTTCCAGACCCCTGGGAAAAGATCCGCAGGCATTGCTGTACAAGGGGTCAAAAATCATGTTTTTCCAGGATTTCTCTGCAGCTGTAATTCAAAAGAGGAAGTTCTTCAATGAAGTTAAAAAGAGGCTGAGGAACCTGGGCATCCAGTACTCCATGAGATACCCCACAGTGCTCCATTTCAGCCACGAGGACTCAGTTTATAAATTTGACTCAGTGAATAAAGCTAAAAACTTTGTGGACACTTTAAAATAAATGAACTGGCCTGAAGAATATGGTTAATGTTTGTTCTCTTTTCCTTCTTTCCCCATGTTTTCCCTTCCTTTTTTTATTCCTTTCTTTCTCCCTAATAATTTCTTTTTTGGAAAGGGGTGAAAAAACCTTGGAATAAGTTGTTCCTTTTTTTTAATAACTGGATTTTCTGATGGGAAATTTTGTGGATGTTCTTTGTTGTCTCTCCCCCTGATTTTTTTGTCTGTTCTGTTTCTCTTTTAGTCACAAGTAGGGGTGACATGAAGCCAGGGATGGGTGGAGAGTTCATCCTGACTTAATCTTTTTTCTGTTGATTTAAAGATCATCTTTTTTTTCTGGCCTAAGAATGGGACACAGTTCGGGTTTGAAGGAGCTGTGAAGGAGGGGATGGGTACGGTGAGTGCCCCCAATGAGCAGGGGGAAGAGTCTTCCATTCAAGGTTTAATGTTGATTTTCTTTGTAGTTTTTTGGTAGTAATAGCTGTTATTGTTATGATAGAGTAGTGTTTGTAAGTGTAGCTCTTTGACTCTATGAGTCTTTATTTACTTGTGCTCGGTGTTTTGTAAGCAGGGTTCTCCCTCTGAGGGGTTCAAGGGTCTCTGAAAGGGGATATGGCTAAGTGTCTTATTAAATGGTGCACCTGGAACATTAAGGGATGTCATTCGCCTGTTAAAAGGAAAAAAGTGCTTTTCAGCCTTAAGAGGGAAAGGGTTGATATCGCTTTATTGCAGGAAACCCATCTTGATGATGAGGAGCACCTGAAGTTACAAGGGGGTTATGACCAGGTATTCGTTTCATCCTTTGCTACTAAAAGTAGGGGAGTAGTGGTACTTATTCATAAAAATCTTCCGTTCACATTATTAGAGCAGGTCATAGTCATAGAGTCATAGAGATGTACAGCATGGAAACAGACCCTTCGGTCCAACCTGTCCATGCCGACCAGATATCCCAACCCAATCTTGTCCCACCTGCCAGCACCCAGCCCATATCCCTCCAAAAGATGAGCAGGGATGGTTTGTGATACTTAACACCCTGATACATGGGGAGGAATATAGCATTTTAAATGTCTACTATCCTCCGACGCATCCACTCAAATTTTTGATTAGTCCTTTCCTCTAAGTTGAGTGCTTTTGGAACATGGCACATTATTATAGGGGGGGATTTTAATTGGCCTTTGGTTCCGACAGTGGACAGCATGCCTTGTGGGCCCCTAACTATTTCTTCACAGGCCAAGCAGGTGGTTGACTTATGCGAGGAGTTGGGGTTGGTTGATATTTGGAGATGTCTTCACCCTACCGACAGGGACTTCACCTTTTTTTCAAACCCACATAAATGTCGCACGAGGATTGACCTCTTTCTGGCTCCCTCGGCCCTACTAGATTCGATTATGAGTTGTAAAATTGGGAATACAGCTATTTCTGATCACGCGGCGATATATTTGCAGGTTAAGGCCAAGAGTGAAGGGCTAGGTTTGCGGCACTGGCATTTGGACCCTTTTCTCCTTAAGGATTCTGAATTTGTGGAATACTTTTTGAAGGAGTTTCAGGAATTCTTGACTATCAACTCAGGCACGGCTGATAGTCCATCTATGCTATGGGAGACTGCTAAGGCCATTGCTAGGGGATTAGCTATTTCCTATTTGGCTCGCCCGAAACACCAGAAGGAGGAACAACAGCGTCTACTCGAGACGCGGTTAAAAGCTGCCGAGGCGGCACATTTTGTGCAGCCTTCGGTGATTAAGCTACAGCGGATCACAGCCCTCTGGACTGCCTCGAATTCAATACTGACACAAATCTCAAAGAAAGAACTTGCTTTTGCTAGACAAAGGCTGTTCGAATATGGAAATAGGCTCCCCAATCCATTACTGCAATCAGAGACAGCGCTGGGGTACTTACATACGATGCTAAAAAGATTAATGAGGCTTTTCGGAGCTTTTACTCTGAGTTGTATCAGTCTGAAGGTTGCGAGAACAGGAGGGCTAAAACGGAGACCACTCTTTAAGAACCTGGACCTCCCAGGGGTAACCTTGGAACATGCCTCTCTCCTTAATGTCCCCTTGACAGTTCAGGAAATACAGTAGGCAGCTAGGCAACTTCAGAGTGGGAAAGCGCCTGACCCTGATGGTCTCCCGGGTGAGTTTTATAAGGAGTTTACAGGGATTCTATCAGGGCCGATGTTGAGGATGTACAATCACTCTTATACACATGAATGCCTACCATCATCTTTGAGAGAAGTTAATATTTCCTTTATTCTTAAGAAGGGGAAGGTTCCTGAGAATTGTGCCTCATATAGGCCCATCTCTCTATTAAATTCAGATTTCAAGATTCTGTCCAAGATCCTGGCACTGAAAGTGGAAAAGGTGTTGCCCCATATTGTTAAAGAGGACCAGACAGGTTTTATAAGGGACCATAGGTCCTCTAATAATAGTTGAAGGTTGCTGAATATGGTCCAAGTTTGTCAGCAACAATCGCTTCAGGGGTTGGTGATTTCCTTAGATGCAGAGAAAGCATTTGACCAGGTGGAATGGCCGTATCTTTTTTAAGCCTGAGAACAGTTTGGGTTGGGTGGAGTCTTTGCTAGGTGGGTGGAGGTTTTATATCGCCACCCTCTGGCTGCGGTCATCACCAACAGGATGAGGTCTGGGAATTTAGGATTGGTAGGGGTGGTCGGCAAGGGTGCCCCCTCTCACCGTTGGTGATAGAGCAGCTGGCAGAGGCCATTCGTCAGAACGTCCACATAACTACTCCGGAAGTGGGATCGAGGGCACACAAGATTACATTGTACGTGGATGATGTCCTTCTGTTTTTATTGAACCCGATGACCTCCGTACCCCATTTGTTACAATGTATCAATTAATTTGGGGCTATTTCAGGATATAAGATTAACTTTGCAAAATTGGAGGCTATGCCTTTGGGGAACCTTAAGGATGTGCCAGAAGTTGAAGGTGGCTCTAAGTTCCCTTTTAAGTGGTCACGGGCAGGGTTCCAGTACCTAGGCATTTTTATTACTCCCAAGTTTGATCTGTTATTTCGGACTAATGCGCACTTGCTCGGCAATATTAGGTGAGATCTCCAGAGATGGGAGGCTCTTCCAATTTCATACTGGGCCAAATATCTCTCATTAAATGAATGTTCTTCCTCGTTTGCTTTATCCCATGTGTATGCTCCCTATAATGTTTCCCAAGTCAATGCTGCGGAAGCTTATTGGATGGTTTGGTTCCTTTGTCTGGCATCGTGGGCGACCCTTCATCAAACTTACTAAATTGCAGTTGCCTCAAGGAGGGGGAGGAGTTGATTTCCCAGACATCAGAAGGTATCAATTGAGTTCACTGCTGTCCTTTGCCTATGATTGGGGTTAGGTAACGATTCAAACTCAATATGGCTGGATATTGAGGCCTCCCAGGCAAAATGCCCTCTTATTAACCTATTGTTCATGGATAAGGTGAGAACAGTTATTGACCACTGCCGGAACCCCATTGTCATTAGTCCAGTCAAGGCATGGAGGGCAATGCGTCAGAATGAGGGTTGTTTATCCAAGACTTCACCACCTACACCTATAGTTGGCATGCCAGGGTTCCGACCAGGGATGGTGGATTCATGGTTCAAATTATGGGTAGTGAGAGGAGTTTCTAGTTTGAGAGATTTGTTTGAGGGGGTTGTTATCATCTCTTTTGAGCAATTGAGCCGCAAATACGGGTTGCCCAGCAGAGATCTTTTCCGTTTTTTTCAGGTTAGGGGTTTCATCCAGAAGAAGATTACATTTCTCACTAAGCCCTATAACCTAAAAGAGGTTGTTGCTACGTTCCACAAGCACCCTTTTGGTTAGTACCCTCTCTTGCCTGCTGGGTGGCAGAGCCTGGCAGGATATTAACCAGTTATGTGAGGTCTGGGAGCAAGAGCTGGGAGTAGAGATCTCTTCTGAAACATGGGAGAACATATGGGAGAATACTCGAAAGACCTCAATCTGTAACAGGACATGCGCTATGCAGTTAAAAATTCTGCACAGGGCTCATCTGGCACCAGAAGTTTAAAAAAGGGGCATCTTCAGTGTGCCCTAAATGTAAAATAAGTGTAGGTACTCTTACCCATTGCTTCTGGACATGCCACAGCTCACTGTATATTGGAGCGCTGTGGCAGGAGAGATAGGGAGGGTATTAAGGACTGAAGTAGACCCGATATCTCTCCTCTTAGGTCTACTGAATTTACCATCTAAATTAAATAGTAAATGGACCCCACCCCTATCAGTGTTCCGAAAAGACCACTCCCTCCGTGACTCCCTCGTCAGATCCACACCCCCCACCAACCCAACCTCCACTCCCGGCACCTTCCCCTGCAACCGCAAAAAATGCAAAACTTGCGCCCACACCTCCC
>NC_057712.1:75115035-75173392 GCF_004010195.1 Chiloscyllium plagiosum
CCCCCACCCCACTCCGGCCTATCACCCTCACCTTGCCCTCCTTCCACCTATCGCGTTTTCAACGCCCCTCCCCCAAATCCCTCCTCCCTACCTTTTATCTTAGCCTGCTGGACACACTTTCCTCATTCCTGAAGAAGGGCTTATGCCCGAAATGTCGATTCTCCCGTTCCTTGGAATGCTGCCTGACCTGCTGCGCTTTTTCCGCAAGACATTTTCAGCTTTGTTTCATGCAGGTCTACAATAAAGAATAAAACTTCATGGCCAATTTCAACTTCTGATATAGTGATGTCTTCCCTCATTCAAACCAGACTGGATGAGATTCAGAAGTGTCAACCATGTGATCAAAGCTGACTTTAAGGGCTAAACCTTTATTGCCCTGGAACACAGCAGATCCATCTGGACTATCAGTCATCAACTAGTCTAGTCTAAGAACCAGTCCAAGACTCTGAATCTTAGCTGCATGATAACAAGTACTTAACCTGTATTAACCTGAACTTAATATTCAACCACAGAAACATCATAACTACATATACACATTGTCTCATAGGTGATGTAACTCCACAGAGGCTGGTATCCCGTCAACAAGTCACCCTTTATGTACATTTGGAAAGACCTTTACATTGGTCGAGCTCCTTCAGAGCCAGCTCTCAGAATATCTGACATTCCTCTTTTTTTTCCTCTCTTTTCTTTTTCTTCTCTTTTTCTTTTTTATTTTTCTTTGTTTTCCCCCACACTACCGCCTAACAGCAGTAGTGCTTATATCTTCCCCAGCACCCATGTCATGTGTGTACAGGTGTAGGACGAAGTGAAGACCAACAAGTGCATAAATCTTTATTATTTTCCACTACCAGGAAGAAAGCAAACACTAGAGTAGCCAATGACCAGCAGTGCCCTTCTCATCAAATGGGACATTCCTCATTTATCTGTCAGCCAGGACTCCCTGATTAGACCAGATTAACAGCACCAACCAGGGAACTCGTATTCTATGAGCTCCACCTTGCTAACCTCACTATAATCACTACTACATGTTCATTAGTTAAACATAAAAATGTCAACTCTCTTCAAGAAACCATAGACCTGCAACATGGGAGACTAGAGATCATAAAACAGAGACTGAATTAAATTTAATCTGTAAAAGCACACCATTGTGTGTCAGTGCCTATCTGTGGATGTGTCTGTGCCTATATCTGTCTGTGTGCCTGTCTACGTGTGTGCCTATATGTCTGATTAAGTTATGTTCCACTATTTTAGGGTACATTTTTGGGAATAAATATCTTGCTTTACTTTAAAATTCACATATGTGTTAATTAATTGGAATACAAAATGAAAATACACCACGTTTCATATAAAACATTTCAATTATGGTCAATAAGCATATACATTCTGTCCACGACAGTTTGAAAAATGTAGAGTTCTGTAAGTTCCAATGCTCAGATTTCTGTAGTATTTCCTCATAAACTAGATCCTCGGTCTTTTGAAGTAGCACCATCATCTCATTGTGTTCATTGTTTAAACATCTTTAAATTCTTCCTAAGCAGAATTGGATTCAATGTTCAGGATGTGGTTTGACTTAAGTAAATAGATTTCCAAAATGTTGCCCAAGACCTTAATAAATGCCACATTAAGATGAGCATTGCCTCTCTCAACTAACAACGCATTGAGTATCAAAGCAAGTATTTATGCATTTATTTTGCAACTATGACTGTAACAACTTTGGTTTTCCCAGTTTATTGAAAGCTTGATTAAAATTCTTGTGTGTTTTCATTTAGAGGAACCTTCTTCTTTAAGCTTATTGTGCTTGTACAGCATACTCTTGGAATTAGCTTGATGTATTTCATATTTCAATTTTCTCACTAGCTTACAGAGTTATCATTTTCCTCCAATAGAATACACCAACCCTTTTCTTCAAATTCTGTATATTTTTATATAACCTATATCCCTAAACTTTATTTTCAGTCTCTGGCCTGATATTGTTCTTTTTAAATTCCAACTGAATTGTTGTTCCTTACTCTAAGGCATTCAGTTCCAGTATCTTGTTCCTAATGCTTCTATCTTAGATACATTGTATAGTTGAAGTCACTTCAAGTTTCACAGCATCTGCATATTTCTGTTTTCTAATTTACTAATCACACAACACCAGGTTATAGTCTACCTGGTGAAGGAGCAATCTCTGAAAGTTAGTACATCCAAATAAACGTGCTGGACTATAACCTGGTGTTGTGTGATTTTTGTCCATCCCAGTCCAACGCTGGCTCTCCCACATCATGGCTTCCAATTTACAAGCAGTGCTTTGCTGACAATCTAGAACAAGCACTTATCATCCACGTTCATTTGTTGAACACTTGCAAGTTTGTAATTGGTTTCTTCCCTTACATTTTCAGAGTAATTAGACTCTTTATTAGATTCTTCAAGACCAAGCATTTCCAGGAAATGCAAAGATTGTAAATTTATCATATGATTGTGCGGTGATTTAAACAAACAGCTTCACAGCTTCAGCTTTTGCCATTTAAAACACAGCCTGCTTGTTTGATGAGAGCAGTGCTTGGTTGAATAAGCAGCAGACATGCATAAGAGTGTAACTGCTTTCCCAGCAAAGTAAAGAGCAGCAACAGGCTAAAATAGTCAAAACAGTCTGCCTCAGTTGAATTGGTTCACAATTATTAGAGAACCATTAATGTTTAAATTGATCTAATTCTTCAGCCAATGCTCACTTAAGCACAAGCCAAAGTATTATTTGCACTGCTGATTTTAAATAGTTGCTTCATGACTCCAAACCATGTTTTGAGTTTGACAGACTGGTATAATTTTGGATTCAACTAATGTGGAAATGTGAACCAAGAGTAGTCCATTTAAGCAGTAAATCTGAAACAAATGACATCTTACTTTACTACCTGCCAGAGTGCTTACTGAAAACTCCATAACATGGCTATGTGGCAAAATACAATGCCCTGCTTTAACAATGTCTGAGTAATCCATGTTGTCTGCAATCATTCACAGCTTGGTTTTGCCTTGCAAGTAAAGCCATGTAGTAACAACAAAGTGTCGACTGAAAAGAAACAGCTGGCAAAACATCTGAGCCTAGGTCATTAAAAGTACCGGATAAAGAATAAAAAAGGTAATTCGGAAAGAGAACCATGGTAACTTGTAAAATTCAGTGGAATCATTTGTAACTAGCTAATCATAATTTGTTATTGTTCGTAAGATTAAAAAAAAACTAACTCAATAGTATTCAGGACATAAAAGTAGCAACCACTCACAATGCAGATTCCAGAATCATCAAGGCACTGCTCCGAATGTCCATGACAGTTGCAAGGTAAACATGCTCCATCAGTTGTGCCATAGAAACCCGTGGCACAGTTCTGAAAAACAGCAGCAGAACATTATCAAACTAAACTGAATAGGATTATCAAATAATGGTTTGTTTAAAAAAAAACTGGCCCAGAAATAACTAACTAAAATATTTTAAAACGTTATTACTATTTGTACTTCCTGAATGTATCTTTTCAGTATAAAGTTGAACATTTAAGTTTGTGACAATGATTTATTTACATTATATTGCTTCACAAGACATAAGGAAATATAGGCAGAGTGATTGTCTTTGTGCATTTTGCACTAATATTTCTATGAATGAATAATTTCTATTAAACAAAACAATATATAATCGATAATCCACAGATTAAAAAGTCCTCACGTATAACTTGTCAAACTAAATAATTATCTTAAACTTGAAACATATATACTTCAAAGACAATCAAGCACCAATATTCTAGTATAACAGCAGAAATACAATTGGCCTGATTTCAAGCCTGAGCAAGGACTTGTTTTTGAATGAGTTAAAATCTCATCCAAGGTGTATTAAATTTCAACTAATGAATTAGTTTTGCCTCACTTTAAGAAGGAATCACAGTTTCCTATGACTTCCCTGAAATACATGCCCTGTCATCATTCCTTCAGTGAAGTGTTGTTTTAAACACAATTACCAGCTCAAATGGGGTTTCTACTGAATCTTCGCTGAGATTGAGGCAAGAAAGTGAGAGGCACCCTGAGGACATTCACCAGCTAGATTTTCAGCTCTAGGTTTACCAAATAATGTACTTCTCTGATTAAGGCATTCAGTCAAATATTCTCAATAACAAACTATAGGATATAACATATTATAAAGTCTGTGTGCTGTAACGCATAGTATGCCAGACAAAAGATTTTTTTAACACGAAAGACGCATTGAGTTGCAAAAATATTCCTTAGCCCTCTGCTTTGTGTCAGAAAACAGCACAACAATCATGTTTTAATAAAATAGTCTCACCACTTATATAAAATTTGAAAGTAAGTATTGGTTCAATCATGGGGACTAACTTTAATATTTCCCAATGGGTTGGAGAGTAGCAATTGTTGGGGAGTAGTGGGTGTCAAGCTGAAATTTAAAACTTTGTAACAAGGCACGACAGATACATAAGAACACTTGCAAATTCTCCTCCAAGACATAGAGCATCCTATTACAAAGTATATCATTGGTCCTTCACTGTTATTGGGTAAAACTCTACTACTGCCTCCATAATAGTACTGTCAGTGCATATCCAGTACATAGATTGTAGTAGCTCAAAGCACCTTCAAGGACAATTAAGTTTGAACAACAAATGCTGGCCTAACCAACAACATTATCACTCAAATGCTCAAAAATATATCTCTGCTGTCCAGAGCAAGTAAATTATTTGAATGACTCTGCATGCCTCAGTTGGTAGGAGTTTTATTTTTAATGCCCGTGGGCTGGGGTTTAAGGCTCAGATTACCTGGGGGAAGCAGGAAGGGCTAGATCCAACCGTTAAGAATCTTGCCAGCTCATTGAGGACCAGAAGTTGCAGTTCTTCTCCAAGCCTCCCTCACAAACTCTTCCCAGCAATTGCCTTACACTACTTCTGTATTTCTGACCAAGGATTGGCCCTGGGCTTTTGATCCCCTGGATCTCTGATCTCTCCAAATCCATCTCACATAACTCATGAACATCTCTGATTTCCAATCTCTCTCCAACCCATTCATTTACTTGATATTCAACACCAACATACCCACTATCAGTTCCACAATCCTGACCTCTGATCTCTCCCTGGTCTTTCCAATCACTCTCCTCATGAATTTATCCAATCTAACCTTCCCCCCTAGGTCTCTGACTGGACTCTGATGTAATAGGCCTCCTGCCTCAAAGGTTAGCCAGCCTTTCAAACTGGCTTGATGCCAGGCAGTAAACCAAAGAAAATAATTGATTGATTTCTTGTGTTATATTTTTAACCGCTTATATTATTACAGAGATTGCTTTAGTTTCTAAGTTTACATGCAAATGTTTTAAAATATTTGTACAATTATTAAATATCTGCACTCATCCAAAAGAGATGAACTGCATATTATTTGAGTAGGCTGTTCTGATATCTCTTTCAATTGTAAATTAGTTTGTTGCATTTCCAATTAAGCAGGTGGGCTAAACATATCCACCTCTTTCTTTTTGACTTCTTCCTTTATGGTTAATTTTTGGAAAATTATATTCAATAGCTGAATTTCCAAAGTAAATCTCTGTTGCATAGACTCATTCTCTTCTTGTCTAATTCTATGGGTCTGACATTTTGTCACAACATAGTCATGAAGCAATCTAGGATATTCTTCCTGTATCATTTCAGTTCTTTTCACCTTCACTGGTTGTTCAATCTGCCTTGATGAGGCCAATGCTATTGACCCTGTTAGGTCACATCTCAAATTAAAATAAATTCCTTTGTTAAAATGATGTAATGGTCGTATGGAGATCTGCAAGGAAATACTTCAAAATGTAAGTATCTAAGATAAAATACCCTGAACCTCCAGTGGTCTCATTCGCATTGTCACTATTACAAAAAGATCATAATTGTCCTCAGCCATCTTTCCCTTTTTAGTGGACTCTAAGGAAACTTGTTCTCTCTGCACGACCATTACAGTTCCAATACCTTTTTTTCTTTCCTGATATGTCCTTTTCTGAAGCTTCTTTAGGCATTCCATTTACTGCAATCAGTCTCCCAATTAACTTCCAAGAATTGGTTTTGGCATGTTCACTTTGTTACAATTACAACATGCAAACTTCTTTATATTACTTATTCCTTCCAGCCTTTCTTCCTTTTACTTTGGTGTCCTTCTGTCTGTTCTCTAAAAGTAATTCATGATCTGCAGATTTTCTATTCCTTCAATTTCTTTACAGATCTCCATATGACCACCACAGCATCTATAACTGTCTGTGCAAGATATTATAGTTATCTGCCAGAACTGCTACGTCACTAATCTTTAGTACTCAACACTCATCTAAATATATTTTTTATATCTTTGCTATATCGGAATTCTTCCATGATCATATTTCCCTTACATTCTCAATTTTTAAATTACCATTTATTGATCTAAAGCACTGATCCCACAGCATTTTTCTTCACACATGGAAATTCTATAAGTGTCTTATTATGTTTATGCCTTATTGTTCTAAATTTTAATTGATAAGTTTCAGAGCACAAGATTGTCATACTCTGTAAATGGTTCATCTGACAAACTGGTGTCCACAGTCATAGTCTTGGTCGTAACTTGTGGTAAAAAGTTACATCTTGTGTCTCAGAATGAGAAAATCTGCAACCAGATTTCCTTGCATTACTAGAACATAAGAAAACCATAGAAATGAGTACATGCCAAAGTCAATCGGAAACAGTACCTTGTGTTGGTCTATAACTATTGGAAGTCAATAAATGTTGACACTTACCAGATGTTTTAAAACTACTGATATTGTATTAAGGTAATTTTTAAATGTGTTGGTATCAGATAATTGTGTAATTGCATTTTACAAAATTTTGAATTATTTCTATATAGGAATGGAGACAACCACACTCTAATAGCATCATGTAGCACTGCAGAAAGAACTATCTTTTGTGAAGATGTCTTTGCTGAAGTACTTTCTAAATGGCAAACTACTCAGTAATTTCCTTGTTTTACTTTCACACTGGCCAAGCAATTTACTGATCTCTTACAAAATAACACTATCCTTTACACCAGATTTCTCAGCTTATGACTTTGTGTTTAAACAGTCTTTTAGGGTGAGCTTTAGTTTGCTTAAGTCTAACATTAATAGAAAACTTAGAGAAAAAGAAGACAAAGTGAAGATGAGTCATGATACATCAGGAATGATTTTAGGGAGTTCAGTGCTGGTCAAAAGATCATTGTGAAAGACTGTCAAGGTGATAAAGAAAAGAATGCGATTATAAGTTACTGTAAATAGAACAACTACATTCACATATTTAGTAAAAATTGAAGAAATTTCATCAGTGTCACAGAACATGAAAAATCCTCCTAATGTCTAAATGCCCCCTATAATCTACACTTAAAGTCAGAAAGAAAATGCAGGTAGTTAAGATACAAGCAAAAATTTGAGATATTCAAAATTGAAAGCATGTAAGTATTGCAGAAATTCACTAGTAAAACAAAGATGTGTCAGGGACCTTAATTAAGGCAAATGTAACAGGCCTAACCATTAAATGGAGTTGGTAGTTAAGGTAGTCAAAGTTCAGGTTTGAAACAGTCAGATATGTTGAGAGAGCAAAGTTAAATAGATGGCGATAACCAGATAGAAAGAGAAAGAGACCGTCTAGATTAATCATATATAGGAAGAAAGAAGAAAATAATTTTCTTTTCATTATTTCTTGTGAAGTAAAGATGTTTTTGGAAAATAAATATTGGACTTAAGGAAAATGACTTTTTTTCACATGTTAATTACTCTGGAAATACTGGTCACATGTTTTAGTTATAAATCAACGAAAGCAAATATGCAATCCAACCTTTTAGATGTTCTGTTGTTGGGGACATTGGTTAGTTTTATAGTATTTTGGGAAAATATGTGAATAGATTATTTTACTTTAATGCATATCTTGTCTTTTTTAATAGAAATGGAGTGTAGTATATTGTAAGAACTGTGCATTTTGTTCCATTCCCCTCTCCCTTCCACTGTGTTAAGGAGGTGTTAATGAAGTTAGCTCAGCAATGTCTGCTTGCTATGAATTCATTTAGTGAGTTATTTTTAGTGCAATGCCGAGCTGTGTGAAATACTTATTTTAGGCCTTAATGGAGCTATGGTAACTTGTGGACAGTTATGACTGCTAAATACTTTGAATATTGGCTTCGAGGGATAGAATAGTTTTTAACTGTACATAATAATATGGATATCTGTAGGAAGTAAAACAAATGAACAACAAGATAAAACAAAAACTGGAAATAACTTGATGTTTCTCTGTTCTTATCTTCAGAATTGATAAGCCACAGAGATATGTAAGGATGGCAGCAAACACACAGCTGCTAAAAAACAGCAACTGGGATGGATTAAAAGATACAATTCTGAGCCATTACCCAGTCACCCAGAAATTCTTCCATGGAATTAATTAGCAAATTGTCTCTAGGGTGGATTTCAACAACTTGCCACAGTTCCATTAAAATTCCATTAAATTTGGCTACGTCAAGTTTTGGCTTGTGGCCTACCCCAATATGATGATGGTGAGAGAACTATTCCGTGAACACCCTGATTTTTTTTAAACATGTCCAAGTTGAGAAGGCGATGTCGATAAATAATGGCCAGTCTTACCAACAAAAACATTCACATTTAACAGAAGTCAGGCTTACAAATACTACTGAAGTGCATAAGTTCTGTATTCTCTCCCTCAAGTAATAATTACTGTTGAGAAACTTTGAGTAATTAGCTTTTAGTTTCAGTGATTCAAAAGGAAAACCTGCTGCACATTTTGTCAACATTCCCATTTGCCTTTTTGCATTTTCCAAAAAAAATAATGAAATTAGATTTCAATAACTAGATGAGAAAATTAACAAGGATTTAGTGGTTTTCCAAGGTAATGAAATGAAAAAGAATTTAGTCATAATTTTGAACTGTTTCTATAGTGATGATTACACTCAAAATTCAATTAACTAATTGGATTTATGAAAACAAAGTTAAAAATAAATAGCAAGGGACAGTTATGTAAATTAGTAAAATGAGAAATATTGATAATAAGTAAAACATTTAAGTTAGCCTCACTATAAAATGATGTCAGTACAAGGAAAGCAGCTGGCCTGTCTTTTTTATTTGATATGTCATTCTCCCAGTAGTGTTTTTGAAGATGGGGGTAGATGGGGAAGTTTGTTTAAAATATGTGTGGTCTGCCCACCTCTTTCCCACTCACAACTGACCTGTCTCCCATATTGGGATGGGATGAGAAGTTGTCAGGCAGCTTTTGCACACTACTGAAACTATTAAAAACTTTAATAGCCAATTAGTAGCCATCTCATTGTTTGTTAACTCAAGGAAGTCTGGTTAATTTAGTTCCTTCTAAAACACATGCTCCTTTAGTTCTGGGAGGAAGTTATCCACAAGGGGAATGTTCCATTTTTAAACTAATCTTGTTGCAACCAAGGAAGGGGGTGGGTGAATAAAAAAGTGGAGCCAATTAACCAAATGGATTATCCAGGATTGACAAATTGGGGAGTCTTGGCAAAAATTAATCAATAAATCGAGACATGAAAGGGCCTAATTGAGGTACCAGACATTGGTAAGTGGATGGGCTGGCAGTTCACTCAGAACCAACCTTTCCTGCTTACTATTTAAAAACACCAACCCTGTTGTGATTTCGATTGTAGATTTATTTACCTGTACTTTCATTGGCAAAGAATTAAATATTTCAACTGTTTGGTCTCTCTGTTCACAGTGCTCAATGCCTTTTTATTGAGTGGCATTAGACAGATGAAATTCACGTATACTGCATTCAGATCTCTCGGTCCGAAAATGTCTACTTGGAGGTGCTGGTATTACTGAAAAAATAGCATCTGCTGTAGGCCTAATGAATTCCAGCATAGCTGGTGCCAATTGCCATCTTGTTGAAATTGGTAGCCAGTGTGTTATGTGTTTGGACTGGAAGCATACAGAGGAAGCACATCATCACAGGAATACTGGAGCAAGAGTGAGCTTACTGAACCATAGGTGATTTATAACTCAAAGTCATAATCTCACACTATTCTATTATCCCTTGTGGAAACAAGTAACTACAAATCTTATAATTTTCATCATGAATGTAATTAAAGACAGAGCTTCCATATCTTCTGGGTCAAAATATTTACCACACTCTGAGTAAAGTTCCTCCCCATCTCAGTCCTTCTTGGATTGCCTTTTATTCTGAGACTGTGTTCTTTGGTTCTAGACTTCACAGCCAGGGATAACATCCTTTCTATATCAGCCTTGTCTATCTCTTTAAGAATTTTATAAACTTCTATGAGATCATTTTTCATTCTTTAAACTCCAGAGAATACAAGCCCAGTCTCCTCCATCTCTCTTCATAGGACAGTCCTATTATCCCTGCAATTAGTTTGATGAACCTTTGCTGGATTCCTTATGAGGGAAGTATATGGGGACTAGCACTGCACAGCATATTCCAGGTGCAGTCTCAACAGTATACTATATAATTGAAGCAGTATTACTTTGCTCCTGTCCTCAAATTTTCTTGTAATAAATGCTAACATACCATTTGCCTTCCAATTTGTTTGCTGCACCTGCATGCTGGCTTTCAGTGACTTTGGGTTCCATTCAATCTCTCAACATTTAAGGAATACTCTGAACACTTGTTCTTTCTACCAAAGTAAACAGCCTCGCAACTGTCCCCATTATATTCCAGCCACCATACTTTGGCCCACTCACACAGTCTGTCTAAATCCCACTGAAGCCTCTTTGCACCCTCTTCACAGCACGTATTTCATCTGCAAACTTGGAAATTTTACAGTTGGCGTTCACATCCAAATCATTCTTATAAATTATGAACAGCTGGGACCCAAGCACTGATCCTTACAGTAACTGACTAGTCATATGCTTTCAAGCCGAGAATGAACCCGTTTATTCCCATTCTCAGCTTTCTGCCTATTAACCAATCCTCAATCTTTGCTAGTATATTAACCAATCACATGCACTTTGATTTTGATTAGTAGGATTTGGTTAGGACAGTTGGTTGGACAGCTGGTTATGCCAGCAGTGCAGGTTCAATTCCAACTCCAGCTGATGTCATTGTGAAGGTCCTACCTTCCCAATCTCACCCCTGCCTGAGGCACATGGCCCTCAGGTTAAACTCTCCATTACTCATCTCTCTTTAATGAGAGAGTGATCCTCTGAGACTATGGCAAATTACCTGTTTTATTTAATAACCTCTTGTGTGAAACTTTATCAGAAGCCTTCTGAAAATCTATAATACATTACTTCTCATTTACTGTTCGTAACATCTTCAAAAAGTTCTATTCAGTTTGCAAATATTATTTCCACTTCATGCTGGCTCTGTCCAATCAGACAATTACTTTCAAATATTCACCAGTCACATCCTTTATAATAGATTCTAGTATCAATACACACTCTGTCATTGAGACCACTATAACAATCAAGCTACCCCAAATAAAATCCCATATTCCCAAGGCTCAACTGTTCCCCACCTTCCTAACTCTCTGTTATTCACCAACACACTGCCTTTTATCTGACAATCCTGAAGTAAACATCATTGCAAAATAACCATTCCATAACTTCTTTATCTAAAAAACATCATAAACCCCAAACAATAGCCAATCATTTATGCACACTCCTATAATGATGCCATATGGGTAACTTTGTTTGATTTAGTTTCATTTAAAGCATTAGCACAACAGCTGCAATATGGTTAGTAAAAGCCTAAAGACTTCCCACGGGCAGGTGAACTTCCAGAATGACTGAGGCCAGCTCTGGATCTTGAAGTTCTTGTAACAGAGTACACAACATTGACATTAATGACAGCAGACTGGGCTGGAAGGCTGATTATTGATGTGGCAAGAGTGGGAGCATTAAATCTAATATCCTGAGTGTTAACATTAATTCCACGGTCCCTGGTGCCAATTTCACTTACCCAGCTGGTGCCTCAGGAATCCTGGTAATTGGCTGGTGTGGTATTCACAACAAAGATGGCAGCAGTTTGAGTCTGCATGACACTAAAGAGAGATTTCACCACTTCAGCGTGACCTTCCACTTCCAACTCAGGTGGCTACTGTTTGTGGTACAAAGGTTGCGGAAACATGGATTGTCAGATGCTGAATTAGAAATAGTTCCTGCATGTGCTCTTATGGAGTTGGTCACTATTTTCCAACTGGAGAGCATCAATTTTGAGAACTATAATGAATCATTGTGTCAAGTGGGAGCCGGAATTCCCCCATGCTCCTGGGCAATGACAGCTGCTTCCTTGGCAGGCCAGTTAACGAGCATGTCCACCAGCCATTCTCTAACTGTCACCTCATTAAAGTCCAGTCTAAATCCTATGTAGAAGAACTCATGTATGACCTCACCCATTGAGGAGCTGGCATCAGTCCCATCCTTTCCTCACTGGCCAGACTGCAGCCCCCTCACACCTGGAAATGTGCCACAGGCAGATCCTACTTCTGCATTATGATCTGAATCCATGCTATGTCTGTCGCTGTGAGGGTCAGGTCACCTTTTTGTGTTTTGTCATCCTTAGTTTGTTGTCCCTTTCAGCTTTCAATTGCAGGTGCTGCTGGTAGGTGGTCCTTCGGTAGCATAAACGTAGGAGAGAGATTTAGAGTAAAAGATGAATGGCAGGGGCAGCAGGAACTACATGGTGCCTATTTCCACCATCTGCAGCTTATATCATAACAGATTGCAAGATGATAATGAAACGTGAAAAGATGCATTGGTTTGCAGTGCTGTTATCTGTTCTGGGCCAGCTTGCCTTGCAAAAGAGAGGAACGCATTCAATGAGTGAATGCACTATGTTTGGGTGATTTAGCTTCATTGTGTGCAAGATTTGAGGTGCGAGTGCGAGGCTTCTATCAGTGCTAAGAAGAAGCATATGAATTATCTCGATGGTAAATAGCTGAAAGGGATGTGGTATATGTGGAGCAATGTGAGAGGCTAGTGGTGCAATTGATGGTATTTGGTATGTAATGATACATTCGTTAGTATTGATCACTTGAGCGAGATATTCCTGTCCTTCTCACTGGTCCCACTGACAGTGAGCAGTGACACATCTGGTTTAGAATCTGGTTTAGAAGCAATTTTTGAAACAGGCTTTCTATCTTTTGACCACTGATAACACCTTAGGAAATAGCCTTGTATTAACAAGGCAGAATTATACTGGGATATAAATAAATCTTACACCTCATGTGTTTATTCTTAAAATTATAATCCGTCATCAAAGAAATCTGGAATTTATTCCACATAGATAAAGCAACAAACAGGTTTAGTTATATTTTATTAATTTAGCTATGTTAATATTGGTTTAGTTATTTCTTAACCCAATATACTTCTTTAGCATTGCATTTCTATTAACTTCACCAATGTGCCCATGAACTGTTAGCAGTCAACTAGAAAAGTGAAAGGTGTGGAATTCTGACAACTGTAACATCAAACAGAACTCAATCAATAGTCATTCAGATTTGCCCTTATCCAAACTTCACTCATTACTGCTTCTTGCCAAAGAACTCTTACCAAATAGACAAAAAAACTTTTCTTCTATTTACTCACACTATTTATCTTTCTTGTGAAAGTAAAACCAAGCAAAGCTAATAATGTAAATATTAAACTCAGTTTGAAATGTTCAGGAACAGCCAGGTATAAAGGCAAGTGACTGCGGTCTATTATCTGGACTGAATTTTCCCACAATGGGATTGGACAAGCATCACTCCAGTCATGGTCGACCTTTGTAATTATACCAACATCCCAACCATCTCAGTCAGAATACAATTCAGATGCAGGTGGGAAGTTGGCAAGGCTTTGGTGGATTTACCACTCTGACTAATTAAGAATCTCCGGGTCCACGGTCTCTGGGAGCAGAAGATCCCGCTCTGGGTCACAAGTCTGTTATCATGTTGCAATCGTGACTTTGAACCAGATACCTCAGATGATCAATCCCCTTTACAATAAATAACTAGGTCATCATAAGATCCACTCTTGCCTAGTTTGGTTTCCACAAGGCTGCAAGTGTAGAAGGGTTCAAACTAAACTTGCTATTTTTTCCCATATTGCAAGTAAAATACCAATGTTTCATTTGTGGATACGCAAAGGGACCTTACTGGGAGGTAGAATACTTTGAAAAGTGTGGTTATCGAATTGGGCCTGGGCCACAGCCCAAGTGGGAGGTGTGGAACTCACCATTATATGCAGACTTAAACAAAACTTGACCCCATTCAAATCAATTGAGCCCTAAGGAAGGCCACACACATTACTAAAATACACAATTCCTTTAGCTGCAGATTGTGTCTCCAACTGACGTACTTCAAGGAAGAGTACTGTTTGTTTGTTATGGACTTGCTGTTGCCAGAAAACATATTAACTTCACTTCTTCAATGTGAATTACACAAAAAATGTCATACAAAATTTTGGTACCAGACTCAAACAAGAGAAACAGATAAATTTACATCATGGCTGTTTTTGACACTTAAAGCAGAGTTTTTCATTTCAGACCAAACTTTTGCAACAAGTTTTGTGCCCATTTTTATTTCCTTACTTGTTACATTTGAGGATTGTCATTTTTGTGATTGTGTTGAACTAATTGCTTGTCAGGCATGGGATCTACTTGAAGAATTAAGATCACTTGCTTCAGTGGAATGTATAGCAATTTATGACTGACTCTAAGCCTACACTCTGAAGTTTGAATTCAGTGACTGTGGTCTTTGTGTCATGTTGAAAACATTTTTTCCTGACCCTAAAAGTATGTAGCACATTCCACAGATGTCCATAGCTCAGATAGATTACTATTCATTTTCTCACAAGAAACAGTGATATGTTTTTTTCTCCAGCCTAGTGAGAAACTCCCATCTGACTGGGCAGCTTTTATTGCACCTCCTGCTGATCATAATTTCCCTTCACTGCCACCCCACTTCCCAAATGTCTACATCTGCATTCAGGAGCAAATAAAAATAGATAGAAGAATTCATGATGTTGGTCTTTTCAGCAACTTTCATCCCACACTTATTTTTAATTACTCCTACGTTGTCTTGGAAATTACTATTTTTCCCTTATAGGAATCAGCAGAATACAGGCACATATGCCTTTGATTTGGAAAGAGAAATAGACCTCAAGATAAACACTTCCGGCATTTGCTCCCCTATGAAAACGCTCTGTCATTTTTTCCATCTTCAAAAGTTTATGTTGGCCCAAAGACTACCATGGCTTTGCATTACAGCTTTGATTTATATTTGATATCCACTGTAATTACTTATTCTTTCCCTGTCTGCGTGATTGACGGCACTTCCTCCCCTCCCCTTCTCCATATGCTTCTCTTCAGTTCCTTTCCCCTTATCTGTCTCATTCATTACTTGCATTTCCAGGTATTGATTTTAATTTCCTGCTTTTAGTATACCTACATCCAGTTACGATTCTAATGTCCAGTTATTATTATTCACTGATTGATTCATGGTCACAATAAACTGGGTGATTTAACTCATTTCCCTTCATCTACAATCTGCATCTTAGCTGAACCAGGCAGGCCTAATGTATTTCCTTTAAAATCTTGCTGACAAAACTGACATGATTTGATAAATAGATGAGAATGTGGCCCTGCGACAGATGAAATATAGAGCATAGGTAGTGGAAAGGTCAGTAACAGTTTCCTTTTACCAATACAAAGGAGAGAGAGAAAATGAGAACAATAGCAGAAAAGTACAAAATAACTAGACTTTGCGTTTAACCCAGGGTATGCTAAGCAACTAACACCTTAAATACAATTTTCCACATTTCTAAATTATGTTATTTTCCGAATTACCTGATTAAAAATGTCCAAACACATTTCTTACACTATTTTTAAAAGTTACCATCTTCACCTGAACACAGCATTGACATTAAAAAAGCTCTTTATATAAATTCTATTGGTTACCTCACTGTACAGGTTCTGTCTTCCCCTTGGATGAATGGCTCCAAGGTTGGTAGATTTCCCCATGATATTATCTTCTGCGCTGATGGATAGACCGCTGCTTTCCCCAGAGCCAGTAGCAGGATAAAACAATCCAAGGGCGGTTAGGGAGAAAGCACACAGCCAGGGTGAAATCCAAGCCATTTCCACCCTCTCCTGACACAGTCTTTTCTTCACGTTGTTGTCAGTCTTTTTCTCGAATCTGCTTGCTCCTCCTGCTTTGAAACTTCAGTTGTTTTTATTCCCCCCCTCACCGCCTTCAGTTGCCAGATGTGTCACTTTAAGCAGTCTAACGACAGCCCTAAAAAAATGCTTTCACTTCCTTTCCCAGCTTCTGCTCCGCTTTTTTCCTCCACCCCAGAGGCTCCTCTTAAACAAAGTACAGCTGGACACTATTTGGAACAAACTCAATCGAAAAGAGATTTGAATTGCAGGAAAATTCAGCAGTTCTCATTCACCTTATCTCGATTTCACCAGGATACAGATTGAGGCTATATTCAGCCCTGGATTCCTTCACAGGTCCAGCTCTCCCTCAGCTCCAGATCAGCAGGCTCTGCCTCACAGTTTGCTGCCCAAACTCACCGCTAAGATTTTTGCAAATAGTCAGTCCACAACAGCTTCCTGCCTGTACGTCTTCCAAATTTCTTCAGGTCATGCCATAGAGGGACTTGCTGGATTTATGTAAAATAGGAGTTTGAAATTTAATGAATGAATAAATCAGCAGAAAGGAAGAATTTTCCACAAATACAAAGAGTATATTGTGAAACTGGTGAACAAGAACCTTTCTGTACACAGCATGATATAAAGAAGTAAATAACATCCATCCAGTAATGTAAGTTTGAGCATTCCCAGATTCTGTTTAACTATAATAATTTGGTCATAATTTTGCAATACAGATATATATATAATGCAAGGAAAACCCCTTCACTACTTATTTTCCTAATAGTTAGAGTTTCATCAATTAAAATCCCCTAGATAGTATCTGAGCTAAATGTCAGTTATCTGGAATGGCAACATTTCCTTCTGGCTGTCTTCTGTTCTCTAAATGATATACAAGTTAACATTGAATCTGGGCTCTAATAGAAAGCAACCAATAATTCTAAATATACGAAGTTACTTACAATCATAGGTTCAGAATTTGTGGGATGAGGGCATCGCTGGCTGGCAGCATTTATTGCCCATCCCTAGTTGCCCTTGAGAAGGTGGTGGCGAGCTGCCTTCTTGAACCACTGCAGTCCACATGCTGTGGGTTGACCAACAATGCCCTTGGGGAGTGAATCCCAGGATTGTGACGCAGTAACAGTGAAGGAATGGTGGCATATTTCCAAGTCAGGATGGCGAGTTGAAGGGGAACTTGCAGGCATTGATATTCCCATGAGTCCGCTGCCCTTGTCCTTCTAGATGGAAGCACTTATTGGTTTGGAAGATGCTGTCTAATGATCTCCGGTGAATCTCTGCAATGCACATTATAGGTAGTACACACTGCTGCGACTTAATGTCAGTGATGAAGAGATGTGGTGCCAATAAAGTGGGCTGCTCAGTCCTGTTTAGTGTCAATTTTTTTCGAGTATTGTTGGAGCTGCACCTATCCAGGCAAATGGGAATTATTCCATCACAATCCCGACTTGTGTCTTGTACATGGTGGACAGGTTGTGGGGAGACAGGAGATGAACTACTCGCCACAGTATTTCTGGACTCTGACCTGTTGTTGTAGCCACTATGTTTTTGTGGTGAGTGCAGTTGAGATTCTGGTCAATGGTGACCCCAAGGATATTGACAGTGGGGAATTCAGTGATGGTAACACTATTGAATGTCAAGGGGTGGTAGTTAGATTGTCTCTTATTAGAGATGACCATAGCCTGCATTTGTGTGGTGTGAATGTTACTTGCCATTTAACAGCCCAAGCCTGGATATTGTCCAGAAGCTGTTGCATTTGAACATAGACTGTTTCACTGTGTGAGAATAGTGCTGAACATTATGCAATCATTGGCAAATACCCCCACTTCTGACCTTATGATGAAGGAAGGTCATTGATGAAGCAGCTGAAAATGATTGGGCTAAGAACATTGCCAAGGTGGCTCAGTAGCTAGCACTGCTGTCTCACAGTGCCAGGGATTCGGATCTGATTTCACCCTCAGGTGATTGTCTGTGTGGAGTTTGCACATTCTCCATGCGTCTGTGTGGGTTTCCTTCCACAAAGATGTGCAGGTCAGGTGAATTGGCCATGCTAAATTTTCCCATAGTGTTCAGGGATGTGTAGATTAGGTGTATTGTTAGGGGTAAAATGTAGAGTGATTGAGGAGGGAATAGATCTGGGTGAATTACTGTTCGGAGGATTGATGTGGACTTGTTGGGCCAAATGGCCTGTTTCCACACTGTAGGGATTCTAAGAGTACTAGAAGAGCTTGTTGAGGGGAGCAGCAAGTTCTGGAACACCTCTTCGGTACTGTTGTCAGAATGTTGCCAGGGCCCATAGCCTTTCCAGTATCCAGTACCTCCATTTGTTTCTTGACATCATATGGTGAGAATCGAGTTGGCTGAAGACTGGTATCTGTAATGGTGGAAATAACTGGAGAAGGCTGAGATGAATCATTCACTCGGCACTTCTGGCTGAAGATTGTTGCAAATGTTTTAGCCATATCTTTTACACTGATGTGTTGGGCTCCTCCATCAGTGAGGATACGGAAGTACTTATGGAGCCTTTGCCTCCTGTGAATTATTTAATTATCCACCACCTTCATGACTGGATTTGGAGGACTGCAGAGCTTAAATTGGCTCTGTTGGATGTAGGATTGCTTAGCTCTGTCTATCACTTGCTGCTTATGTTGTTTTGCATGCAAGTAGTCCTATTTAATAGTTTCACCAGGATAACACTTCATTTTTACGTACGACTTATGTTGCTTCTGGCTTGCCCTCCTGCAATCTCCATTGAACCAGGGTTGATCCCTGGGCTTGATGGTAATGATTGAGTGGGAGATATGCTGGGCATGAGATTCCAGATTGTGCTGGATTAAAGTGCCTCATGGGCACCCAATCTTGAGTTGCTAGATCTGTTCAAAATCTGTTCCATTTAGCATGGTGATAGTGCAACACAACACAAAGGCGGAGATTCTCAATGTGAAGGCAGCACTTCATCTCCCTGAGGACTGTGTAGCGGTCACTCTTAATCATGGGCAAATGCATCTCAGCCAGCAGTTTGGTAAGGTTGAGGTCGAGTATTTTTTTCCCTCTTGTTGGTTGCCCACTACCTGCCGCAGACTCAGTCTAGCAGTTATTCCCTTTAGGACCCAACCAGCTCGATCAGTCATGCTGCTGCCGAGCCATACTTGGAGGTGGGACAATGAAATCCCCCACTTAGAATACATTTTGCACCCTTGCCTTGCTTCCTCCAAGTGGGTTAAATGCAAAGTTAGTTATTTTATACTTTTCTGTTATTGTTCTCATTTGTTTTTTCTCCATTATGTTAGTGAAAGGAAACCATCACTGATCTTTCCAAGATCTGTGCTCTATATTTCTTCTACCCCAATGCCTCATCTATTTATCAAATCATGCCAGTTTTATCGGTAAGATTAATAACTTAAAAGAAATACATCAAGCCAGCCTGGTTCGGCCATGATGTAGTTTGTAGATGAGGGGAAATAATTTAAATAATACAGTTCAAGATGGAGGAGTACTGATTCATCAGCTGAGGGAAGACGTTATGTGATAATCAGCAGGAGGTTTCCTTGGCCATGTTTAACCTGAAGTCATGGAGACATCATGGAGTCCAGAGTAAATATTGAGAACTCTCAGGGCAACTCCTCCCAACTGAATACCAGTGTGCTGCCATCTCTATGGGACAGGACTTATCCAGGCATGGTAATGGTGGTGTCATTGTCTGTAAGGGTATCATTCCATAAGCTAAAAATGTGTTGCTGGAAAAGCGCAGCAGGTCAGGCAGCATCCAAGGAGCAGGAGAATCGACGTTTCGGGCATGATCCCTTCTTCAGGGTTCCTGAAGAAGGGGTCATGCCCGAAACGTCGATTCTCCTGCTCCTCGGATGCTGCCTGACCTGCTGCGCTTTTCCAGCAACACATTTTCAGCTCTGATCTCCAGCCCTCACTTTCTCCTATCATTCCATAAGTATGACTATGGCAGGATGTTGCTTGACTAGTCTGTAAGACAGCTCTTCCAATTTTGGCACTGGGCCCCAGATGTTAGTGAGGAGGACTCTGCAAGATCGACAGGGATGTTTCTGCCTTTTCTGCTGCGTAAGTCGAAGCCAAGTGATCCATCTGGTTTCATTTCTTTGTTGAGGCTTTGTAGCAACTGATACAACTGAGTGGCTTGCTAGGCAATAGGTCAGTTGAGAGTCAACCATATTTCTGTGAGTCTGAGTCACATGTAGCCCAGACTAGATAAAGATGAGATTTCCTTCCCTGAAGGACAATAGTGAGTCAGATGGATTTTTCTGACAACTAGCAATGGTTTCATGGTCATCAATAATTTTTTAATTCCAGATTTTATTAATTGAATTCAAATTTCACCATCTACCGTGACAGCATTCAAATCTGCATTCACAACATTAGCTGAATTTCTAGATTAATAGTTTGGTGATGTTACTATTGGGCCATTGCCTCCCATATAATACATACAGAATATATAACATAAATATATGCAAGATAGGCCGTTCTGCACATAGAGTTTGCTCCATCATTCAGTAAGATCATGTTTATTCTGAATGTGGCCCTAATTCTACTTTCTTCCCTATCTCCAATAACCCTCTATTGCCAGATAGATCAAACTTCTGTCAAACACACTGTTGGATGTACTCAACAACCCAGCCTCCACTGCTTTCTGTGAAACAAAATTTCAAAGACTGACAACCTTATGAGAGGAGAAATTCCTCCAAGTGTCAGTTTTAAGTGGGAAACCATTTATTTTTATCTTCTGTATCAAATTGTCTTTGAATCTTACTTATTTCAATAAGATCATGAATCATTTTTATAAACTCCTCACTAAGTAGGTCCAACCTGCTCATAAAACAACCTCTTCATCGCAGGAATCAACTTACTGAACTTTTCCTGAACTACTTCCAATGCTAATACCTCCTTTCTCAATGAAAGAGACCAAGACCAGAGAGTGTAGTCTAGGTGCAGTCTCAACAATACCTATAGAGTTATAGCAAATGTTCCTGACTTGTATAAAAACAGAAATTGCTGACAAAACTCAGCAGGTTTGGCAGCATCTGTGGGGAGCAAGCAGAGTTAATGTTTCAATGAAAGAAGTTCTGATAAGGAGTCACCAGAATCAAAATGTTAACTCTGCTTTCCCTCCACAGAAACTGCCAGACCTGCTGAGTGTCACCTGAAATTTCAGGGTTTTTTCACATCTCCAGCATCTGCAGTTCTTTGTTTTATTTTATTCCTGACTTCCATGTTCCATCACCTTGCAATTAAAGCTAACATTCAACTTGTCTTCCTAATTATTTGCTGTATGTATGTGTTAGATGTGTGAATTATGTACAAAGATACCCATTTGCAAATTTATTGCATCCTCCTTACAACTTGCTTTCCAATCTAAATCTATAACATCAGTAAATTTGTCAATAATGCAGTCCCTTCATCCAAGTTATTAATGTATGGTAAATAGATGAGGGCCCAATATTAATCAAAGGCATTTCAGTAGAGTTGCTGACAAAGAAAGGATGAGACATTTAGGTTCGGAGGGAAGATTGGAAAATGTGGGACTGTTTTCCTTCGGGAAGAGGAGGCTAAGAGGAAATTTAATAGAAGTTGTCAAAGTCGCGAGGGGTCTGGACAGAATAGATAGGGAGAAACTGTTCCCATTCAGAAACATATTGGGAACCACATAGCACAGTTACAACTTACTTTGCAAATGAAGCAAAAGTGAGGTGCAAACATAATGAGTGGTTCAGGTCTGGAATGGACTCCATGGAAATGTGGCAGTGGCAGGTTTAATTGAGGCTTAAAGAGTTGCCGGTTGATTACTTAAATAGAAACAGACATGGGGCAAAGACAAGAATCAGCACTCAGTTAAAACCCTCAGAGAATTGTTGAGCAGAATGGCCTCCTTAAAATGTTTGTGATTCTGTAATGTATTATGTATATCACGAACAGTTATTAATAAGAAAATTTCAAAACTGTATACTCCTGGTGCAGCTTGGTACATTTAACTCTATTGACAGACTTTGCAACAATTCAGAGAATAGCACATGTTTCTCCATCAAATGACTTCCCAACAGAGACCGAATGCATCTCCAACGAGCTGGGTAATTCCTACTGAACTCTGGGTAGCTTCCTTTTGCTTGTAATTATGGGTATTGTATTTTATTTTTAACAGACAAATCCATATTTTTAATTTAGAATTCCAACAATCTAAATTCGCAGCAAACAATATTCAAATATATACGTATAAATCTCACAGTTTCATCACACCACACCTACAATGTTATCGATAGCTTCTAACAGCAGTATGAGATGTAAAATGTGCCCACTTCCCTGCACCACTAAAAACATGATTTGTTTCTTTACAAATCATGTTCCCCAATTCACATCCCCGCGCTTTAGTTTACAATTCGAGGTGATGGAAAATATGTCTAGAAATTACAGTTAATTTAGGTCATGTTAGCTGATCTCTTTGCCAGAATTGGGTAAAACTCTAGCCTGTGCTTGCTGCTTACAAACCTCTGATTCTAGTGAATTGATAATTTCAATTGGAGAATTCCAAGGCAGATCATCTCTTTAACAGCAATAGTCAGTGTTTTAATGTGAACTCAAAAATGAAATAACACTGATCAATAAAAAAAATGAAAAGCAAATTTTAAAAAATGTTCAGGACATCTCAATGCTGCTTACAAACCTCTGATTCTAGTGAATTGATAATTTCAATTGGAGAATTCCAAGGCAGATCATCTCTTTAACAGCAATAGTCAGTGTTTTAATGTGAACTTAAAAATGAAATAACACTGATCAATAAAAAAAATGAAAAGCAACTTTTAAAAAATGTTCAGGACATCTCAAAGCAGTTTGGAGAAAATTAAGTACATTTTAAGTGTAGTCATAGAGTCATAGAATCATAGAGATTACAGCAGAGAAACAGACCCTTCGGTCCAACTTGTCCATGTCGACCAGATATCCCAACCTCATCTAATCCCACCTGCCAGCACCCGCCCCATATCCCTCCAAACCCTTCCTATTTATCTACCCATCCAGATGCCTTTTAAATATTGTGATTGTACTAGCTTCCACCACTTCCTCTGGCAGCTCATTCCATACATATACCACCCTCTGTGTGAAAAAGTTGCCCCTTAGGTCCCTTTTATATATTTCCCCTCTCACCTTAAACCTATGCCCTCTAGTTCTGGACTCCCCCATCCCAGAGAAAAGACTTTGTCTATTTACCCTATCCATGCCCCTCATGATTTATAAATCTCTATAAAGGTCACCCCTCAGCCTCCGACTCTCCAGGGAAAATAGCCCCAGCCTATTCAGCCTCTCCCTATAGCTCAAATCCTCCAACCCTGACAACATCCTTGTAAATCTTTTCTGAACCCTTTCAAGTTTCACAACATCCTTCCAATAGGAAGGAGACCAGAATTGCATGCAATATTCCAAAAGTGGCCTAACCAATGTCCTGTACAGCTGCAACATGACCTCCCAACCCCTGTACTCAGTACTGTGACCAATAAAGGAAAGCACTTTGCAATGTAAGAAATTGTAGCAGTGAATTAATGCACAGTTCTGATATAAATCTGGATTGTTTTCTTTGATAATTGCTGATCGGGATACCAGGAAGACTGCCCTATCCTTCATATAAAAAGTCTCCAACAGTAAATTTGTTTTTGGAGCTCATCCTAAAGGATGATGGCTACAAAATTGGACTTTGCAGTGCTCCTAGTTTTAGTGTTACAGGATTGGTGATGACAAGAATCAAGTATTTGTGACAATGCAGCACTCCTGCAACATTACTGACCCTTCTAAAGTGGTGGGGGCAATAGATGTAGAGCTGGAAAAGTGCAGCGGGTCAGACAGCATCCGAGGTACAGGAAAGCCAATGTTTTGGGCCGAAACCCTTCGTCAGGGAGTTGGCCTGAAACATTGACTTTCTTCTTTCTTGGGTGCTGTCTGACCTGCTCCACTTTTCCAGCTCCACATCTATTGACTCTGGCTCCCAGCATTTGCAGTTCTTACTGTCTCCAAGTTTCTGAAGTGGTGCTTGATGCAGATGCCTTTGGATTCAGCCAGAAATGCCATCTCAAAGGCAAGGCTATAATTAATGTAGCCATCCTGTCACCAGTTGAAACTATGTTCGTGATCACCATTATTTCCTGAATTTTCTTTCTTTCTGTAACTGAAATTTTTATGCACAAAATAAGATTTATGCACAAAATCAAAATATTGGGAAACCAAATTAAATAAATCAGTTACATTGATCTCCTGGGCCACACTAATAATATTCAGCTGAATGGCTATTCAGGGTATTTTTCTGTTTCCAATTGGCTTTCTCTTTCGAAATTGTTCGAATAAAACCTCTTATGAAAAATTCAAAGTTCTGATCCACTGGAGATTTAACATTCTGTATTTGATATAGAAGAATGATTATTTGTGGCTCCTCATCTGATGGTGGTCTCTGGAGCCCATGCCTTGCAGTTGCAGGTGGAGTACACACACACACACACACACACTTGACTCAGTTCTTCACTCCCTGCAGTCGGCCATGGTATAAAAGAATTTGAGTGTACTGATTATGCACTAAAAATGTCAGATAGTCTGGGGAGCTTGAGAGCTGGAAAATCCTGCTCTGCATCTGCAGCATAAGGACAACAGAGCAGAATACCCATCGAAGGCTGCAATCATCCAACTATCAGGGATAAGAACTGTTGTACAGTCAAGGGGTGTTTTTGGCACCTATAGGAATGTGCCAGCTTGAGCTATTTCACCCTTTCTAAGAAAGACTAGATACCTTTGAAATCCCAACTCAGCCTGGAATCCTATTTTAATAGTCGACATCTGTACTTCAAGTAGAAGAAAAACAGTTCAAACAGATGTTAATGAAAAAAAAAAATTCCACAACGGTAATGTAAGCACTATGACTCTGCAGGACAAGACAAATCTTAGTAAGGCTGCATCAGATTTCCTATTAATGCATTTTAATCTTGAGTGACCAAATAAATATACGTTTCTACTGACTCATACAGGTAAAAATGTTTGTCTTCTCTCATCAATGCATGTTAACCTACAAATGTTCAATCCATTCTTTAAAACCTACAGTGATATTTCAAAAATTCCCTGAAATTGATAAACTTAGAGTTTCAAATTCAAGGAGGGTCATACCCTCATATAGAATTCTGCACTTGCTGCTCTGTTCTCAATAGTAATCATAAAGTGTTTCTTTTTGCATCTTTTGCCAACTCCTTCCATACATATTTTTGGCTGCGAATATAATCGTAGAGCTCTCTAAAGTATGGAAGCAGGCCATTTGATCCATCCATTCCACACTGGCTCTCCAAAGAAAATCCCACCCGGTCCCACCCCATCTCTGTCACCCTGCATTTCCCATGGCCAATCCACCCAGCCTACACATCCCTGGACATGATGGGAAACTTAGTTTGGCTAATCCATCCAACCTGCACATCTTTAGACTGTGGAAGGAAACTGAAGCACCTGGCAGAAACCTATGCAGAGACAGGGAGAAGGTGCAAACTCCTCACAGACAGTTAGCTGAGGGTGAAATCGACCCTGGGGCCTTGGCATTGTGAGGCAGCAGTACCAGCCACTGTGCCACGTATAATAGATTAAGTATTAATTATTTCTGTCGAGAGTCAAGCAGCATTCAAGGAGCAGGAAAATTGACATTTCAGGCATAAGCCCTTCATCAGGAATGAGGCTTGTGGGCCAAGGGGCCGAGAGATAAATGGGAGGGGGGTGGGGCTGGGGGAAAGTAGCTGAGAGAGCGAAAGGTAGATGAGGGTGGGAGTGAAGGTGGTAGGTCAGAAAGAAGGGTGGAGCAGATTGGTGGAAAAGATGATGGACAGGTCAACAGGGTGATGCCGAGTTGGAAAATTGGATCTGAGATACAGTGGGGAGGAGGGGAAATGAAAAAACTCGTGAAATCCACATTAATTCCCCTTTAGTTGGAGGGTCCCAAGGCGGAAGATGAGGCGTTCTTCCTCCAGGCTGCGGGAGGTAAGGGTTTGATGATGGAGGAGGCCCAGAACTTGCATGTCTTTGGGGGAATGGGAGGGGGAGTTAAAGTGTTCAGCATTTGGGTGGTGGGGTTGCTTCGTGCGTGTGTCCCAGAGGTGTTCTCTGAAACATTCTGCAAGTAAGCGTCCTGTCTCCCCAATATAGAGGAGACTGCATCGGGAGCAACGGATACAGTAAATGATAAGTGCAGTAAATCTATGACAGATGTGGAGGGCTCCTTTGGGGTCTTGCACGGAGGTGAAGGGGGAGGTGTGGGCGCAGGTTTTGCAATTCTTGAGGTGGTAGTAGAAGGTACTGGGGTGGGAGGATGGGTTGGTGGACCTGAAAAGAGAGAGTTGTGGAGGGAATGGCCTTAACGGAACGCAGGTAGAGGCTGGGTGGGAAATATATCACTGGTGGTGGGGTCTGTTTGTAGTTGGCGGAAATGGCGGAGGATGATGTGATGTATACTGAGGTTGGTGGGGTGGAAGGTGAGGACTGGGGGGTTTCTATCCGTGCTGCAATTGGAGGGTTGGGGTTCGAGGGCGGAGGTGTGGGAAGCGGAGGAGATACGCTGGAGGGCATCATCGACCACATGGGAGGGGAAATTGTGGTCTTTGAAGAAGGAGGCCATTTGGAATATTCTATGGTGGAATTGGTCCTCCTGGGAGCAGATGCGGTGGAGGAGGAGGAATTGGGAATAAGGGATAGCATTTTTACAGGAGGCAGGGTGGGAGGAGGTGTAGTCCAGGTAGCTATGGGAGTCTTTGGGTCTGTAGTAGCTGTCCATGTTCAGTTGGTCACCATTGATGGAGATGGAGAGGTCCAGGAATGGGAGGAAGGTATCCGAGATCGTCCAGTTGAACATAAGGACAGGGTGGAACATGTTGGTGAAGTTGATGAACAAATTAATTATTTCAGTTCATACTTATGCATTGTGGTTGCAAGGTTTTGTAGCAAACAAATATTGGAGTCATTTTAAATAATGGAAATGTCTGAGAAGGGGTTATGGTCAAAGTTACAGTAATGAAAAGATATAAATGTTTAAGTTCTCTTTGGCTCCCCAGCAAAACCAAACAATTTGTCCTTATTACAGATTTGTTTGGAGCCAGATTCTACCAGAGCAAACAGAAGATTGTTTGAACTGACATGTTTGCCTCTTAGAAATGGTCATTTTGCCTAATAGTTGAAGCTCCATTTATCCAGTTTCAGATCTGTGTCTACACAGGCGCTACCAATGGACTGGAACAGATATAGGTCCTTACCTATTGTAGCAATACTGCTTTGTTCTACAGATGTGAAAAAAAACAAGAAACCTGATAAGTTTAATGCTTTGAACTCAACATTCAACAGTTTAAATTCGTTGTGAAAGGATTCGTTTGTTCTTATCTTACCCAAATCACAGAGTGGTAAGAGATAAGGTCTTTGCTCACAAGTTCCTATAATACTGTACTTCTACAGGGAGAAGGGATTTTGAGAAGAGTCTTACTTGCTTTAAACTTCTGGCACCACACAGTTCAAAGTTTTAAAAAGTACTGCTCATAATAAGTGTTTCAGAAATGTTGTGTGGAACGGTGTAGGGGCCTAAATGATGTGGCGAGGTGTGGCAGAATCAGCTGAAAATTCCAGTGAAGCCCATCTTGACATAGTTACATGTTAAGGAGATTATTGTTTTTGAACACTCTTACTAAATGCACATCTCACCTCATTAATATGCAGCTTCTGATGCTACCACCTACCATCAGCAAGCTGGAAATCAAAACTACATAATCGGAAAGAAAATGTCTGTGATTACACATAAACTGGTTCGGGTAAGTGTCATGATCGGTGAGGGAGAGGATTTCAAGGCCACTGATGTGAGGCGCTTTGGAAGGCAACAATGTTACACGCAAACCATGTACTGAGCAGTAAAGGCTTGAGAGTCCCTTGACCTTCATGATCCTAATGCATTGACTCTGCATATGTTGTACACCGCTCTGTTCTACACATCATTGACAACTTCATTCACATCAACACTTTTTCACACAGAGACCAGGGAAAGAATAGTGACTTTTGACCACAAAGGCAATGGTGCCAGTCAAACCCATTGCCTTCATATACATCTTGTTCCTCTTGCTTCCACATGCTACAGTGGACTCTCAATACAGACATTGATCCATGGTACATCCTATATGCACATGAAGTTAGGCATCATGCTGACACAGTTACATTCGGTGCTACATGGTGATTCAAACAAGCAGATGTATTGCAAAACCAATAACATTTATATATGTATAATTAGTTATATACAGTACACTGCTATCAAAGTATCCTCAAAAGTGTTTTTCCATCCCACCATGTCTTAGTGTTGTTTCAGGTTGGAATGGAAAGTACTTGTTGAGCAGTGGAGCTCATTGGTCTTAACATTTTCATGGGAGGGGTGTCCCCAGGGACATTTGTGTTTGAATGGACTAACACACCAACTTGCCAGAGGCCAGGATAGCCATAGAAGGATCAACCATCTCGACATGTCCTGGGAGGAGACTTTGGAAGCTGTGTGCCTGGTTTCTTCTCCAGTTGGGTACCTCTGGGCACTGCCCTAACTCCCAGCGAGGAAGGGACCTGTACTCTTGTCATCATGGCTTCAGTCATAAGGACCAATGACTGGCCATTTGAGTGCAGATGTATCAGCCTCTCCAACAGAGTCTGAGTGTGTTGAACCTGGCTGTCTGTGGCAGCCACCAACCTGTCCAAGGAAGCAACCGATGATCGTATGTTTGAGGCAACTGGGCCCCCATAATGTAGCATCACTTCTTCAGCTTCTGGACAAAGAGAGTCATCATCTCCATATACTTCTCTGCTCTTGCGCCTCCCTGTGAATGAGGATAAAGTCCCTGATTGCCAGCAACATCAAATCTTCTTCTGCTTAGGACTAAGAAGGTTCCCAGACTCCCACATTCCTCCAAATGCCAATGACCTGAGGCATTTCTTCCTCAGCCAGCTGTGGAGTGTTGTACTGAGGTGCTCACCAGATGGTTTATGCAAACTCTCCAAATATGGCATTCCCACCGAGTGGTCAGTATCTAAGTGAATGGGGATAACAGGAGGCAGCCTCACTGATGTTTCCTCTGAGGTTTCAGAACTCTTCATCAGAGCTGGAGGTGTCGGCTTCTGGTGGAACAGTACATTTCTGTGCAGAGCCTGGTGGACATCATGGTGTTTTCGAGAAGACACATGAAAGAGAGAGAAGGCATCTTGGCTGGTGATTAGAAGTGGTGTGCAATGAATCAGATTGATGGTAGGGATAATGGGAGAGTTGCAATGGATCAAAAAGTGACACTTACTCAGTTGGTAGGACAAGTCACTGCCTTTGTCTTTTCCTGTGAAGGACACGATTCTCTCCTCACTTGAGATGAGAAGCTTGATATCTAGCAACCCCTCCATTGTCTGGGCCTTTTCTCTACTATTGTGGGCTGATTTCTCCTGAAATGTGAGAAAGGGAGGGATTGAATGGGATGAAAGGCCATACTACAGCAGTACATAGGGGAAATGTGATGAGATGTCCTGGCTGAGGGAATAGGCAGATCAAAGGCTATGCCAAATTAATGGTGTGGGAAATGGTGGGGAACAAAAGTGGCTGAGAGAAGATGTTGCAGGTGAGACGTGGCAGAGCGTTGGGTAAGACGTGGGTGTAGTGGTGAAGAGAAAGTGAGTTAGACACAGCAGAGAGAAGGTTGTAGCAGTTGTCTTGGCAGAGCAGAGAAGGTTATTGACCTCCTTGTAACACTGCTGGCCCATTGTTCTGGAGCATGGAGACTGCATTTACTGGGTCGTGACCTTGAACCAGGCTGCCAGGCTCTGGTGACATAGCCACCTCTGCTGGTCCTCTGGGAAGAGGACAGCCTTCCTCTGCACCACCCTGTCCACCAGGACCTCCTAGTCCAGGTCAGAGAAGTATAGCAACTGGGAATGAGACTGTCATTCTGAACATTCTGAAGAAGAGGAATATGCAAGTGCTTATCCTGGGAGCCATTTAACAATGGCAAAGGACTTTCAGCTTTGCTTTGTTATAGCAATGAGGCCGAGTAGGTTCTGCACTGACTGTCTCTGCACACATTCAGCACAGGGCAGATCAGCATTGTAATGAATACATATCGCACAGCCAGAAAACCACACAGAATAATATTTCCTGGAATTTAAATGTTGAAACATGAAACATTAGGGCAGACAGAAGTTCTGGGATAATGTATGCAGGACAGACATAATGATAGTCTTGGGATGATGGGGAGTATGTGGAGGGCGATGGGGGGGAGTGAGGTCAACATCCAGAGCCTGGGAATTGTAAAGAACCAACAGGTGATCAAAGGCAGCGAATGCATTTTCACATGACATTTCCTCCCCCTCATAGCACCAGATTGCCACACTGACCAAAGCACGCCACACAGCGCCCCCGCACCTAGAATCACTGCCTGCGACTCAGGACTCATAATTAACACCTAATTCCTCAGGATTACTCATGCATATTACTGCTACCACCCATAAACACATCTCTTCATGTTTCTACATACCCCCCAACTGTTCACCTATAGCAAGCACATCATTCAAATAGTGGTAAATGACATTTCTGCTAACAGGGTGGTGGACTGTCGAAATGTGCAAAACAGAAGGGATCGGGAGCAAGAACATCTGCATCCCCTTAGCACAATGGAGGAGATGGTCCTTAACATCATGCAGCAATATTCAATAGAGTCCATGGCAGCCTCTGTTGTTGAGATCATTAAGAATATTGGTATGTTCCTGACCCTCATTATTTGTGGAATGTCTTGCTGATGCAGTAGTTTGGCTTATACAGTCAGTTCCCCTGATGCTTCACCGAAAATGGCTTTCTAATCATTATAGTTTTGAATGCAAACAGAGAAAGTCTGTGTGCAGGTTTAAGGGCAATGGTGCTCCTTGTTCACTACTGACTGCAAAATCTGGACTCTTTTGTTTTAGTGCTGTTTAATTACTCAAAATTAGCTTCCAGCATGAGCAATATGGCAATTTGTGTTATTTTCCAAAGTTTGAGAGTTCATGCTCCTTGGGTAACCTAAAAATGCTTCCAATGTACATATCAGTGGTAAAATGATTCATTAGTTAACCTGAGCATACTAATTCAGAGCTCGGGTGCATATAAGGTTAGGAATTTGATCAAAGGACTTGCATATAGTAATCAATTCTTGAGTGGGGCATGAGCCAAAAGTAATTGGTAGAGAACTTCAATGGCAATTGCGAGCAATATTCGTATATTGGAACAAAATAAGCAGTAGTTTGTTATTTTTAATCAATGTTGCACTCATGTTTATAGAATAATCCATTTCTTAAAATAAAACGAACATATGGAAAATAAAACAGGCTTTCATTTATAAGCTACTTTAATTGACCGTAGGATGTTATAAACTGCTTTAGAGCCAGTTAAGTAACATTTTTTATATTCAATCACAGGGTGTGGGCACCAATAATTAGACCAATATTTGTTGCTAATTTTAAGTTCAGACACTGTTCCAGAAGAGAAACATAGAAACCAATTTGCAAACAGCGATATTGGACAAACAGCAAAATGATCAGATAGTCTATTTTTTCCAATGCTGATTGCAAGATAAATGATTTTTAAGACACATTGAAGAACATCTCTACCAGTTCTATTTCCTCTTTAGCTAGTGGTGGGGAAATATTTTATTTCCAATTCAAAGGGCAGAGACAACTTCAGTTTCACAACTTATCAGAAAGACACACTTCCAACAGTGTAGCACCTGCTCAGGACTGTACTGGAGAGTCAGGCAAGTTCCTGAATAGCACTTCAGCCCTCACCTTTTGGTCCTCAACAGTCTTAGCTTTCAGCCACAGTTGAATTATGAGAAAATGACATTTAATTATCAAGCAGTTTCTGTTATTGGTTATTTAGAAAGCCTTTTCTGCATAAAATATAACTGTAGTTTTTGACGGTAAACTCTGAATGACACATAACCATAATGGGGAGATAGCGGTAATATCATTGGTCTTGTAAACAGAGGATCAGATAATTGCACTAGGATTATGGGCTCAAACCTCACCATGCTCCTAGTGGAATTTGAATTCAATTAATTAATGCATCTGGAATTATAAACTAATGGCAGCCATAAAAACACATTTAGATTGCATATCTTGAGCCTCAGCAACATGTCTGAAGCTTAACTGCTCTCAGAAATGCACTAGAAAGCTATTCAGTTCAAGGGAAATAAGGAAGAGAATTAAAAATGCTAACATCTCAGAAAATAACAAATGTAGCCATAACCCTTCTTTCATTCCTTTTTATTCAAGTCAGTCTGGGCACTGGGTAATGTTCCTCCATTGTTAGATTTGGAGGTAGGTGAGCATTTTCATGATAGTGATCACAATTCGATTATGTTTACTTTAACGATGGAAAGGGTTAGCAATTGTGGGAAGTGTGAAAACAGATAAGTACCCTGGGCTGGATGGTATTCTCTGGGGAGCCAGATAGGAGTTTGCAGAGCCTTTGGGTTTGATCTTTATGTCGTCATTGTCTCACAGGAATAGTGCCAGAAGACTGGATGAGAGCAAATGTTGCCCCCTTGTTCAAGACGGGGAGTAGAGACAACCGTGGTAATTATAGACTAGTGAGCCTTGCTTCAGTTGTGAATAAAGTGTTGGAAAGCATTATAAGAGATAGGACTTATAATTGTCTACAAAGGAATAATTCAATTAGGGATAGTCAACACAGTTTTGTGAAGGGTAGGTCATGCATCACAAACCTTATTGAGTTCTTTGAGAAAGTGACCAAACAGGTGGATGAGGGTGTAGCTGTTGACATGGTGTATTTGGATTTCAGTAAGGCGTTTAATAAGGTTTCCCATGATAGGTTGCAGAGAATACAGAGACATGGGATTGAGGGTGATTTAGCAGTTTGAATCAGAACTTAGCTAGTTGTAAGAAGACAGAGGATGGTGGTTGATGGGAAATGTTCATCCTGAAGTTCAGTTACTATTGGTGTACTGCAAGGATCTGTTTTGAGGCCACTGCTGTTTGTCGTTTTCATAAATGACCTGGATGAGGGCATAGAGGGATGGGTTAGTAAATTTGCAGATGACAGTATGGTCAGTGGAGTTGTTGACAGTGCAGAAGGATGTTGCAGGTTACAGAGGGACATAGATAAACTTCAGAGCTGGGTTGAGAGGTGGCAAATGGAGTTTAATGTGGAAAAGTGTGAGGTGATTCACTTTGGAAGGAGTAACAGGAATAAGGACCACTGGGCTAAAGGTAAGATTCTTGATGGTGTGGATGAACAGAGAAATCTCGGTGTCCATTGCATAGATCCCTGAAAGTTGCCACCCAGGTTGATAGGGTTGTTAAAGCGTAAGGTATGTTAGCTTTTATTGGTAGAGGGATTGAGTTTCAGAGCCATGAGGTCACATTGCCGATGTGCAAAACTCTGGTATAGCTGCACTTGGAGTACGGTGTACAGTTCTGGTCACCGCATTATAGGAAGGATTTGGAAACATTGGAAAGGGTGCAGAGGAGATTTACAAGGATGTTGTCTGGTATGAAGGGAAGGTCTTATGAGGAAAGGCTGAGGAATTGGAGGCTGTTTTTGTTAGAGAGAATAAGGTTGAGAGGTGACTTAATAGAGACATTCAAGATGATCAGAGGATTAGGGTGGACAGGGAGAGCTTTTCTCCTCGGATGCTACTGGCTAACACGAGGAGATGTAGCTTTAAAACGAGGGGTGATAGATATAGGACAGATGTCAGAGGTAGGTTCTTTACTCAGAGAGAAGTAAGGGCATGGAACACTCTGCCTGCAATAGCAATAGACTCACCAACTTTAAAGAAATTTAAATGGTCATTGGATAAACATATGGATGATAATGGAATAGTGTAGGTTAGATGGGCTTCAGACTGGTTTCACAGGTTGGCACAACATCAAGGGCTGAAGGGCCTGCACTGCGCTGTAATGTTCTATGTTTAGTCAATACTTTATTTCGAGCAGTTGCTTTTTTAAAGTGATAGAGAAACTTATGAATGTGAATCCTAATTTAAGTTTGTATGAGATTTTAGAGAGGATGTATTGCTCAGGTTGAGGTTCGGCTTGTAAGTTTGCTCTCCGAGCTGGCAGGTTTGTTATCAGACGTTTGTCCCCAGAGGCTCACTGATGATGTTACCTAGCATGGTGACGAAACATCTGATAACAAACCTGCCAGCTCAGCGAGCAAACTTACAAGCTGTTGTATGAATTAAATCGCTTTTGCACTAACACATACTGATGGGTGAATAACATATTTTTGCTTTTGAATTATGAGTCAAATTACTTCAGATGTGAAATATCAGAAAATACAAAATTGAACTTTTCTTATAAACAAGCAAAACAGTAATCAAACTGACTGCAGAACAAAACGTTTCTGCCACCCCTGCTGTTAAAGTTATTTGGGGCAGTACAATGTGTCAAAGGGCAGCATTATTCTATAAAATACTGACGGATATAGTTCTGCCAACAGGAAAAGTAATATATGAGGCGATGTTCATCTGCTTGTATGAAATCATTCTGTTACTGCAGCTAGTATAAAAGAACGAACATCTCTGTGAAACGATTTGACAACAGAAATCTTGTGTTGGTACATCAACATGCCCATTATCACACAATATAATTTTTCAAGCCAATGCATTTCAGATATACTTGAACAAATGGTAAGTTACTAAACCAAGCCTTTCATGTTAACAAAATCCAAAGTGCTTTCATCACCAGTGGTAAAGTGATAAAACATAATGCATATGGTATAGAGCTTGATTTATGCAAGTGAAGGGAAGCTGCAAATAATAAAAATAATAAAACATTAGTCATGCAGGATGCAACATGTTCTTACTAGAAAGTTCAAAGATGAAAGATTTCCTTGTTTCTATTGAACTGGCAGCATCTCCTGAATTTAACAGAGCTGAAACGATGCCTGAATGAACTAGTTCAGTGACTGAAGGATTTGAGGTTCAGTTTGTACTGTACTGAGTCCTATTTGTTGTCAGACTTTGAATATTCTCACTGTTGATTATATGCTTTTAAAAAATACATATCTATTTTTAGCATGACTGGTGCAGGAAGGATATAGAGTCCAGGCAATGGATTTCTCAAAGCTGTTGGTATTTCACTGCATATTTGAGTAAATGATTCCAGAATAGGAAAAAAAAAGGAAACCTTTTACATCTAGAACTGTTTGTGAGCAGGTGAGAAGCAGTAGGATTTAAAATCTCAATTTAAGAAACTATGGCTTGGATATTTTAAATTAACTCTATTTGTAGCAGCCATTAGATTATTTACACATGTAATTAAGGGGCTAATTGACATTTCTGCTCCCACTTGTAAATTTGGTTTGCCCAAGTCATGCAGCACTAGAACTCTCTGCTGGAAAGCTGAAACTAAGAATGATGGAATTATATAAACATTAAACAAAAAGTACTCAGCTTAATCCTTTCTGCTCCTCATTCTGAGATCTCTGACCTCACTCTTGACTCTGACCTCCCACCAGACTCCTGACACAGTAGTAGAGCAGATGCCCAGCAACATTGCAGATGCCAATATTCCCCCTTCTAGTCTATCTCCCCTCGCAACTTCCCCAGCTCTTCCAAATTTTCAAAAATATTTCAGACACACATTATCTTTTCTTCCCTCAATGAGTGTACATGGGGTCCAGCTGTTCCACTTTGACAATCTTACATAAATACTTCTTAAAATTACCTATAGTTGAACATTAGAATCATTGAATCCTTACAGCATAGAAACATGCCAGTTTGGCCCAACAGGTCCACACCGACCCTCGGAACAGTAACCCACTCAGACCAATTCCCCTGCCCCATTACTTTACATTTACCCCTAACTAATGCACCTAACCTACACACGTCTGAACACTATGGACAATTTAGCATAGCTAATTCACCTAACCTGCACATATTTGGATTCTGGGAGGAAACCCACACAGACACGTGGAGAATGTCTGTGTGGATTTTGCACAGTCGCCCAAGGCTGGAATCAAATCCAGGTCCCAGGCGCTGTGAGGCAGCAATGCTAACCACTGAGTCACTATGCGACTCCAATAGTTTAAGGACCACGGTTTCACCTTCTACGTGATAAAGATATCTGAAACCTAAAAGTCTTAGCTAGTTGGGCTTTCCATTTAAGTGATGGTTGCTAGCCCTATGTGGTTGATGTGCCCTAGACCACATTTAAGACCCTTCGCTTAGCTCCCTCCTGATTTGGGCAGGAAAGGGTTGTCTGGAAGCTGTTCAGTGACTGCAAATAGGTGGCAAACTTGGCCAGCATGTGTTCCCTGGGAGAATCTTGTGTTTGGCTGCAGAGGAAGTTGAGTCTACAGTAGAGGAAGCATGAATAGAAATGTGTTCGTCCTGCTCCAAGAGCCGCAACGTAAGTTCTTTTGTTTAAAAAAAAGTTAAAATAAATATTTTATTTGGGTCACTTCCAGAGCTTTCCTGCTGTATTTTCCTGTCTGGATTACCCAGGCAGCTGAGAAACAATTGTTATTGCTTTGTTATTGCCACCATCGTGTCCTGACCCACATTAATAAAGCTGCCACCAGCATTGGGCGGTTGCTTTGCCACAGGCTAACATATCAAAAGATTAGCTCCAGGCTGATGAGTATTATTATGGTGATGATAAGCATTTACCCTTTGGCTTCTAGTGTGCAGGGGGATTAACTTCCACTGGTCCAGTTATTGATACTGGATTTCCTGCATCCAGGAGAAAGTGAGGACTGCAGATGCTGGAGTGTAGAGTCGAGAGTGTAGTGCTGGAAAAGCACAGCAGGTCAGGCAGCATCCGAGGAGCAGGAGAATTGACATTTCAGGCAAAAGCCCTTCATCAGAAATGAGGCTGTGAGCTGAGGGGGTGGTGAGATAAATGGGAGGAGGGTTCCTCTCTGCTCAAAGCCTCATTCCTGATGAAAGGTTTTTGCCCAAAACGTAAATTCTCCTGCTCCTTGGATGCTGCCTGACCTGCTGTGCTTTTCCATCTCCGTCATCCAGTATAGGTAACTGAATCCTGGATGCAAACTTAAGTCCAAGTGTAGCTGCCCAAGAATCTATTATTCCACTAGTTACTATTTAATTAGTTTTGGTAGGTTTCCATAAAGCCACAATGTTGGCACGTGCTTCAAATACATAATACAATATGTATTTATACTCAGAACAATTGTTGGAAAACTTTAACATCATTTAAACTAATAATTTAATGATTATAAACAAGCAATATTATAAAAGCATTTCCTTTGAGATATTTTGAAAAATTTGTTACCTGAATCATTTAATCACAAATGTCGGTATGTGCAATTAAATTCATTACAGTCTTCATTTTAAAAGATTGCAAGTCTTTCATCCGATTGAAACACTACAGCTATGCTGATTGAATTAAAAATTTCACATTTTACTGAATATTTCCTAAATCCCCACTAAAACTGTTGTTTCAATTTTAAAACATTGAATTTTAAAGCAAATATCTCTGAATGAGCTCTCAAGAAAATTAACAGCTCATTCACTCTACAAGTCTAAACTACAGTTTAAAAATAATTTGGCAAAAATTGCAAACTAAATATGGAGTTGATGATATTGCTTTTTAAGGGGAAACAATCCAATCATCTCATTTATATTATTAAAGTTGTTGTGGAAATAGTACTGTTATTTTCAAAATATAACAAAGCTAACAAACATTTGATAGATCAATCTATGTTTAACCAGACTGCTGATATAGCTTGTCTGCATAGTTTGAGATTTAACACAACACTCAGTTCTGTGCATCTTTGATCATTCTGTCAAGCTGCTTTTATCTCTAACTCTAACCAGCTGTGTTTTTTTTTAAGAATTGGTGCTGTAATTGGTATTGATTAAGTGAACGTGTAATAGCTTTCCTGATGCTTTATGAACATCTAAACGTGAAAAGTGAGTTCTGTTCAACTGTTTATCATGTTACATTCAGCTTTGTGCAGATAATTTGATTGTATTTTGTTGAAAAAGTAGCTAGAATAGAAATGGCCATTCGTAATGTAGACTGAGTGAAAACCCTTCCTTGAAATTTGAAATGGTTTCAGGGCTGGAGTTGATGGAGCTGAATCATTCACCCTCCTTACCTGCAATGCAGTATGTCACATGGTGTTTTAATAAAATTTATAATAAGATGCAGCATGGTTAAACAGTTTATTCTTCATACTGGAACAGAAATATAACATTCAGTTGAAGTGAGTAACAGAGAAAAGTTGAAGTCCAAGCTTTGCCTAACTTCAATCTCCTCATCAAATATCCCCAATTCTGACCACATGATAAAATTACCTACAGTGTGGAAATAGGCCCTTTGGCCCAATAAGTCCACACCAACCCTCTGAAGAGAAACCCATCCCCCTATATTTACCCCTGACTAATCCACCTAACGCTACAGGCAAGTTAGCATGGTCAATTCACCTAACATGCACATCTTTGGACTGCAGGAGGAAACCAGAGCACCCAGAGGAAACGACACAGACACAGGGAGAATGTGCAAACTCCCAAGGTGGGAACTGAACCCAGGTCCCTGGTGTTGTGAGGCAGTAGTGCTAGCCACTGTGTCACTCCTAAAGGGAAGGTTAATTCTGAAGCAATTGAAAATGAATGGTGCAGCACTTTACATGAGAGATGGTAGATCTGCAATAACCACAACCATGTCCTTTTAATGCCCACCCTGATTCTTTTTGCTCGGGTTCGTTGGTGCCACATTCTCCTTCTGCCTTGATATCAAGGGCAGTCACTCCCACCTCATCTTTGGAGTGTCATTCTTTTGTCTGTATTTAGACCAAGTATTTAATGAAATGTGGAGTTGAGCATTATGAGATGGAACTCAAACTGAGTATCCATGTGCTATATAATCCAGGCATTAAAGATACATTTCATCTCCAGCTTTGTTTGAATGCTGCAGTCCTGTTCTAAGTTTACATCAAATTCATGGGATTTAAAAAAAAACATAAATGAGAAAGAAGGAGCATGATCAATTGTTGTGCTGTAGTTTCATAGAATCAGCAGTTCCAACAGAATGACAATATCTAAGACGGATAATTAATTTAATGGCAATTATTGGCAAATAATGTCACCTCTTTGTATACTGAAACCATTAAGATGCTTCAAATTGCCTTAATTAATTTCACATGGAACTTCTTAAAGTAATTTGGTGCAGGAATGATTTCATTTCTTTTTCAAAAAAAATGAACTTGAATCCAAAATTAATTATGTTAAATGGTTACACCAGCCAAATAATTCTCTTACAACCTCCTGTGGTACAGCTTATTTGTACTGAACTTCCAAAAAATGATGAAATATTCATAGCAAAAGAGGGAGTCATTCAGCCCAAGACCATTTTTATAGGAGAAACCCTATTAATTCCCCTGCCACATCCTGCTCGTTTAGTTCTGCATGTTTTTTCTTGTTCCCTTCAAGTACTTCTCCAATTCTGTCTTGAAAGCGAGGATTGATTTTTGTTTTAATCTTTCATGGGATGTGGCCATCACTAGCTAAGCCAGCATTTATTGTCTGTCCCTAACTATCCTTGAGAGTGGTGAGAGCGAACTGCCTTCTTGGTGCAACTTTGCTGCAACGTCTTTCAGGTTGTGTTCCAAATTGTAACCACTTGCTGGATAAAAGGTTTATTTCATGTTATCCTTGGATATCTTTTTTGCTGATCTGTTTTAATCAGCATCCTCTGATTTTCTTCCCTTCTGCCAAATGTGGACAGTTTCTTATTCTGACGTGAGCCATTATAATTTTGAGCATCTCTTTTTGAATGATGCCAGTGCTAGTTTCTTTAATTATTCATGTAACTGAGGGCCCTCATCTCTTTATATCCTATTCAAAATCTATTTCACTGATCCATTACACATTAAATCATTTAGTAGTAACACAACCTCAGTGTTGCTCAAAAGGTCACATTTTGTGAAAAGCTTTAGTCTTGCACTCAGGACAATTTGCAAGTGTCTGCTAAGAGCAGGGTCCTGTGTAATAATATAATTAGCTTCCAGTGATCACAAGCGCACAACACTGCAAGCCTGTCTGACAATCTTAAATTGGCTATCAGCGTAACTATTCACACACTGAAGATTATTGAACGAATGGCATCCAAATGTAGAATCACAGCAAATGCTGGTCCCCCGTTATGTGTTTTATAAGCGTGGCTTAGTTGGATAGGGTCACAACCTTGCTCATAGTTATAACTCAGACAGAAAGCACATGGACATGCTTTGTGCCTTTTCAATTCAACAAATGATAGCCATTTTCTAGCTTATTTCTCAATGTAATACACTATGGTCACTTCCTGGGGTCTGTCCACTCTTGGCAATTTGTGAATTTGGGAAACTCAATTCTGGGGACTGGAAGCCATGTGCTAGGATGCGATTGTGAAGGGTGGGGGGTGGGGAACTCAACACATAAAGGGAGGAAGATGATAGCCCATGGGAGGGAAAGGGTAATTTGGGAAGGAGGTATTCGACTGTAAGCACTATCTGGCTTTGATGAGGGAAGCAATGTACTGTTATGCTTGTTCTGATGAAATAGTTTTTCAATGGGGTAGACAGGGAAGGCAACCAAGACGTGAAGATGATGATATTGGGGGCAGAGTTACTTCAGCTGAAATGCTGAGCCTGTGACTCACTCCATGAAGTGCAATCACTGTTGTTTTTCATCCTTGTCCAAGTAGAAAGTATGCAAAGAAAATGGTGCTTCACACCCGGATTGGATGGTGTAAACATCTCATTCTGTGAGGAAGGAGGTTCTGCTTGCATGTGATGTGAAGCTCTTCAAAGATAATGACAGTACATAGACACCCATACAAGTGAAGAGCATCTTTTATGACAAAACATGCTCTATAGACCTTCCATATTGACTTATGCTGTCAACTAATAATCCTGGCCTCAAGTATTCCTCATCACATCATGCAACATGATGAATCAATCCCACTGACAGCAGTAAGGTACAAGCAATGTCCTTTGACCTGGAAAGGGTCACCCAAGTTGTCAAAGAGAATCTCTGTTTCGGGTTATTTAGATGAGTTTCCATTTATACTTTCATAATACAAGATGCGTTCGTCATAGAGTTAGACCATAGACCATAGAACATTACAACATTATAGCACAGTCCAGACCCTTCAGCCCTCGATATTGCGCTGCCCTGTGAAACCAATCTGAAGCCCTTCTAACCAACACTATTCCATTCCTGTTCATATGCCTATCCACTGACCATTTAACTGCCCGTAAAGTTGGTGAGTCTATGTTGTATTATTCAATTTCACTGAATAGGTTTTATTTGACAATAAATCAATAATTTTGTTGTATTTTTATTAAAAATGGAATCATGGATCAGATGATCAACTGCTTTTTCAATAATGCAACATCAGTGTACTGTGCAATCTGCTGCAATGTAATTATTTTTAATCACCCTGTTCATGACGCACCTCTGAATCAGATGGAATTTGAATCTAGGATCTTCTGCCCCAGAGTGAGGGACACCGCCACTGCAGGTCATTCATCCAGACTGTGGAGATCACACTGACCCAGGCAGCAGCTTTGGGACAGGCTGACAGGGTCTGGTGCCATGGTCTCCTCTGTTTGGCCTTGACAAAAGAGGATGGTGATTGCAGCACCACGCCCTGTCCACTGCGACCTCCAGCTCACTGTCTGCAAAGCATGGAGCAGACTTGCCTCTGTCTGCCATCATCAGGACAATTTGCAGGAACTGTGCAGGGTGCAGACTGGTTGGGCCAAATTAGGGATTCTATGATTCTATGACACTTCTAGACTGACAACACTTGACTTTGTGCACAACTGCATTTTTAATAATAGTGTCGGTGCCAAGCATCCTGAGAAGGCCTAGCGGGCACTACTGACAAGTGGGAAGGTAATATGAGTGAGACATCATATCTGTGGTGTATAGTTAAGGAGATGAATTGTAGAGAATAGCATGAGAAAACTCACTCGGTACCACTGAGAGAAACTCAGTGTGAAATTCATCAAATTTTCTTGGCTGAATGGCACCAGAAAATTAACTGCATCTTTTCTCAGTTATATCCACTACTGTGTTAAATTTCATGTCATGACCTTTTCCAGCATCCTATATTCTCTTGAATTTATGACCATCCTCCCTGTTCACTTAGCTTCCACTTTGAGTGCCATATTGAACAGTGCTCTCTCCGTGCTAATCCAAGTCATTGATCACAAAAAGCAGTGGTTCCAGTACTGATGGCTAGAGAACATACTGAATTTCTTCCACCTGTGCAAAGGTCAACTGTTTACTTCCTGCTCTTAAACTAATTTCATATCAATGTTACCATTGCCCCTTTTTATTTCATAGGATTTTATAGAGTCATAAGAGTTATAGAGGGAGACAGCATGGAAACAGACCCTTCGGTCCACCTCATCCATGCCAACCAGATATCCTATCCTAATCTAGTCCCATTTGCCAACACTGGGCTCATATCTCTCTATAAACCATTCCTATTCATATCATTTTGTTTGACAAATGTTTTGTTCACCAGTGGTAAAGCTGGTTCACCAGCTTTTCAATTTAAACATCAGTGCAATCAAAATGTTTAGGTGGTGCCACTTTGGTGCAATAGTGCTTTCTAAATGAAAGTAATCGGAGAAAGTACAGAGCATTTAATTGTCATGGATCTGCAGTCTAACCTTTGCAATATTTTTAACTTTCATAAGTCATTCTGAAATTTGGTGATTTGTAAAATAGAACAATTTCATTACAAGTGACTGTCTTTGAATGACCTTAGCATTGGAATCAAATGTGAGTATCTTTTGTCTATAAGTGGTTTAAACGTGAACATGTTAAGTTTGATTTGAATATTTGATTTTGCTTCAAGTTAGTGATAAAATTGAAATTGAATTCTTTGTGCTAATTAGTAAAACTTGTTTTTTGCTTGTCTAAAAGAGGAAAATGTAATAATTTGGTCATATTCTGACCATTTTCTTTTGTAGTTCAATTTTTGTAAATGTGTTATGAAGGTACAAAAAATGCTGGAAAAGTTCAGCAGGTCTAGCAGCATCTGTGGAGAGAAATGAGAATTAATGTTTGCGGTTGAGTGACTCTTCATCAGAACCAAGCTTTTCCAGCAAAGTCTGTTTTAGCCTCTGATTTACAGCTTCCACTGTTCTTTCAGTTTTTCTAGTATCAAGCTGCTTGTTTGAAGAATACATGTATACATTTTACAAGTTGACAAGCAGTTCATGGGTTAAAGGATTTTAATCTCATTCTTGTGAGCACTGGGATGCTGTTCATCTCAATGACTTGCAATATTTGTACATTAATTTGGAATATAGGGTTAATGCACAAGTTTGTATATGTGTAATTCCATTCTAGAATGAACAAAAATAAGAAATTTAAACAAAGCATTATATAATAACTGGAGATGTGTGTAATTTGAAGTTTGACCTGTTTCCATTTAGTCAGTGAAATACATGATGGAACACAGAAAAGCCTAACTGGAGCATAGTAACTAACTGGTAAACCATTTCAAAGAGAAGAGAGTGCTGTACATCAGTTTGGAATAGCTGATGACCTAATCACTTTGGTATTTAATCATACAAAGCAGAACACCAGTGATTTTTGTTTGTTCATTGCTTGAGTCATAAGCTGTTAGAATCCTAGACCTTTCATTTCATAACAGTGGGCCTCTAAAGAACATTAACATTTGAGAAACCTGGACTTGATTGTATTCATGACATATACCGGCATGCTTTGTTGACATATTATATCAACACTACTGAAAATTCTATTGCATTGGTAGGGTCTATAAAAGAATTTATACGACTTGAAATTTCAGTGACTTCAGATCTGTGGTACACAGAGGAAGCATGTTTAACTTGTCTCGAGCAGACTTGTTCAATGTGTCCACTATTTACAACTTGGCAGACAATGCAAGCAGAATCAAAGCACTGCCCATGATTTCTTTACTGTTCAACATTTCCATAGTCTTTTGCAAATAATACTCTCCACCCAAGGAATAGCCTGTTAAACATTGACATCCATGTTTACTGAAGGATAGGTGAACCTCATTAAATTTAGTGATTTCAATGGGCAAGTGACCTACTCCTTTCTTCCATGCCTGTAAATACAGAAGAAGATTTTACAGGAAAATCGCCCCTATATATTTGTGAGCAGCGGAAGTAACTGCAGGATGTCATCTAACCAAGGAGGTTATTTATGTTTGTGGACAATATCAATCTATTGCAAATGCTGGAAATCTGAAATAAAAACTCAGACTGTTAGAAATTCTCAGCTATTCTAGCATTACTTATGAACAGTGAAACAGTTAATGGACAGAACCTTACTATCTTAGTCACTGCTGCCTCTGGAACTCAATTCTCTGAATGTTGTACCTGTCAGTTATTCTTTACTAAAGTAAACCAATTATCACCTCATTTTTGGGTTTAGACAAATAATCAGGACGGTGGGGGGTGTGGGGGAAAATGACATCAATACTATAAAAAGAAAGATTTTTACTTAAAGGCATCTTGACGTGGGTAAGAAAATCTTGTCAGCAGATGAATTTTTGCAAGGTAGCAATAGCAGCAATGGACCCAGGAAACCTCCTCCCCAGGTCATCCTCTCTTACCAGAGATTGGATGTGGGAATGAAGGGCTGCAGTGAGATAAACTCTGACCAGCAAAGTGGAAGAGGGCACCATCTCTCCCCAACAGGTGTAAATGGAAGTGGTTGAGGAGGTCAGAAGTAAAAGTGTGTTTCCTCTAACCCAGAAAAAGTGAACCAGGATTGCTAAAATAATGTTTTTGTTTTCAATCTTGACTCCATATTTTCTTGTATTATCCAATCTCTCCTCACTGGCATCTTCTGATATTTTTTAACAGTTTCCACAGTCTTGACCCTAACCATTTCCTTTTCCACAGGGACATCTAATCCCTCACCAGAAGAATCTGAGAACTCTCTGTATCTTCCTTGAATATAAGCCAAGACAATCCCATGCACAGCATCCTTGTCATGAAAAATACATCTCCTTGTAACATGACTCATAACCCTTAGTGCCTTTTTTCTGATCTTGGTTCAAAATGCAAAGTTTCATCAACATTTCGTCCTAATTTAACCCTTCTTTTGCCTTCACATTGTCCATCAAGGACACTTCATTTTGCTTCCTTGGCTTCTCAGTAATCCTGTTCATGAATAGACTATCAATCAATATCCACTAAGCTACCTCCACTACCCTTCCTGACAGATCATCTTCTATAAGGACTCTTTTTCAACAAGTATGTGGAAACGCCATCTGAGTGTTCCCCTCAGATATACTCACCAACCTGACTTGGAAATAAATCATCTTTCATTCAATATTGCTAAGTCACAATTTTGGAACTTTTGCCCGAAGGAGGTAGAAAAGTAAACATGCACTTTTTGACCTTGTATGAGATAGTTCTGTCTTCAGGGGAAGAGGTTTTGGAGATAACTGAGGACTGAGCTAAGGTATTGCACAGACCTTTGAAGGTTAGCTATGCCAAATGGACAGCAGCAGTTCAAGAAGGCAGATCCCTACTACTTTCTCAAGAGCAACTAGAGATGAGCAGAAAATGCTGACCCAGCTAGAGATGCCGACATCCTACTATGACATATCAAAAATGACATAATAAAATCATCTGTTTTATCACATCAATTCTGTTAATGAAATCTTTTATACTAGTATCTCAAATATAGCTTCTATTTTCCTCAACTGAGGAATCCCTACCCAATTACGTCAACAGGGCCTTGATTGTGTCTGCTGCATTTCTCAAATTTGTGTTCACATCTTTACCCTGACTACAACAATTAGACACTTCCATGTGTCCTTTCTCTTTATCCTAATAGCCTCAACAGTTACCTTTCTCCATCATTTTCTGCCACTTCCTATGTAATGCTGCCACTAAAACATCACCCTCTTTTAGAATTTCAAAGAACATTTGTCTGTGCAATACCTTAGTTCACTCCTTAGTTATCCCCAAAACCTCTTCCCCCAAATACAGAACCATCTCATGCAAGGTCAAAAGATGCACATCTAGTTTTTTATCTCCACCCTTCTGAATATTCTAACACTTCAAAAATCCCTCTCAAGAAACAGTGATTTCCTTGTTTATTTTCAATTTAGTTGACTATTCACTGTTCACAATGCAGTTGTTCCTCTAAACTCGGGAGACCAAATGCAAATTGGGTGACCATATTATAGAACATCTCTGTGTAGTCTGCAAATGTGACCTCACAATACTGGTTCCTTGAACTTCTCTGCTCTGTATCCAATCTTGACCCTTATGCAACTCTGAAGAGGCTCATCTCAGCTCCAGGACATCTCTGCAGGGTTCCTCAGCATCATGTGTGGGCGGCACGGTGGCACAGTGGTTAGCACTGCTGCCTCACAGCGCCTGAGACTCGGGTTCGATTCCCGCCTCAGGCGACTGACTGTGTGGAGTTTGCACGTTCTCCCCGTGTCTGCGTGGGTTTCCTCCGGGTGCTCCGGTTTCCTCCCACAGTCCAAAGATGTGCAGGTAAGGTGAATTGGCCATGCTAAATTGCCCGTAGTGTTAGGTAAGGGGTAAATGTAGGGGTATGGGTGGGTTGCACTTCGGCGGATCGGTGTGGACTTGTTGGCCAAAGGGCCTGTTTCCACACTGTAATGTAATCTAATCTAATGTCCATGGCTCAGCCGTCTTCAGGTCCTTCATCAAGATCTTCCCTCCATCATAAGGTCAGAAATGGGAATCATTTGCTGACTTCTGAGATACTGAAGCAGACCATCTCTAAATGTAACAGACCTCAACAATACAATGGCTTGGTGCGACAAATAGCAAGTAACATTCATGTCACTCAAGTGCTAGACAATGATGATCTTCAATAAAAAAGAATCTAACCATCATTCCTTGACATGAAATGGCATTACCATCAATGAATCTCTACAATGAACTTCTTAGGAGTTGTATTGGACCAGAACTTGAGCTGATTTACAGATGGAAAACAGAATAAAAATCAATGGGTCATTTTCAGTGTGGAAGGAGATGACAAGCAGAATACTGCAGGAATCAGTGCTTGGATCCCAACTGTGGTTGCAAGAGTAGATCAGAAACTTGGAATCCTGCAGTATGTAATTTCTCTCATGACTCCACAAAGCCTGTCCACCATCTTCAAAGCACAAGTTAGAAGTGTGTTAGAATATTCTCTACTTGCAGGTCCAACAACACTTCAGCTCAACAACATCCAGAACAAAGGTTTAGACTTTATTTGACATGCATCCTCAAACATTCAATCACTTCATCACTACAGTAGCAACAGCATCTGCTATCTGTTTGATACACTGTAGAAATTCACAACGGTCCTTAGAAAGCACCTTTCAAACTCACAAGGACTGCCACAGACACATACACATTGGGAGCAAGGGTAGAATTCAGACCATTGATCTCACTCAATCATGTTGAGTGGCATGGCTGATCTTTGATCTCAGCATAATACTGCTCTCTCCCCATATCTTTTGACAATCTCTAATTTCTAGAAATCTATATCTTCCTTAAATATATTCAGTGGCATCAACTTCACAGCCTCCTATTTTAGAGAATTTCAGAGATTCGCCACTCACTAAGTGAAGAAATTTCTCATCTTCATGGTCTGAAATAGTCTAGGGCCTATCCTGAGACCAGGACTCCTCATTTTGGACCCCCAGTCAGAAGGAACATTATCCCCCCATCCAGTACATCCAACCCTATCAGAACTGTATATATTTTAATGAGATCCCCCCACATTCTCACATACTCCAGTGAATATAGGCCCAGTCAACACAATCTCCTTTGATATGACAAAACTGCCATCCCAGGAAGCAGTCAAGTGAAATTTCAATGCGTTCCAAGTAACGCAGTATATTTTTACTTCAGTAAGGAGATCAAAACTGCGCAAGAATTTCCAAGTGTGGTCTCACCAAGGCCCAGTTCAGCTGCAGTAAGACTTCCTTACTCCTGCAATCAATCCTTCTTGCCTTGAAGGCAAAACTATTATTTGCGTTCCTAACTGCTTGCTGCACCTACGTGCTTGTTTTCAATGGTCAGTGTACAAAGATCCAAAGTCTCTTCATACATTAGCCATTTACAGAATGCTCTGTCATTCTATTTTTTGTGCCAAAGTGTACAATTTCATATTTATCCACGTCATAACTGCATCTGTCTTGTATTTGCCCATTCATTCAATTTGTCAAATTTGCCTTGAAGCCTCTTTACATTCTCTTCATTACTCACTCTCACTTAATTTTGCATTTTGGCAATATTACACTTGATGCCATCATGCAAATCCTTGATCTATATTGTGAATAATTGGGGCCCAAGCACTGATTCCTGCAGTTTTCTACTTGTCATCTCCTTCCACACTGAAAATGACCCATTGATTTTTATTCTGTTTTCCATCTGTTAACCAGTTCTCGATCAATGCCAGCACATTACCACCAATTCCATGTTTTGATTTTGCACATTAAACCTTGTGAGAATCATCAAAAACTTTCTAAAAATCAAAATACACCATATCCACAAATGCTTACTCATCTAATCATTGAATTATGCCCTCAAAACACTTCAGTAAGTTTGTCAAAGATTATTTCTCTTTCATAAATCCATACTGACTCTTGTGTATTTTTGTGACCCCCTTATCTAGAAGACAACATCATGAAAGGAGATGAAACCCACAACAACACCTAATCTGCTTGCCCAGGTAAGATTGATAAACGTATCACAGCCTAGATAAACTGGACATTTCAGTCAATTAGTCTCAATGACACATTGCATTTATCCAATGAGTCACTAGAGAGCCCAACAGTTTTTTTTGAGGGGATTGAAGACCGTGTTTTAGTAAGTCCATGGAGTTGTATGTTCAGATGGTTTAGTTTGTCTAATTCGCTGAGACAGATGGGGTGTGAAGGATATACGATGGAAGGATAAACTAACATATTGTGGTTCACTCATAGTCTAAGCAAGACTAATAGAAAAGACCTGTGAATTCGTATGTAAATAATGCAGTAATAGTGGCTTCAGAAATCGCCAACCATTACAAAATAATGTCATATGTGGAACACATAGCCTTGCCATTATGATGTAGTAATCTAAGCAGAAAAATATTAATTTCCACACAGGATTAAACATTTTGTGGTGGATATTTTCACAAAAGTCCTTGACAAGAACTGTTTACCATGGTATAGTATAATTCCTCCATCACCATCTCACTGATTGATAGAATAGAAAGTGCTGACCTTTGGTATTCGTTCAATTTTGAATATATCATGAATATTTACATTGAAAGTTTATCATTTATAGACTTGTGCATTTACAAGCATATAGATATGAGTTACATAATCAATCATAACCTTAAATGTTTATAAATTACATCAAATGTGTCGGGAAGTGTTAATACTTTCATTCCTTGGAGCACATTTGAATGTGTTAAAATTTGTCAATTGAACTTAATTTTTACTAAGCCTGTCTAATTGCCTCATCTTAGATCTGTAACTTTTCTCTGTAACAGGAACTATTTACTGCAATTATTCTGTGAAAAATACCTCTGTAGATGGTTGAAATGTTTTGTGCTTTGAATATGATATAATTAATTCCAATTTGCAAACCCTTATTTTTCTAACATGGAATGTGAATATTGCTGGCATCTGTTATCCATCACTAATTGACTTTGAATTGATTGAATTGGCCTAGAGAGCCATAGCACAGCTAAGAGGCAGTAACATATCTGCGGATCTGGTGTCACATGTAGGCCAAACCATGTAAATATGGCTGATTTTCTTTGCTCATCGATATTTGTAAACCAGATGGGTTTTTTCAATATGACCACAGATGATCCTCTAAATTAATGTGAGACTTGTGCTTTCTCTCCATACCCCTTCACATGTTTAGCCGGATAGAAGCTTGTGAGCCAATGCAGCTGAGGGTGGGGGTGTAGGAAGTCCATAGCTGTGTTTGCTGAGTGCAGCTAAACAAGATTAGAGTTCAGAGAATTCCGGGAGCTGCACTAGCTTTGCAGCCATCTTTTTTGTTGACAAATTGGAATTATAACCATGACTACATGCTGGAAAGCTGTTTTAAAAATCCCGGGGAGTAAATCCATGACAGGAAGGAAGAATTAAGTACCAGGCTTTGAGCAGTCATTGAAGGAGCTCCAATAAAACCACCCAGGACAAAGTAGCCCATTTGACTGTGCCACATCCACAAACCTTCAGTCACTCCACCACCAATGCTCAATAGCAGCAGCTTGTACTATCTCCAATATGCACTACAGAATTCAAGATTTGTAGACATTACCATGTAAACCCACGACCACTTCCATCTTGAAGGATAACGAAAGCAGATACTTGGGAACACCACCACCTGCAAGTTTCCCTGCAAGCCCTTCATGTTCCTGACTAAGAAGTATATCACCATTCCTTCACTGTCACTGGGTCAAAATCCTATAATTTCCATCTTATGGGCATTGTAAGTCTACCTAAAGCACACAATCTGCAGAGGTTTAAGAAGGTAGTGCAGCACCACCTTCTCAAGAGCAGCTAGGGGTGAGCAATAGATACTGGCCGCCATTGTCACCCACATACCACAAGTGAATTTTCAAAAAGATCTAAGATAGAATAGATTTTGAGGGAATTTTGAAACTAGGTCTTTGAGAGAGAAAATTTTGCAAAACTCGTAAGAGATTTCATTAAGTATGATAGTCCACAGTGTCACCAATATCTGGATGTTGCTAAGAAATTGTGATATCTGTGTTGATCACATCTGCTATTTAATGTGCTGTGAGGGGCTTTCAACCATTGTTTGTCTGTTACTTCATGTTAATTTTGAATGACAGAATATAAGTTGTATATTGCAGACAGTAGGTTGTATTACTGTCCTTGCTTTGTATAGCATAGTTTATTTTGTTTGTTCAAAATCTTGTGGCTTTATTCTCTTTGCAAATACCTGGGATCTCAAAATTTGTCTTTTTTTTAAAGAAAAAGATTACTGGTCCTTGATCTGATTGTTTGGCAGTTTGGTCCAGGGTAATAGCACACAATTACGGTTACCTGAACAATTCAATAATCAGAGAAATCAGATAGTCAGATAAAAGAATAGTTCAAACCTATTCATTGTCACTGTGTTATTTTGCAAGATATTTAATCATTTTTTATTCTTCATTGAAAACATTAGAGGGATTCAGTTAGGTATAGCTGTGAAACAAGTCATTGAACAGTTAGAGAACATATTACTATCTTAGTCACCTAGATTTGCTGTGGTATTCTTTCTTTACAATGAAAATGGGAAAAATATAGATGTTGCAGATGTAATTTTAGAAATGCGAAATACAAATATATTTATGGAGAAGCTGGAAAAGGCAGTAAAGGTAAAATGAATGCAAGGATATATTAATAGATTGAAATCAAAGTGCCAAACGGGTTCAGCCTGTGGTGTAAAATACTATGTGATGGTTTGTAATTGAGGCACAACAGCGATTGCTTTGAACTGGAATATTTCTAAAATGTATAACTTTCACATGCTTTAGGAGCAAACTGTTACAATTTGATTTTGCTTATTTATGACTGAAATAAAATTCTCTTATTTCAAGAAAAAAAAGACTGGAAAACTGGGTCTATCCAGTTCCATGCAGTGATACTGTTCCCATATTTTTTGCTATTTATATATGTTTAAGTAATGAGTGAATTAAATATTGCATAGCTAGCTTTTTTAGTGCTTTTGTGTTATATATACATTTGAATATTGAAAAAAGCATTCTGAAAATGTCATATTAATTTGCTGGATACCTCATAATCCCTGCAGCATAACCAATTTGTAATCACAAGATACAAAAAAAGTAGAGATTTCAGTTCATAGAAGGCATGAATCTGGCTCTGGAAAAATCTTTTTTGCTCTGAACTGAAGTTACGCATTTGGAGAAAACCCAAATTGAAATATCACACTGTACAAGAAATTGAAAATCCCTTAACAGATGTTGAAGATCACAGAGAGAACTTTAGTAACCCTACAACAGTTAACAAAGAACTCATTTAGCTATTAGTAAATGCTTTCAGAAAGAAAATTTTTGGTTGCTGTTAAAATTGGTCATAAACTTAAAATACAAAATAATACAAATTGAGAATTTATTGCATAGATATAAAGTATACTATCACTATAATTGATTAGGTAAAATAAATGCTATTGCAATTAATATTTTGTTATTCTCTGAAATTATGACTTGCCCTAATTTAATTTACTTTTTCTTTCAGGACAGTAGACTATATCTTTTTGCAGATAATGTGCTGATGGAATTAACTGTGGATCAAATACGTTCCTCTCTTAATTACTAAATCGATAACTGTGATATGGTGGCAAGTGTTATAAGTGTAATGGTATAGTTTTGCGTAGCCTAAGATATGATCCTATAGGCATTATTGGAAAGATAACAATTACTCTCACTCTCAGCTGTTGATTCATGTCAACCTTTAGCATTTTGGTGAATGCAATCTTTACCGTGGACTTTTTATTAGGAATACTTGAGGATATGTAACGGGTTTTTCATCAATTCATGATCCACAATTCTGCTGTCTGATAGATTTGTGGGCAAAACTATGGGATTTGGAAGGTGAGTTTTGACCTCCAACAGTCATCACTGATTTCCTGAGAGTGGTTTCAACCTTAGGAAAGGCGTTCTCTTTTGCAAAACTGGTAACACCTATCTGCACAATTTTCCGTTTATGTTAATGGATTTGTGATCTTTTCTACTTGATTGCCTTGAAAATGCATAAAAAATTATTTACACACATATTATACATAAAGCTAAGGAAAATTCAATCTGCTCAGCGATGTGAATGCTGTTAAGTCTGTCCTTTTAAGCACTGTTTACATCTGTTTGCAACTTGCACTACCCATCTCCACAATTTATAATTTACCAATGGTAGCTCAGTAAGATTACACTTGGTACTTGAGAGAAAGTCATACACATTACTGTGACATTACTGCGCAACATGCTTGGGTTCTGTATTACTCACAAAACTGTTGTTTGGAAGAGCTGCTAAACTACCTCTCAGGTGCAGCTGAAAGGTCTTGCACTGTTTTGAAGAACAATGAGTTCCTTCTGATATCTTTGTCAATACTTACCTCTCAACCAACAAACACTGAAACAAATTATATGCTTATTACCTTTTTTGCTGTTTGTAGAACTTTACCATACATAAAAGTGGGCCTGTGTTTTCTACACTACAACATTGATTATGCTTCAATTGTACTCTGTTGGCTCTTGGGATTTTTGTGATGTCAAGCATGTTATAACAGAACTTATGATTTTTATAAATTACATATTTTCATGATGGGGAATGTCTCTTTCTGTGCTGTGATACTGTGCAAGTATAAATAGAAGTGTTACTTTACCAAAACGTCTACCTTAATACCAGCTGCACTTTGAACATCCAACTCTGTTTTTTCCTTCTTAATTTTTCACCATATGTATTAATAATGAGGCACTCCTGTAAATAACCATTTGTCATATCCTTCCAAATAAGAAACTATTTGCTAATAACCATTTGTCATATCCTTCCAAATAAGAAACTATTTGCTCTTATTCCCAGTACCTCCGATGCAATTATTGGTCCTTTACATATAATGTACAGCCAGAAAGAGGACCTTAAAAGCAAAACAATGCAGAAGCTGAAATAAAAACAGAAAATGCCAGAGAAACTCAACAGGCCTAGCAGGAACAGAGTTAACACTTCAAGTCTGATATAGCTCTTCTTCAGTTCACAGTCTTATCAGACTTGAAAGGTTAACTCTCTTTCTCTCACAACAGATATTATCAGTCTTGTTGAATTTATGCAGTATTTTCTGATTTTAATGCAGAAACGTGATAATTTGGCTAACTTGCAAATGCCAGTGCTTATGTTCCACACAAACTCTCATTCACTCCTTTTCACACCCCCATCAGTGTATCCTTCTATTAATTTCTTTCTCAGTACTTAATTAGCTTCCCATATAACTCCCATTTCTTGCATGAAACCTGATCAAATGCCTTCTGAAGCCCACATTGTGGACATTAATGGAGATTTCTTAATTCACCATGCTGCTGATTTTCTCCAAACAAACTTGATTCATCTGACATGGCCTAACCCATCAGTTCTATACCAGATCTCTTAGATCAACAGCCACACATCTATCACTCTGTCCTAACATCCTAACAAATGATGCTAAACAGATTTGTATTTTCCAGGTTTTGACCACCTTCCTTATTAAATAATGGAGTGAATTTTGAAATATTGAACCCAAAAGCTCAATTTCTGAATCTAGGGAGCTTTAGAAAATTGAAACTAATTACTTTGCAATTTACTCCTTATTTATTTTATTCCCCGGGCTACAGTCAGCCAGCTCCCTGTGCTTTATGTGAACTGATATTATTTTCCCCAGGCACATTTTTATTATCTTGCAGTAAATCCACTAAGCTCTCCCTCTTGATTTATTTTTAGATTACCTTTCCTCTTTGTGTGAAAATGGAAACATACCAGTCATTTTGCACTTCTGTATTATTCACTAGTTTCAACTACAAATGATTTTAATGGGGACACATACCCCCCTATCATTCTCTTCGCAACAACTTTTGCTTCTGGCTTTGATATCTCAAGAAAGTTGTCAACATATCTGATTGCATCTAATCATTTTCTTTGTAGTGCTGGGACAAAAACACACATCATACTATCTTTGTTTATAAGTGGGACAACTGCCAGTTTGAAGCTGCATATTAAGAAAAATATGAAAGCACTGGTGTTATGGAAAGACATCTCTTGTATAATTTGGATCTAAGTACCTTTGTTATAATAGTTTGGTGTACAATATTGAGTTTACAATCCTTTTAACAAGATATAAACTGCACTAAATGAATCTAAATGTATAAAACTTTATTCAGTCCATCCAAATTATGCTGTAAAACAGTTGGAATTAGATAAACAATTATATTCAAGGCTACATCGGGCATGTGGTTTCTCAAAGCACAAAGGGATTTTACACCATCAGCTTTGTTATTAATCCAAAAACTCCTTTTAGGGAGTTGGAAGAGGTCACACTAGCTCACGGTGTAAGTTATAGCAAAAAGCTTTTGGCAGAACCTTATATGAGCACATTGAATTTACAATCACAAAGCTGGAAGAGAAGCTGAATTGCCCTGATGTTCCTTCCTTAACAGGAAACTTTAGTTGGCTAGTTCAGTTAACCCCTTCCCTTTTATGGAAATACCCTAGAGAAAATTGGTTACATAATGTGATCCTTTAGATCTCAGCTCCTGGGGATAGTGGGTTGTGGATGATCAGCCTTCTGCATTTTTAGGAGAAAGTTTCAAAGAATAAATGCATCCCACGTAAGTCAATTCCACAGGGTTCTTCAGAGTTGATCCAGCTTTTGTCTTCATCCATTATGTTTGTATTTGGTCAGCCACTAAAAGATATCCTTAAGATGCAGTGGAGTAACTCACAGTGGATCCTTTAATAGCATTTTCCTAAATCATGGACTATGCCATCTTGAAGCGCAAAATTAATGGATGCATAGCACCAAAATCTGCAAGTCTCCCCTTTAAGCCACACATCTTTCTGACTTGGAACTATATTACTGGTCGTTTACCGATACTGGGTCAAAATTCCTGGAACTCCCTTCTGAGCTGCACCTACAATAAATTAACTTCATTTGATTCAATCATAGGATATGGGTTTCACTGCTTGGGTCAGTATTTATTGCCCATTCCTAATTGTGCATCTTGAAAGTCTGCCGTCCATTTGGTACAGGTAGAACCACAATGCCATTAGGGAGGGGGTTCTAGGATATTGACCCTTCAACACTGAAGGAACAGGAATATTTCCAAGTCACGATGTAAGTGTCTTCGAGGGGATCTTGCATAAGGTGATGATCATATATATATGTTATCCATATACATCGAGGTAGTAGTGGTTTGGGTTTGGGTTTGAAAGTCGCTGTCAAAAGAGCCTTGGTGAATTTCTGCGGTGTATCTTGTCTCAGTATATCAGACACTACTGTGTGAGAGTGATGGAAGGAATGAGTGTTGGTGTTTGTGGTACCAATCAAGCAGGTTGCTTCATCCTGGATGGTCTCACACTTCTTTAGTGTTGTTGGAGCTGCACCCACCCAGGCAAGTGGAGAATATTCCATCAGACTCCTGACTTGCACCTTGTAGATGGCGGATAGGTTTATGGAGTCAGGAGGTGAGTTATTTACTGCAGGCTGTAGCTATAGCATTTAAATGGGTAGTCCAGATCAGTCTTTGGTCAATGTTAACCCAACAATGTTGATAGTGGAGAACTCAATGTCAGTAACGATATCAGATGTCAAGGAACAAGGATTATATTCCCTCTTACTGGAAATGGTCATTGCCTAGCACTTGTGTAGCACAAATGGAACTTGCAACTTGTCAGCCTAAGCCTGGATATTGTCTTTGCTTTGCTGCAAGTAGATGATAATCTTCAGTTGCCTCCATGAAGGCAGCTCTAGGCAATTATTCACCAAATCTCCCCAAAATGCCTTGACTTTTAAAATGATTAAGATGACAAGGCAGATCTAAAGTCTACTTCAGCTGAAATGGAGCCATCTAGGCTAACTAGACTCCTATAGCAAAATATATGCCTTTCTGAACATACAATATATTATGGAATAAGGAGAGTGAAAATAAGGGGATTATTATATGACTGTATTCTTTGTTTCCCTAGGCTTAAAACAAACTGGAGACCTTCAGTCATCTGTAATACTCATAGTCTTTCTTGTCCCTAACCCATTAAACAAACCAAATCACAAAATGAAGGACACACTATATAAGTATGAAAATGCATGTTTTTATTGTGATCTGTCTCTTGATTAAATTTTAAAAATATGAGCCATATGTATTAAGTTAGCCTGAGCAGTGTTTTGTAGAGCAATAAGACAGTGCTATTTACTGGGTCTATAGATTAGAAGGACCAAAATGGCCTTTAGTAGAGTGATATGCTGTTCTTGTTGGATTTAGGAGTTTCAGGAAAGTCTAAGGGTTACTGAGGATTATATCTGCAATAAATGTCTTTGGCTGTTAATCTTGTCAGATCAAATGGATAGGTTGGAGTGACAGTTAGAGGCAATGAGGAATTTACAAAAGCCAGGGGGTGTGATGGATGGCAGTTATAGGAAGGGAGAAAAGCCGAAAATACAATCAGGTAGATGGGTTAACTACAAGAAAGGTAGGAGAGGTAGGCGGGTAGTACAGGAGTCTTCTGTGGCTATCCCTATTTCAAACAAGTATGCTGTTTTGGAAAATGTAGTGGGTGATGGATTCTCAGGGGAATGTAGCATGAACAGCCAAGTTTCTGCTATCAAGACTAGCTCTGATTTAATAAAAGGTACATCAGGTTCCAAGCGATTAATTACCCCTCTCTAGTCAGGGGTAAAGATAAACAGTTCTGCGGCCTGCAGTGAAAAATCAGAATGATGTGTTACCTCCCTGATGCCAAGATCAAGGATGTCTCAGAGAGGGTGCAGAATGTTCTCACTGGGGAGAGGGGCCAGCAAGAGGTCATTGTACACATTGGAACCAATGATCTAGAAAGGGAAAAGAATGAGATTCTGAAGGGTAGTCAGCCAGGAATTTAAAAAGGAGGTCCTTGAGGGTAGTAATATCTGGATTACTCCTGGTGCTACAAGCTAGTGAGGGCAGGAATAGGAGCATAGAGCAGATGAATGCATGGCTGAAGAGCTGGTGTATAGGAGAAGGATTCACATTGTTGGATCATCGGAGTCTCTTCTGGGGTAGAAGTGACCTGTACAAGAAGGATGGATTGCAACTGAATTGGAAGGGGACTAATATACTAGCAGGGAGATTTGCTAGAGCTGCTCAGGAGGATTTAAACTAGTAAGATGGGGGGACCCAGGGAGGTATTGAGGAAAGAGATCAATCTGAGAGTGGTACAGTTAGGAAAAGAAGTGAGTCAAACAGTCAGGGCAAGCAGGAACAAAACAGAAAACAAGGTAGGACTGATAAATTAAACTGCATTTATTTCAATGCAAGGAGCCTAACTGGGAAGGCAGATGAACTCAGGGCATGGTTAGGAACATGGGACTGGGATATCATAACAATTACAGAAACATGGCTCAGGGATGGGCAAGACTGGCAGCTTAAGTTCCAGGATACAAAATGCTACAGGAAGGA
>NC_057712.1:75173966-75240981 GCF_004010195.1 Chiloscyllium plagiosum
CAGAGAAAGTATATTCCTGTCAGGGTGAAAGGAAAGGCTGGTAGGTATAGGGAATGCTGGATGACTAAAGAAATTGAGGGTTTGGTTAAGAAGAAGAAGGAAGCATATGTCAGGATAGATCGAGTGAATCCTTAGAAGAGTATAAAAGCAGTAGGAGTATACTTAGGGGGAAAATCAGGAAGCAAAAAGGGGACATGAGATAGCTTTGGCAAATAGGGTTAAGGAGAATCCAAAGGGCTTTTACAAATACATTAAGGACTAAAGGGTAACTAGAGAGAGAATAGAGCCCCTCAAAGATCAGCAAGGCAGCCTTTGTGTGGAGCCGCAGGAGATCGGGGGAGATACTAAATGGGTATTTTGCATCAGTGCTTACTGTGGAGAAGGACATGGAAGACATAGAATTTGGGGAAATATTTGGTGATATCTTGAAAAATGTCCCTATTACAGAGGAGGAAGTGCTGGATGTCCTGAAACATATAATGGTGGCTAAATCCCCAGAACCTGATCAGGTGTACGCTCGAACTCTGTGGGAAGCTTGGGAAGTGATTGTTGAGCCCCTTGCTGAGATATTTGTATCATCGAGAGTCACAGGTGAGGTGCCGGAAGAATGGAGTTGGCTAACGTCGTGCCACTATTTAAGAAATGTGTTAAGGACAAGCCAGGCAACTATAGACCAGTGAGCTTGACATCGATGGTGGGCAAGTTGTTAGAGGGAATCTTGAGGGACAGGATGTACATGTATTTGGAAAGCAAGTACTGATTAGGGATAGTCAACATGGCTTTGTGCGTGGGAAATCATGTCTCACAAACTTGATTGAGTTTTTAGAAGAAGTAACAAAGAGGATTGATGAGGGTAGAGCAGTGGACGTGATGTATACGGACTTCAGTAAGGCGTTCGACAAGTATCCCGTGGGAGATTGGTTAGCAAGGTTACATCTCATGGAATACAGGGAGAACTAGCCATTTGGATACAGAACTGACTCAAAGGTAGAAGACAGAGGGTGGTGGTGGAGGGTTGCTTTTCAGACTGGAGGTCTGTGATTAGTGGAGTGCCACAAGGATTAGTGCTGGGTCCACTACTTTTCGTCATTTACATAAATTATTTGGATGTGAGCAAAAGATGTATAGTTAGTAAGTTTGTAGATGACACCAAAATTGGTGGTGTGGTGGACAGCGAAGAAGGTTACCTCAGATCAAAACAAGATCTTGTTCAGATGGGCCAATAGGCTGAGGAGTGGCAGATGGAGTTTAATTTAGATAAGTGCAAGATGCTGCATTTTGGGAACACAAATCTTAGCAGATTTAGCAGCAAATATTACCACTTAGTAGTATGATCCTGGGTAGTGTTGCTTAACAAAGAGACCTTAAAGTGCAGGTTCATAGCTCCTTGAAAGTGCAGTCGCAGGTAGATAGGATAGTGAAGAAAGCTTTTGGTATGCTTTCCTTCATTGGTCAGAGTAGTGAGTACAGGAGTTGGGAAGTCATGTTGCAGCTGTACAGGACATTGGTAAGGCCACTGTTGGAATATTGCATGTAATTCTGGTCTCCTTCCTATCAGAAGGATGTTGTGAAACTTGAAAAGGTTCAGAAAAGATTGACAAGGATGTTGCCAGGGTTGGAGGATTTGAGCTACAGGGAGAGGCTGAATAGGCTGCGGCTATTTTCCCTGGAGCATCGGAGGCTGAGGGGTGAACTCATAGAGGTTTATAAAATCATAGGGGGCATGTATAGGATAAATAAACAGAGTCTTTTCCCTGGAGTGGAGAAGTCCAGAGTGAGAGGGCATAGGTTTAGGGTGAGAGGAGAAAGATAAAAAAGAGACCTAAGGGGTAACGTTTTCATGCAGAGGGTGGTATGTTAATGGAATGAGCTGCCAGAGAAAGTAGTGGAGGCTGGTACAATTGCAACATTTAAGACATCTGGATGGGTATATGAATAGGAAGGGTTTAGAGGGATATGGGCCAAGAGCTGGCAAATGGGACTAGATGACGTTGGGATACCTGCTCAGCATGGACGAGTTGGACCGAAGGGTCTGTTTCCATTCTGTACATCTCTATGACTCTCTGTAAAACTGGAAGTATGTGTCTTGATATTATGAAATGGATGCAGCTGCTCTAAAGTAAAATTTTCAATAATATGGTGAGATTTAGAAACAGCAGTTGAAAATATGTAAAAGTAATATACAGAAATATCAAATAAGAGCATTGCATAGCTTGTTCAATTGCACAGCAAGGTTATGCAATAAGTAGCAAACTAAACGATGTTAAATCTCCTAACATTGATTGTCAGTCATCTACTTTACAGGTGCCATCATGAGAAGAATGTATGGTACTTAATGCTCCATGGCTGGGAGACAGTGAGGGAGTGTGGAATGGGAGAGGCGGCTCTGGATAGAGAATGAATCACCTCCTCCCCCCACCTCAGGCGATTGCCAAAGTCTGAGGTAACAAGGATCTGGGATGGCTGTCCTGTTCCAAGTTCAATTGAAACCCTTAAGTGGTCATTTTGGATCCTCCCATTCTGCTGTTATGGTGAGGGGGTGAGTGATAGGACATTGATATTTGGACAGGATGCCAGAATACCCTGGTGGGGCCTGCCAGCAACCTTTGAGGGCTGTTTCCTGCAAGGTCTCCCACTGCTGAATGCTGCTTGGATATAGCTCCATTCGGAGGAAAGATTCAAGAAACAAAAGAAATTCACCCAATGGAAACATTGTAAATTCCTGCATCAATGAACAAAAAGACATGTCCTGAAATTCCTCTCTCCCTGTGGATCAGTGGATTAGCTGTTTTCTCATCCCTCAATGATCGTCATACAGGATCTCTGGGCACAGCCATTTAAAAACAAGGAGACTTAAACAATTTCTTCAGGAAAAAAACATACCAGAGCTACTGAATTGTATATACCAAAGGGAAATTGATGAAACCTTTATTCTTTTCAATATTTAAAATAAGCAACCAACTTCCTTCTAACAGTACTTCTATCTGAATAAGGATTCGCACATTCCAATAGTTTTCACACAAAGTCTAAATTCTCCAATTCTATAATTTCCACTAGAGTTCCTTAGCATCTTGTGAAAGATTATTGGCAGCTTAAATGTTAGTGTAATACTGAAACGAATCATTCAGATGGCTGTGATGAATGTTGAAATTCACAAGAATGCTGAGTGGGAATCCTGGAGGAAGTTTCAACCATTAAACTTGTAACACAACTGCCCTTTCCTGTTGGGACCAAACTTGTTTCTTTTACTGTCTCTCAGAATTCCCCACCATCAGTCATCCTCAGATGAAGATCACCTTACATGTCTAATGTTTAGAAAGCACTACACTAGAGGATTGTGGGGTTTTAGTTGTTGAGCATATTCCAAACTGAGATTAACAAATTTTGAAGTTTCAAGAAATCAAAAGGGAAACTGATGGAAAAGTTCATCTGTGATCACACTGATGGTGGAGCAGACTCAATAGACAACAGGAATAACTCTTTTTTGTTTCTTAATTTAACTAAATTAGCTGCCAACTATTGGGGAATTGAGAGCCATGGGGAGGAACCTGTTCTCTGCTCAGTTTATGGATTGAGAACTGGTTGACAAGTAAGAAACAGAGAGTGAGATTAAACGGATGTTTCATTGAGTGGCAAGCCATGACTAGTGATGTCCACAAGGGTCGGTGCTTGGTTCCCAGCTATTCACAATATGGAGAAATGATCCATGGCAGGATTGTACAATGTGAGGAGGATGAAAGGAGATTTTAAGGTGATTCAGACAAGTTGAGTGATTGTGCAACACACATGACAGATGTGGATAAATATTTTACATTTGATTGTGAAAAACAGAAAGAAAGAGGATTATTTCAGTGATATATTGGGAAATGAAAGTGTACAAAGGGATCTTGGAGTGCACATCATATTCCCTTGCCCCTCACTGCACAAGCTCTCTGGGATTATACAATGCAGATGGTGTAAGGCTGCACTTCTAACTTACGTCCACTGGACATACTCCAGCCTTAACCTGATACATTGTACTCTCAGAATTGGTAAAGAAGAGGTGGAATGACACAAAGAGACTGAAGCTAAAATTACTGCACCGCCATGTAATTATCCATTTTCAAGCAACAAACTTTGATGTTGATACAGTGTTGGATCTTGCTGGGTAAATTAAAGTCAGAGCCTTCTCATGGTGAGACAATGGGAACAAGTGGGCTTTTGCCCCAGGAGAAGGCAATGCAGCTTGGCAGAGTACAAGGTCACACATGGAGTCGACTGCAGACTTCATTTAGGATCTGGATAGGAGAGCACGCAGAATAATATTGTTGGAGGTGATTGGTGTATTGGGAATCTTGTGTTCACTCTCATGCAGCATGGGACAGTTTAGTAGCCCCTTTAGCAGCCTGGTCCTTATTACTCAGTGGTCACCCTTCAATTTGTTTTGGTGACTCAAATGCAGCTGACACAGCAGGCTGCTGAAAAACTGAAGGAACTAAGATTTTCCTTTTTGTTCCATATCAGCTGAATGTTGAGAGTGTGGAATCACTTTTGTTTGTGGTAAAGGATAAATTTGAAATATAGTGCTGTGAATGCAGCCAGTGGCAACCTGTCTGTAATCCCTGTGAAGGCCTGTCCTCAATTCACCTGCTTCTCTCTGGAAAATAGCTTTCTGAACAGAAAGCCTCCATGGCATCTTTACTTAACAATGGTTATCTAGCAGTGAGATATTGCAGGTCCCTGCAGCTCCAGCCTGAGAATAGCCAGATACATGAATTTCCACCATCACCTTCACAGAGACTGCCAATGTGGTTCTTGCCCTGGTCAAAATTTGCAATTGTGGTTGCATCAGATTGTAGATTGAACTAAGGATATTGTTGATAAAACTGAGATCTCACACATTGCACTTGTGGAGCTCTTGTGGTGCAATGTTAGTGTCCCTGCCTTTGAGCCAGAAAGTCCAGGTTCAAGTCCAACTGCTCTGGAGAGATGCAGTAACATCTCTGAACAGGTTAATGAGAATATATCTAGAAGTGTTCAAAATCTTGATGAGGATTGCACAGGGAAATATATAAACTTTTTACCTTGGTAGAAGGGTCCGCAACAAGAGAGCAGATACTGCATCTCGCTGATGTTCTGGTAAGAGAATAGTTTCCAGATAACACTGGGTAGTTATGACATCCTGTTTAATCTTGTCCTGTTCTATGCATGTTCTTCACAATCTCCAAATTATGCTGCATTTGAATGGAAATGGCCACCAGTGCACCATGACTGGGAGCAACTGGTTTGAGCAGAAACCTTGAAGTCAGCAAAAAAAAAAGTCCTTTAGCACTTGTAACACCAATCCATGTAGACTTCTGCAAATTGAAACAACTATTAAAGACACCAAACGCTTTCAACAGCCAGAATTATTCATCCATTAGTTACCTTGTTGGTTGTTGACAATTCATTGGAGCAAATGCAACAGAGATGGAGGAATTGGGAGAATGAGATAGAGTCTTTACAGGAAGCAAGGTGCGGGGATGTATAGTCCAGCTAGCTGTGGGAGTTGGTGGGTTTACAGTGGATTTTGATGGCCAGTCTGTCCCCAGAAGTGGAAATAGAGCTGTCAAGGAAGAGAGGGGAGGAGTCATAGATGGATCAGGTGAAGGTGAGAGTGGTGTGGCAATTGGAAGTGAAATCAATAAACCTTTCCAATTGCTGATGAGTGGGGGAGGCAGCACCGATAATATCATCAATATACCTCTGAGAGTTAGCTGGACAAGACATCCTTGCACCCTGCTCCCTCTATTCCATTCTCCCAATTCCTTCATCCCTGTCACATTTGTTCCAATGATGCTAACTTTGACCTCCAAAACATCTACCTTTTTCCTCCACCGGAGATTCCCCAGCAACAATGTTGACAGGGCCCCAGCCGGGTCCAACCCATCTCCCACACTTCAGCTCTCACCTCCTGTCTTTCCTGCTGCAACAGCAATAGGGTTCCCTTTGTCCTTACCTACCATTCCACCAGCATGCACATCAAGAGCATCATTAGCCGCCATTTCCACCTCCTCCACCACCAGGCACATATTCCTCTCCCCTCCCCTCCTTTGTCAGCTTTCCAAAGGGACCATTCCCTCTGGGGCACCCTGGTCCACTCTTCCTTCACTCCACACACACCCCTGCAGCCTCACGGCATCTTCCGCTGCAATTGCAGAAGGTGTAACACCAGCCCGCCTAGTTCCTCCCTCCTCAGTATCTAAGGGCCCAGACACACCTTCCTGGTGTAGCAGCACTTTACAAATCCCAGCCAATTGCATTCACTGCTCATAATGTGCTCTCCTGTCCATGGAAAACGCAGTATAGACTGGGTGACCATTTCACAGAACATTTGTGTTCTGTTTGCAAAAAAGACCTTGACTGTCCAGTTGCCTGCCACTTCAGCACCACCCTGTTCCCTGGCCGACATCTCTGCACAGGCTTGCTGCAGGGCTTCAATGAAGCTCAGTGCAAGCTGGAAGAACAGCACCTCATTTTCCGCCTGGTGACACTGCAGCCTTCCAAACTCAACATTGAGTTCAATAACTTTAGGGCTTGAGCTTGCCCATGTCCTTACACACCAGGCCTTGTTATCACATAGTCTAATATTAAACACACCCATTGTTAGCTAGCGGTCTCCATTATTAGCTATTCACCCTCCGAGCCAGACCATTACCCACTCCTTTGTCTGTTCTTCTCTCTTTTTGGACTCTTCCCCACCTATCATTTATTCCTTAACCCTGTTCCCAACTGCCACCCCACCCGCGCCCACCTTTACTAAATAAAATGACATTTTCTTAGTTACTATCAGTTCTAAGGAATAGTCAGTCGACCCAAAATATTAACTCTGATTTCTCTCCACAGACAGTGCTAGATCTGTTGAGCTTTTCCAACAATTTCTATATTTTTTTCTGATTTCGAGCATCTGCAGTTCTTTCGGTTTTTATTTTGTTTAGAACTCGAAAATCTAACAGGAGGAACTAAATGAAAATATGCAAAAGCTATCCTATGCTGTGTTCAATATTTCAGCACAGGGACCAGATCCATATGGTACGACAATCAAAATTTGACATACAAAGAAACCCATTTAAATGCTTTTAGTCTAAACCTCATAGGTTTGAAAACTATTCCCTGAAGGTTGTAAAAATATTCTTCACTCATCCTTCTCACGAGACAACCAGGAAACAGCTTTATTTAATCCTCAAGGCCTAGGAAGTTTGAACTAGTCAGTATTTAAGCAAAAGGAAAATGCTTGCACTGGCTTTGATTCAGGCTGCAGCCTGCATCCTGTCATAGTTGAGCTGGAAGCTTCATGTTTATATACTGACATGTGGAATAGCCTGCCATCTAGTGTGCTGAATGCATTAGGGAACTGTGTGGCACTTGCACTATGATCTGGACAACGGTAAAGTGAAGTCCCTTTCTTTATTGTGTTTACTTTATGTAAGATTTATGTTCTCATTCATGCTTATTTAATAAGTTTTAATACAATAACTTGTTTAATTCTAATGCAGTTGATCATCAATGTTATTATGCCTACTACACAAAGATAGCCAATTTATTTCTCAAACTTGATGTCAATTGCAGCTTTGGGGCTGCTGAGCCACACCCAGTATATACTTTATCCTTTAGTAAATCAAGCAATGGGGGTCAATCCCTGTTTATAATCTGATGTATTGTTTGTATACAGTTGTTGGTAGGAGTTCACACAAAGGCAACATACTTAACATTACAGCTGTGTCAGTGGCATGGGGCCATGCAAAATTTATCCTTTTATAGAATAGTGATGCTTGAATAAGAAAATATCTAATTACAAGTTTCATGATGAAATGTAGTCAACCCTGTCTCTGCAAATAATACAATGTCATGTCACTGACTTTAATGAATAGCAAGAACAAATACTTGAGTTGTTGTAAACAGAATTTGTCTCATGATTGTAACTCATAAAGTGCCAATGAGAATATTAAATGCCCTAATAAAGTAAAAATGTTGCCATAAGCAAAACAAGCACTTTAATGACTCATTGTATACAGTTTTACCATACCCTAAATCTTTTTCAGATGTTGTAGAAAACTAATGGGGACATATAAAATCTATGGTTCAATTTAAAGTGATGTATAATTTCACAAAATGTAGTTGGATACATGCATGATTGATATAACCAAAATGCCTACAATGAATAAATAATTCAATCTTTGAAATTAATCTAAAAACCAAACAATTCTGGCTAGCAATGTATGCATTTGTATCATAGAAATATTCTTAGCTTACTGTGAGTTGTGCATCTTTAATAAAGTCATGATTGCACAACATGAAAAATATTCTTGCGAATAATCAGTTACTGTACAAAAATATTATCCAACTGGTTCATTATCTGCTGCAAATAAACTGCCATTAATGATCATTTTGAATTGTTAAGCAAAGATATTTATTTATTTGTACGAGATACAAATTTTGACATTCACATTATTAGAATAAAGTCTAACTTTACAATCACTTAAACCACTTTCTGATTCTTGTGTCTGAAATGACCTCTGATTATCTGAGCTTCTAAAATCATGAAATGCCTGGATATGAGTCAGCTGGGGCTCTTTGCTTTGCAATTTTCTAAAGCAACTATTTAAAGGATTTTCTAAAGTAATCACAAATACAGAGACTAACATACTTGTCATAATATACGGATAGGAGAATGGGTGAACAAAGTTCATAGGTGTTTCCAAGATCTCAACTAAACCTAAAAGCTACACTTGTCACAATCATTTTGCTTTGGTGAAAAGATTTGCATCTGCTGAGAAACATTTGGCTAACCTCAGCTGTATGAATAATGGGAAACTTTCAGTACAGAAAGAACACAACATGCTTATTAAAGATAGATTAAACAGACTGAAATGCAAAGCTTCCCTAGGGAAAAGGAAGTGTGGGAAATTCAACCTGATACAAATCAACACTGTTGAAAGAAAATGCCAATGGCAAATGCCTTAACACGTAGCTGCGAGGCTGGTGCGGGAGGGAGGGCTTCAGATACCTAGACCATTGGGATGCCTTCTGGGGAAGGTGGGATCTGTACATGAAGGATGGGTTGCACCTGAATGGAGAGGCACAAATGTCCTGGGTGGAAGATTTGCTCATGTGGTTTGGGAGGGGGTGTGAATCAGAGTTACATATCTGAGAGGGGGCAGTTCTAGATAGGGCAGTGACAGGATGTAGTGAATCTATCAGGAAGGTTTCTCACATGATGAAACAAAGGGATCGGTTAAGGTATGTTTGCTTTAATGCACGGTGTGTCAGAAATAAGAGTGGTGAACTTAGAGCATGGATCAGTACTTGGGGCTATGGTGTTATGGCCTAACGGAGTCGTGGGTTTCACAGGGACAGGAATGGTTGCTAGATGTTCCAGGGTTTAGAACGTTTAAAAAGAACAGGGAGGGTGGAAAAAGAGGAGGGGGTATAGCATTGTTATTCAGGGAGAGCATCACAACTACAGAAATGAAGGTTGTTGAGGAAGGTTTGTCTACTGAGTCAGTATGGGGTGGAAGTTAGGAACAGCAAGGGAGCAGCCACATCATTGGGGGTTTTCTACAGACCCCCTAATAGCAGTAGGGAGATTGAAGAAATCAAAGGCTGGCAGATTTTGGAAAACTGCAGATGTAGCAGGGTTGTTGTTATGGGTGATTTCAGATTTCCCAATATTGACTGGAACCTCCTTAGAGCAGATGGTTTGGATGGAGCCGTTTTTGTCAGGTGTGTTCAGGAGGGTTTCCTTACTCAGTATGTGGACAGGCCGATGAGGGGAGATGCCATTTTGGATTTGGTGCTCAGCAATGAGCCAGGACAGCTGTCAGATCTCGCAGTGGGAGAGCACTTTGGTGACAGTTTTCACAACTGCCTCACATTTACCATAGCCTTGGAGAGGGAACGGAGCAGTTACCAAGGGAAGATGTTTAACTGGGGAAAAGGAAATTATGATGCTATCAGACAGGAGTTCGGAAGTACAGACTGGGAGCAATTGTTCCACAAATAGGGCACAACAGACATGTGGAGACTGCTTAGGGAGCTGTTGTTGCAAGTGATGCAGAAATTTGTTCCTCTGAGACAGGCAAGAAAGGGTAAGATTAAAGAACCTTGGATGACGAGAATAGAGGAGCTTCTCGTCAAAAGGAAGAAGGCAGGTTACATAAAGTGGAGGAAACAAGGATCTAGCACAGCTTTAGAGGATTACAGACTTGTAGAAAGGAGCTCAGAAGTGGACTGAGGAGAGCCAGGAGAGGGCAGAAGAAAGGCTTGGAACGAAGGATTAGGGAGAACCCAATGGTATTTTACTCATACGTGAGAAATAAGAGAATGATCAGGGAGAAGGTAGGGCTGATCATGGATAGCATACAGAACTTGTGCGTGGAGTCTGAGCAGATAGGGGAAGTCCTAAATGAGTGTTTTGCTTCAGTTTTCACTAAGGAAAGGGACCTTGTTGTGAATGAGAACTTTGAGGAGCTGGGATACAGGCTTGAACAGATCAAGATTGATGAAGTTGATGTGCTGGAAATTTTGGCAAGCATTAAGATTGATAAATCTCCAGGGCCAGACCAGATTTATCCTAGGCTGCTCCGGGAAGCAAGGAAGGAGGTTGCTAAGTTGCTGGTGAAGATCTTAGCTTCCTCGCTCTTCACGGGAGTCATACCGGAGGATTGGAAGGAGGTGAATGTTGTTCCTCTTCTCAAGAAGAGTAATAGGGAAATCCCTGGCAATTACAGACCAGTCAGTCTTACATCTGTGGTCAGCAAGGTTTTGAAAAGAATTCTGAGGGATAGGATTTATGACTATTTGGAAAAGCATAACGTGATTAAAGGCAGTCTGCATGGCTTTGTGAGGGGCAGGTCATGCCTCACAAATCTTATTGAGTTCTTTGAGGAGGTGACAAGACAGGTTGACGAAGGTCGAGCAGTGGATGTGGTGCATTTGGACTTCAGCAAGGCATTTGATAAGGTTCCCCATGGTAGGCTCATTCATAAAGTCAGGAGGTATGGGATACAGGGAGATTTGGCTATCTGGATTCAGAATTGGTTGGCTGACAGAAGGTAGAGAGTGGTTGTAGATGGAAAGTATTCTGCCTGGAGGTCAGTGTTGAGTGCTGTCCCGCAGGGCTCTGTTCTTGGGCCCCTGCTCTTTGTAGGTTTTATAAATGACTCAGATGAGGAGGTTGAGGGGTGGATTAGTAAATTTTCAGATGACACAAGGGGTGGAGGTGTCATTGATAGTATTGAGGGCTATTGCATGCTGCAGTGCGACATAGACAGGATGCAGAGCTGGGCTGAGAAATGGCAGTTAGAGTTCAACCTGGATAAATGTGAAGTGATACATTTTGGAAGATTGAACTCGAATACTGAATATAGGATTAAAGACAGGATTCTTGGCAGTGTGGAGGAGCAGAGGGATCTTGGTGTTCAAGTACATAGATCCCTCAAAGTTGCCACCCAAGTGAGTAGAGTTGTTTTGGCTTTCATTAACAGGGTGATCGAGTTTAAGAGCCACGAGGTTTTGCTACAAGTCCCTGGTGAGACCACACTTGGAACATTGTGTCCAGTTCTGGTTGCTCTATTATAGGAAAGATACAGAGGCTTTGGAAAGGATGCAAATAAGTTTTACCAGGATGCTGCCTGGTCTGGAGAGCTTGCCTTATGAAAAGAGGTTGACTAAGCTTGAACTTTTCTCTCTGGAAGAAGGAGGAAGAGCGGTGACCTGATCGAGGTGTACAAGATAATGAAAGGCATGGATAGAGTCAATAGCCAGAGACTTTTCCCCAGGGTAGGATTAGATTACTTACAGTGTGGAAACAGGCCCTTCGGCCCAACAAGTCCACACTGCCCCGCCGAAGCGCAACCCACCCATACCCCTACATTTACCCCTTACCTAACACTACGGGCAATTTAGCATGGCCAATTCACCTGACCTGCACGTCTTTGGACTGTGGGAGGAAACTGGAGCACCCGGAGGAAACCCACGCAGACACGGGGAGAACGTGCAAACTCCACACAGTCAGTCGCCTGAGTCGGGAATTGAACCCGGGTCTCTGGCGCTGTGAGGCAGCAGTGCTAACCACTGTGCCACCGTGCCGCCCACGATTAACTGGGATGAGGGGTCATAGTTTTAAGATATTAGGAGAAAGGTATAGGGGGAACATCAGAGGAAGGTTCTTTTTGGAGAGAGTTGTGAATGCATAGAATGCGTTGCCAGCGGTCTTGGTGAAAGCAGTGTCATTAGGGATATTTAAGCGACTGCTGGACATGCACATGGATAACAGTGAATTGAGGGGTGCGTAGGTTGTTATTTTATTTTACATAAGGATTAATCCTCTGCACAACATGGTGGGCCAAAGGGCCTGTTCTGTGCTGTACTTTTCTATGAAAAGTTTTTTTCGTGACATCTCATCAAAACTGTAAGTGATCATGGACTGATCATTGAGAATTTGCATTGACATTTTCATTGAGTTTCCATGATAAATTGATGCCTCTGTAGCTAGTAGTTTAGAGCAACCAATTGAACCCTCTTGATGAATCACCAAGGTTGATCAAGCAAGTTTAGAAATGCAAGTTACCAGGCTCCAATCTCATTACAGTTGAAATATTATGGCTGAGGTATTTTGTGATAAGTCCTGTCAATCTTTCAGTCCATTCTAGGTTAAGGATGTGATTTTTCTCAAATTTGAAGGCTCTCTGTTGTCATATTTCCTGAATGGAAATCGTGGAAAAGGCAGTAAAACCCTGTTGTTGAATGAACCCTTTCTCAATTCTGATGGAACAGTTAAGGATGCTATTCAGGTACGATATTCTTTCTGATGCTCAGTGATAGTTCAATTTTAAGCAAAACATTATATGCATGGTTTACATATATATTTTACTGGAATGTTAACACATATTTAGCTTGAAGGGATCTTGTTCAGTTCTGAGGCTGATTTTCTGATCCCGTGGTCATTTACATTTTCAGGCATATTTTCTCGCATCATATTTTAAGGGTAGTTAACAGGGAAGTAAGACGGAAGTTTCTTTATCTATTCAAGGAATGCAAGGAGAAGTTTAAAAAAATAGAAATAAAGTAATTGAAAGTCAAAAGATGAAGAAGATGCTTGATGAATATTGTTACTCTACTTTTGCAGGGTAATACATTGGGAAGATATATGTGAAATAGAAATGAGGAGGATGTAGAAAAATGACTATGAGAGGTAAATATTCACAGCTTATTTGGCAAGTTAGTTGTAGTATAAGTAAAAATAGTATGAGGACCAAAATATGTAAAGGCAAAAAGTTGATTGTGTCAATGGTACCAGTCACAATTATTAAAAACATTTGGAAATGATAATCTGGTTAAAGGAGAAAGAGTATGGAAAATATTATATCTGACTTTTAAGAAGAAGAAATTTTTTTAAAAAGTTAAAAGCTGATGTGCACAGAGATAATATACATACACATTGCTGCATTTTCCAAGGGGTGAAAATCAATAAAGGGATAAAATTCAAAAACAAAAAATTGAAGATTCTGAAAACTGGAAAGATGAAAATCCAGAAAATAATACATAGCAGATCAGGCAATGTCTGTGGGGAGAAACCAAGTTAATGGTCATCTTATAGAGCAGGATGGATGGCTTCACCTCACTAACCCTGAAAGTGGCCCAGAAGAATCCTGCCAGGAAACAAATACACTGCTGGCAGAGTAAACTAAAGGTGGGATTTCTGCCCCTCAATGGGAAGAAATGTCACTCTGCAAATGCAGTGTAAACAGTTCCAGCATTACCAGAGCTTAGTTGCTTGGACTGTAGCCCAGTTCCAAGAAAGCCCAATGGAATCTTGGGCCCAGATAAGTTAAGGGCATTGGGTAGAGAGAGGTTGGCCACTGCAGCGAGGGAGGGAGTGAGTGAGTGAGTGAGTGGGGAGGGATGAGTTTTAAAGCCATGCAAGGATGAAGAAATGAATGCACTATCATCTGGGGGGAGGCAGGGTTTGAACCTCTGATGCACCAAAGGCACACTTCAAAGATGCCCCTTTCTTCAGTTATAAAAATCTGTAAACAAAATGAGATGCCCTCCTGCCCACATCCGTGGGTATATATGAGCCTTGGACAAGTGTCATTGACCCTTAATTAATTATTTCCATATGGTGGATGGGCTGCCAATCTTTGTGCCTGCCCACCCTCTGTAATTTGGTGGTGATGAAAAGTAAAGGTGGCTGGACATCCACCCTATTGTATCTGCACCCTCCCCTCCCAACTAGGAAAACTCTCAGTAGGACCATGTTGTATCAAACCTTTTAGTTTGTTTGACTACTCTGAAGAAATCTAGGCCTTGAATTTGCTAAGGTCACAATTCTAGAGTGTTTAGTGTAGTGATCAGTCACCTCATTGAAAAGGGCAGAGGAGCTGCTTTCTTGGTGGTTATACCCATTCTTCCAGAAGAACTATAACTAAAGACTGGCAGAACCCTTGTGGAAACTCAGACTCATACTTTCTAAAAGAAAGGAACAAAATGCAACTTCAGATTTTTCTGGATCTATCATTTCATATCAGCCGTGATTGCAAATGGCTTTGAGAGTGATGTGAGATTTATGCTTCGTTGTTCCCTCAGTCTAAGACAAATTCACCTTTGTCTTTTTGCTGATGTACTTAAGAGCACTGGGCTTAACATTGCTCTCAAATAAATGATAATGTTTGTGCACTTAATTGTTGTAATTGGCTTGAATGATTAATCAAAGCATTTGTTTTTACAGTTCTTTCGATTTTAGTCCAGATGCCAACTTTGACACAAAAGCTGGAAAGGTAAGTTCTTCTACTATTTCAAGGATCAATAATGTACAACTGCAGCAATTTTACTTTCAAACACCAGTAATACGAGAGTATAAACAGGGAACATTCAAGCCTTAATTTTGGTTCTTGGAAAAAGTGGCAAATCCTGCACTGGAGAAAGAGAATGTCAGTTTTAATCTTGTTTAAATATCATGAGTTAGGGGTTTAGTATTTTGTGTGGATGCTGTAGCTTTGAAATGTAGATATTTAGCTCAAATTAAATATTTTCAATGTACACACTTTGAACTTGGAAGTAAAATATAAAAGAAAAACAATGCCACCATTGAAATGAAAAGAACAAACATTGGAAATTTAGAAACACAAGAAAACATAATATTCTGATAATCTACAGCAATTCCATCAAACAAAAACAGAAATTGCTGGAAAAGCTCAGCAGGTCCATCAGCATCAGTGAAGAGAATTGAGAGTCAACATTTCAGGTTCAGTGACCTTCCTTCAGAACTGGAGTGTGTAGTTCCATCAAATTCTGCTCCAGCAAAGGAATGTCAGCTTATCTTCTCACAAGTTATTGCAACCTTTCACCTTTTCATCCTCTAGAGATAGAGTTTTTTGTTATTGTCAGTGTGACATTGCAAATTCCCTCTGAGAAATATAATAATTCAAAATACTTCAGGTCTTTTCAGAAGTAGTAATGTATCTCAGATGACAAACTTGTGCAAGTACAGGCAGTCTTTCGTTAATGCGACGTGGCTGTAAAACGATTGGGTGAATAGGGAATGCTTTTTCTAAAACACAACCTTTTCAAGAGTGTGTTGGCTATAATATGATTACATTGTCAACACTTTAAGTGTATTTCTATTGTGTGATTTTTGTATAGCTCAGGATTGCACAGGAATGTAACTATTGCATAATAGCAGAACTACCTGTACAGAAATTAGATAAATCAAAATCCCAATCAACAAACATAATTGCGATTATGAAACCTCCGTAAAGAATTATTAAGATACAAAGAATAAACATGTATTTATTTAGCAGCTTTCAAGACCCCAGGTCATCCCAAAGTACTTTCCAAGTGTAGTTCCTGTTACAATGTCAGAAATGCAGTTGTCCATCTCACAAGTTTTGACAATCAGAAATTAGAGAATGAAGTGATCATTTGTTTTATTGATGTTGGTTAGGGAATACATTAATTAGAGGAGGGTGGGGGTGGGGGTGGGGAGAGAGTCCCTGACCTGTCCGGACTTGTCTGACCTGCCCAGCTCCTTTTCCACCTATCCACTCCACCCTCTCCTCCCTGACCTATCACCTTCATCTCCTTCCCCACTGACCTATTGTACTCTATGCCACCAGTGGAAATGGTTTATCTTTTCCTGTTAATATCATGAAATCTTCTATCAAATCACTTTATTAACCTTCTAAACCCTAGAGGAAACAGGCCTAATTTGTACAATCTCTCCTCATAAAACTCCCGAAGTCCAGAAATCATTCTTGTCGACCTACGTTGAACTCCCTCCAAGGTCAATATATCCTTCCTAAGGTGTGGAGCCCAGGTCTGCTCACAATATTCCAGATGGGATCTAAGCAGGGTTTTGTATAACTGTATCTATGTTCTTATACTCCAGTCCTCTGGATAGAAAGGCCAACATTCCATTAGCTTTCTTGATTATTTTCTGCACCTGTTTAAAGATTTTTAAAGGCCTATACACCTGAACCCCCATGTCTCTAGAGGCCACGATTAGATCAATCATGATCAAATTAAATGGTGGAGCAGACTTGAGAGCCAAATGCCCTTCTCCTAATTCATATGTGTTAGAGGAGCTTTGAAATTGGTGAACACAGTATTAGATATACTCTATTATGTGTAATTGATTATCTTTCCAATTTTTTTCTGTTTTTCCACAAGATCAGTTATTACCTTAACCCTATAGAATTCTGCCAGGACAGTACCTTATGAAGTTTAATCATTTTTATTTCTTTTAACCTATTTGAGAGTCTGCTTCAGATGCTGGAGAAAAAGGGAGAGCTGTACTGCTGAAGCTTTCAGTAGCTGAAACAACTACTGATGAAACTAAAGGACCCTGTACCAAGAACCAGCAAATTGGATGTTATATACAAAATACCCTGCAAGGACTGCAACAAGCACTACATCGGCTACAGGCAGAAAACTAGCCACCAGGACACACGAGCACCAACTAGTCACCAAAAGACATGACAGGCTATCACTAGTATTCTTACACACAGACAAAGAAGGACACCACTTCAACTGGGACACCACATCCATCCTAGGAGAGGCTAAACAGAGTCATGCACGCAAATTCCTAGAGACCTAGCATTCAAACCAGAACTCCATCAATAAACACATCGATTTGAACCCCATTCACCAACCTCTGCGAAAAAGAACTGGAAGTGATACCACCCACCTCAACAGACCAAGACACATAAATAGAAAGCGGGACAGACACCGACACTTCATGGAGTCTTACTGATGATGTTAACGAGCATGGTGACGAAATGTTGGAAAACAAACGTAGCAGCTCAGCGAGCAAACTTACAACCTGAAGATACCATCCTTATAATACCATCATTCCAAAAGTTGAGAAGATACCATGTTATAACAGTGTACATTTTTGGATTATTTCTCAAGCTGATTTTTACATGAAAAATGTCATCCTAATGTACTCACAATGAATTTACTAAGCAAATAACATAATTTGCTTCAAACAAATGGCGTTGTTCTTTGGTTATGTGTCGTGGTCTACGTTAACTGATCCATAGTACTGAGTTTCCAAGAGGAACACTGTCCTCCAAAAATGCTGTAGAGAGAAAACCATATTTGTTAATTAAGGCTTATAAACTCAGGAACTCTATAATTATTGCAAACCAAAGACATATCCTCCAAATCACTAGTTAGTTCTGACCTCATAAATTTGACTGACATTTCAAAGTTACATCGTTCAAAAACAGATTCTGCAAATGTAATTGTTTCATATTACTGGCCTTTAGCCATAGGTTCAGAGAGAATTGTGAATGTATAACAATGTTTTAGTGATGAAAGTAAACTTGTACAAACTTATTAGGAGTAGACTAAAGTATTAACTTTGTAACCCCCTGCTGGTCAGGACGTGGAGGTACAGTAGAAGATGCTGCACTGACGTCATGAGTGATGTTAATCCAATCTGTAAAGTGGAAATTCAAGGCTGGTGTTGGGCTATATGATCAGATATTTGGATGCTCTTTTGCAGATACAGTCAAGTGTAAGCAACTGTACATTCACTTTGAACAAGTAAAATGTAATGTGAAAATAAAGATTAATAAGGCAACTGTCTTTTTTTGGTTAAACATAATAATTGAATTGAATTTAATTTATTGTCACGTGTACCGAGGCACAATGAAAAGCTTTGTCTTGTGAGCAATACAGGCAGATCACAGAGTTAAGGAGCACAGATAGGTAAATAATAGGTAAACAGTGGCAAAAACAAAAACACAGATACAGGAAAATATTAAGAATTTGAGTCCATTCAGTATTCTAACAATAGTAGAGTAGAAACTGTTTCAAAACTGGCTAGTGTGTGTTCAGGCTTCTGTACCTTCTCCCCGATGGTAGAGATTGTAGAAAAACATTGCCAGGGTGGGATGGATCTTTGAGAATGCAGGCGGCCTTTTCTTGACAGTGGGCCTGGTAGATGAATTCAATAGACGGGAGGTTGGCCTTTGTGATTGTCCAGGCCAGACTCTTGTAACCGTCTCTGACCTTGAATGGTACAGTTGCCATACCAGACAGAATGCTCTCGATGGCCACCTATAAAATTTGGCATGGGTATTCGCCGTCATGTCAAATTTCCTCAGCTGCCTGAGGAAAAAGAGATGTTGTTGGGCCTTTGTAACCAGTGCGTCCACATGAAGAGTCAAAGAAAGCTTGTTGTGGATGACCATTCCCAGGAGCTTGACACTCTCCACTCGTTCTACCTCTGTGCTGTTAATGTATAGGGGGCATGAGTAACATCCTGCTGAAAGTCAATGATGAGTTCTTTGGTTTTGCTAGCATTGTGAGCTAGGTTGTTCTGAGTGCACCATTTTTCCAGGTCCTCTACCTCCCATCTGTAGTCCGTTTTGTTGCCATTTGAGATTCGACCGACTATGGCGGTGTCATCAGCAAACTTGTAAATTGCATTAATCTGGTATTTTGTGACACAGTCATGGGTATACTGTGAGTACAATAGAGAGATGAGTACGCACCCCTGGGGGGGCTCCAGTGTTGAGTGTTAGTGAGGATGAAATATTGTCCCCAACCTTCACTGATCAAATAATCAAACTAATAATCAAACACATAGACTTCAAAGGCTGTAAACTCATAAATGTAATCCATATTATAAGGTTTTTCCCAATCTTATCTACTTTTGATTTCCATTATGTTTGTATTTATTGGTAATATAATCATAAAATATAGTCATAAAGCACAGACTTGAGTCTATCAAGTCTGTACAAGTTTTCTACATTAGCCATAGCCTTGCTTTTTTCCTCTTTTAAATGCTTACCAAACTCTCTGTGGGGGGGATATCCATGATTATATTTGCCACCACTTCTGTAAGGCAGTACATTCCATGTCGAGGGAACCCATTCATTAAGCCTGTCCACATCCTCCTGAAGCCACTTTACACCTTCCTCAGAACACAGATTCTTACTTATCTTTCTTAGCCCCCAACCAATCCACAAATTTGGAAATATCACTTTAGGTATCCACATCCAAACCATTGATATATTTGGGAACATCTGGAGTCCAGCATTGACTAGTTGGTTCAAATGTCCTGTTTCTGTGCTGCCAATTCTATGTAAATGAATGAACTGTGTGTGTTCTAATGCTAGTCATTTCATATTTTCAATTAGGTTAATGCAAGTTGTAGGAAGTGATGGCTAAGACACAGTTTCACTAATGCGCAACACATTTAGTTAATTTCACAGTCAGTCAGTATTAACATGAAAATTTAAAATGTTAACAAAAAAATTATTATAATACTGCAATGAAAACATAAAACCAAAAAGAAGCAGGAATACAATATAAGAAACACATCATCTGCTGAGAGACAGCCAGAATAGTATGGATCAGATTTTACAATTGGGAGGGTAGACTCTCTAATGATTGATCTACTGAGCAACAGCTTGCGGGCGTCTGGGGGAGAGTCATTTGAAGCTAAAAGGTCTCCCTGAATGCGTCCACCCTGAGCTGGCAACTCTATTCTGGGATAGTTTTTCTTAATATTTTCCGTGAAGAATGTTCTCTTCTTTTAGCCACTCAGGGCAAAGTCGAAATCACGGAGTGCTTGAGCAATTTTCTCTTTCTTCCATTCCTCTCTGGTTTGAAACCAGGTATACTGGTTAAAACCAGGATAAATAGTGTCATCAGCAATGGAGCAGTCAGCTTAAAAAGATTGTGACAACTCTCTTGGAGATATAAAGGCAGAGGGTCACAGATCCACTGTTTGGAAAGCATTGAAATTTGATGGGTGTTTACAGGAAGAAGGATGAAATATCAGACAGATTCATTCCCCAGGCCCAGTTCATGTTTGATGAAAAGGGAATTTTTTTTGGAAACTGCGGCATTCAAACTAGTTTTTAGAAAATTGTCAGGACACCTGGAAATTAATAAAAAGCTTGAATATCTGGTCACCTTAATCTGGGGCCACCTTTGACTTTTCAGAAATACTTAGGCAAATTCAGAGTAAGGACTGACCTGATAATGTGAATATTGAGTCCATAAATAACAAAAGTATAGAATACCTTTTTTTTGTTTTGAAGTGCAGCACAGGATCAAGTCAGAATACAGTGAGTTTGCTACAAAAGTTTCTTTTTCCAGCTAATTATTGAAAAAAGTGTTGACAATGTTGAGACCTTTTTAGAATTTGTATCAGTTTGGCTTTCAGAAGATTAGAGATTTTTACATGAAGACAGTGCAATATTACATTATCTGGTCCATTTAACAGATGGAGAAAGTGAGGACTGCAGATGCTGGAGATCAGAGCTTAAAAATGCTGAAAAGTGCAGCAGATCAGGCAGCATCAAAGTAGCAGGAGAATCGACGTTCTTCAGAAGGGCTTATGCCCGAAACATCGATTCTCCTCCTGTGATGCTGCCTGACCTGCTGTGCTTTTCCAGCAACACATTTTTAAACCATTTAACAGATGGGGTTACCATTAGAGTTGTAGATCATGCTATTTTATAGATGGATATTGGGCAGTCAAACCTTCAGCATAAAAAAAATGAATGTTTGACAAACCTACCAGCGTTTCTTTTGGATGGTTTAACTGGAAGAACTGGGAGAATAAATGGATTTTGTGTATTTGGATTTCACAAATCTTTTGATAAAGTTCTACATAAGAGGTTAGTGTGCAAAATTAAATCACATGGGATTGGAAGTAACATGCTGGCATAAATTGAGTATTGCTTTGCCGTCAAGAAGCAGGGAATTGGAATAAATTGACCTTTCTTGGAGTGGAATCAGTGCTTGAGTTCAGGCTATTCACAGATGTCAATGTTTTTTGATGAGAGGATGAAGTATAATATTTACAAGTTTGTGAGTGGTGAGGAAGGTGCAAAGAGGCTTTAAGGCAAATTGTCTGAGTTTGAGTGTGTGGATAAAAGCATGGAAAGAGCCAGATAATGTGAATAAATAAAGCAGGGCGATTGAATTTAAGAGCCATGAGGCCACTCTGCAGTTCTATACATCCCTGATTAGACTACACTTGGAATACTGTGTTCAGTTCTGGTCGCCTCATTACAGGAAGGATTTGGAAGCTTTAGAGAGGGTGTAGAGGAGATTTACCAGAATGCTGCTTGGACTGAGGGCATGTCTTTTGAAGAAAGGTTGAAGGAGCTAGGGCTTTTCTTATTGGGGTGAAGAAAGATGAGAGATGACTTGATAGAGGTGTAAAAGATGATGAGAGGCATAGATAGAGTGGATAGCCAGACACTTCTCCCCAAGATGGAAATGGCTATCATGACGGCATAATTTTAATGTAATCGGAGGAAGGTTTAGAGGAGATGGCAGTGGTAGGTGGGTGCATGGAATGCACTCCCAGCAGTGGTAGTAGAGTCAGATACATTAGGGGCATTTAAGCAACTCTTGGATAAGCACATGGATGGTGGTAAAATGAAAGGTATGCAGGTTAGATAAATCTTAGAGTAGGATAAAAGGTTGGTACAACATTTATGGCTGAAGGGCCTGTACTATGCTGTTGTATGTGCTATGTTTAATATAACCACTTTGGTAGGAAAAAAAGAATGGCAGAATATTATATAAACTATGATAGATAGGAAAATAATAATATACCCCTGTCATTGAAAGCAAGTATGAAAGTGCAGCAAGCAGTTAGGAAAGGAAATGATCCATTGACCTTTATTGTAAAACAATTTGAATACAGGAGCAAGGATGTGCCATTGAAGTTGTATAGAGTCTTAGTGAAAGAATACCTGGATTTCTGAGTCCAGTCTTGGTCTCTATATCTAGGAAAAGACACATTCTCCATAGATGGACATCATAATGAAAAAAAAAGACCACAGTTTACCTCTATCTATTCTGTCCAGATTCCTCATGATTTTGAAAACTTCTATTAGCTTTTCTCTTTCTCTTCTTCTCTCCAAGGAAAACAGTCCCAATTTCTTTAAACTATCTTCCTAACTGACATTTGTCATTCCTGGAACCATTCTTCTGATCTTCCTTTGAACTCTATCCACTGTGTTTATATCCTTTCTAAAGCTATTTTCCCCTATATTCCCAATTATGAAGCTTAAAGTGCTGACTCTTATATTAACAGCACTATTTACCTTTCCTGCCGCTTATTAGTGAGTTATGTGCATGTACAGCCAACTCTGCTCCTGCATGCCTTTTCAAAATGTACCCTTTATTTTATATGATCCATGTTCTTTGTCCCTGAATGGATCATCTCACAGTTCTCCACAAATTCTGGACTGGCCTGAGTGGTCTGAATGCAGAGATGTTTTCACCATCTGAATGGTCTAGAATAAAGGTTACATTCTCATGATATAAGATTTTTAAAAACCCTGCTAAGGAGGAGAAATGTCTTCACTCAGAGTGTGGTGAACCGCCACTATACTTGGCTGTGAGGCCAAGTCACTGTGTGTACTCAAGAAATACATAGCTCAATTTTATAGTTGTTGATGGGTATGAGAAGAGAGTGGAATGTGTCTTAGTGATTGAACAACAGCCATGATCATATTAAATGATGGAGAAAGCTCAAATGTCCTTTGCTGCTCCTATTTTCTATGTTTCTATGGGGCTAGTGGGTGGAAAAAGTTGGAAGATTGAGTAATCAATTAACTATCCACAGAAAAATAAAGCTGTACTGGTTTCTGTCTCCCTAACTGGGTTTGAATTGACACTCAGCATTTGCTTATTGTTTTATACAATAAATTTCAGATAAGTGTTATTACTTTCATTATACTGTGCTATTTATTAAAGTAAATTCTATTTGTGATGATTTGCCTTCACTAAATCTAAAAGTAAATTATATGTGCATGCTTACTATGGTGGTTGCTATGTTGCTAGTTAATCTATGAATTCTGCTTTTGCAGAATTAACAAAGCATCTTTCCTTGTGCGAATGTAACCACACTTTGATTAAATAGATTGCTGCAGATTCCAGCAACCAGTTGTTAGTGTGTCCATTATTGATATAAATTAACAATCAGATGATCAATCCTGAAGATGCAATTTGACGCTCCTACAGCTCACAATGTTGGAGATCTGCTTGAAATCTTATTCCTTCGACCTATGTATTGAGTGCACAGGTAAGGGGATGCAAGGAGAGAAGGTAATGCCAGATAGAAATATAGAATAACTGAGGTTGGGAATTTGGTTCATTTGGGAATTCCTGGGTTTTTTTTCAAGTTTAAATTTAGAGGAAGAGTTGGACTCTGAAATAAAACTTTCAAACTGCAAACTAGTGACATAGCCTGGTAAAAGGGAATTCCCTCGAAGATAAGCAGTTATCTACTATTCACCTGAAAGTAGTTGGCTTGAATAAGTGTTAAATTTATAGCAGCAACCTGTAAGTGAGTCATCAGTACTCCATAAGAACAAATGGGATTGTAAACGATAAGGACTAAATGAATGCATGGAGAGGAGACAGTGGCCCAGTACAAAATTGAATGAATTCATAGTTGGAAATTTGGTTCAATTTGGAATTCGTTGTTGATCATAAAGCAGTGATCTCTTTCTACGTTTTATCAGTCTTTAGTAGTTGCTGAACCATCTTTCTTTGTTTCCAATGTAGGAGACCTTACATTTTCATTACTTAAGCTGCTGTTTGGAACTTAACTCTTGCTAAATAAAGACATTTTGCCAAAGTCTTTTGCACACTTCTGGATAACTTGCAAGATTTACCAAAGGAAATGGTAAACAATACTTTGTAATAGATATGAGTGCTGATTGGTTGCAAAATGGAAGCAGATTGGTTGAGGCATTGCCATAGTGAAAGAACCAGTTAATAATACAAACAGTTAACTGCTAAGGTCTAATGAAGAATTAAACCAGGTAAGTTGAATCTGATTGGTCATGGCAGAGCCACAAGAAATGATCCAGAGAATGCTGTCACCTATTTTATTGATTGAAGAATGAGAATCCCTACAATGTGGAAACAGACCCTTTGGCCTAACAACCGACCCTCCCAAGAGTAACCCACCCAGACCATGCCCCTACCATACATTTACCTGTGACTAATGCACTTAACCGACATGTTCCTGAACACTATGGGTAATTTAGCATTGTCAATTTGCCTAACCTGCACATTTTTAGATTGAGGGAGGAAACTGGAGCAAACCCATGCAGACACGGGGAGAATGTGCAAACTCCACACAGACAGTCACCCGGGGCTGGAATCGTACCCAGGTCCCTGGCACTGGGAGGCAGTAGTGCTAACCACTGAGCCACCGTGCACCCTGAAGCCAGCACAGCAAGTGTACATGCTCTTTCTACATGTAAAAAATAAGACTTGTATTAATATTTTAGTGTGTATAGATTGTATGTATACTAATATGTATTAATGTAATGTAATAAGACAAACAGAGTGGGAGAGGAAGGGAATGAGAATTTAACATTAATAATGGCCTGATAGTGAAGGATAACAGAAAGTCATAAATACAGGATCTGGCCTTTGAAGATCATGAGGTAACAACCAGTGTGAATGGAAATCGGGAAAAACACGAATCAGAAAACATTGGTTGACAAATTTTATAAACAAAGCATTAAACAAAAATTATTGAAGCTTTTAGTAAGGCAAAGTAATAATTATGGAGTCTGTATATGTTTAATAGACTGGAATAACTGAATTGGCAAAGATGGCCTAGAACATTAGCTTGTAGGAGGTTTTTAAGACAGTTTTCTTGAGCAATACATTATGGAATCAAGTAAAGATAAATCCTTCTTTGATCTAGTATTTGGTATTGTGATAGAGCTAATTCGTAATATAATTGTAAAATATCCACTAAGAAATAATGATCATAATACTATAGAGTTCAATTTTAAATTTGAAAATGATATGCTCCAAGCACAAACAAAAATCTAAACTTAAATAAAACCAATGACATGGTTTTGAGGAGAGTACTGGCTAAAACGAATGATGGTAAATCAACAGTGAGAAATATTTAATGAAACATTTCAAAATGTTCAACAAAATATGTTTCCAAAGTTCCTTAGATTTGGAAACAGTCCCTTTAAATTGGAATTTAAAAACTGAAAAACTACAGATGCTGTAAATCAGAAACAAAAACAGATATTTCTGGAAAAGTTCCGCAAGTCTGGCAACATCCATGAGGAGAAATCAGAATTAACATTTCGTGCCTGGTGACCTTTCCTCAGAATGTTTCAGATGTTGCTGAGACATTCTGAGGAAGGGTCACTGGACACAAGGTATTGGCTCTGATTTCTCTTCACAGATGCTGCCAGACCTGCTGAGCTTTTCCAGCAATTTTTGTTTGCTTTTCAAGAAAGGAAAGAGAGATAAAAAAGTAAGAACTACAAGTCAGTTTGTCTAACACCAGTGCTGGATGCAGACATCAATTACAAAGTCTTAACATTGTACTTGAAAGTATAGTATTGTTAGAAAATGTCAACATGGTTTTACTCCACAAAAAATGTTTGAATAAAAGTTCTTACCTTTTTATCAGATTGGGTCAAAGATACTGGATAAAGAAGATGTAGACTTTTTAAAAGTATTTGATAAGGCATACAAAAAGGTTAATAGAAAAATTAAAGGCTCATGTATTTGAGAGTAATATATTTGCATAGATAATGAGTTGGTTAAATTACAGAAGGCAAAGAATGGACATTAACAGGCAATTTTAAGTTAACAGGCTATGACTAGTGGCACACTACAGAATAAGAGTTGAGGTGACATATATTTACAAACTATAATAATTACTAAGATGAAAAAACAGAATTATATGCAGTTTACTGACTGTACAGGGCTATCTGCAAAGATGGACTCGGGAAGATAAAGAGAGGCTGGAAAGAGATACAGGCAGCTTAGCAACTGGGTAACAACAAGATTACAGATGGAGAACTATAAAGGCATTCATTTTGGTTATATTCATTGAAAACTAGATTTTATTTAAAGGTATGAAACATGCAATTATTGATGGAATGATTGAAATCTGGGCTGGTGGATCTCAGTGTCGATGAGATCCTTGATGGGAGTTATTAACCTGGCTGACAGATGTAAACAGGAGATTCAGAAGGGCTGCTCAGTCTAGGAACTGCTTTCAGCTGGCTGGTCAGAGCCCATGTACTGTGCACATGTAAACAAAGGGTGACTTGGTGACAGGATATCAGCAGTTATTTCAGTTGACATTCAAAGGTACTTAGGTATGCGCATACAAGGATTTCAGAAAATTACCATGTAGATGCAGCAAGCAATGAGGAAGGCAAATTGCAAATTGTTCTTTATTATGAAGAAATTGAAGTACAGGAACAAAGAAGCCTTGGTATTATTGTGCAGAGATTTGATGAGACCATGCCTGTTATACTGTGTGCAGTTCTGGCTCCATTTTTAAAGAATGATAAACTTGCAATAGAGGAGGAACAGTAAATGTTCAGCGAAATAGTCCCCGGTGAGGCGGTTGTCTGATGAGGAGAGGCTGACTGAATTGAGCCTGTATTCTCTGAAGGATCATCACAATATAACACTGAGATTGATTCCTGTGGCAGAGAATCAAAAACAATGTCTCAGGATAAGGGGAAAATCATTTAAGACTGATATGAGGAGAGATTACATATCTCAAAAGATTGTAAATCTTTAGGAATTCTCTATCCCAAAGGATTATTGATGCTCCATTTCTGAATTCATTTAATATGGCATAGGCAGACATTTGGTCTGTGCGGAAATACAGAATATTGGGAGTGGGTGGGAAATTGGAGTTGAAACCCAAGATCAGCCCTGTTTGTGTTGCATGGCAGAGCAAGTTTGAAGGGTCTACTCATCTTTCTATTTTCTATGTGGTTTTGTTTTCTTGTCACTTTAGACAACAATTTCCATCATTAGTCTGGCTGTACAAAAGCCTTCTGATCCAAGAAGTATCACATCTGAATATGAAATTGCAATGAATCGGGCTGAATAGAGATATCCTAACACTTTCTAGTCAAGTACTTGGACGTCAATTCGAATCCTCCCCACTAACAATGATGATAATTAATGTCTGCGGTATTTTTTATGTTTAAAAAGGCATTTGTGTTATCACTGGGTTGATATCTGTGGAAGGAATTGGATTTGCAGCTATCTGTAACATAATGATTTCTGATCCAATCAGTTAGCAATTGTTTTTTCGGTTTCAGTCGACCAGAGGGAGACAATTAAACCAATGCTCTCACAAAATAAGTCAGCAAGGGACCACATTGTCTGGAGCACACCCAGACGAAGAAATCCATTTGACTTTATTTCGTCCTTACATACACTCCATGATAACTTGCTGCATTCATTTTAAAATGATGAATGGCTTTAATTGTACCTAAATGTCAGATTTATTCATTTTTCTCCATGATTCTACAGTAGTAACATGTTACTTCTTTTTTTATTAGATACTTATTTTTGAGCAATCGTTTTGTAGATTAATTAATCTGACATATTGCGTAAAGTAAATGACATTTTTCAAGATTTTATGATGGTGAGGAGAATACCAAGAATGCAATGTCATCATTGTGCCATAAATAACCTAAAGTAAACTTCTTGACCTCAGCAGTCTTGTGCTCTCTTGGTTCACTTCACAGTTAATGGGCTGAAGATGAACATATGGAAGTTGAACTGATTCCTCATGTGCAAAATCCAAACACTCAAATTAATCACACATGATATGCATATGCTCCTTATAATACTCACAAAAAGCCTTTGATTATTGATAGATTCCTTCAAATGTGGATGTTTATTATTGTGTTAACTTTTCTTTTTCTTTTAATTTCTATATTATTTTCTACTGTTCAGAATTTGAATATCTAAATGAGGACCATCTGACATAGATTTGTCTTTGTTTTTAGATTAAGGTATTGAAAAATCATAGAATCGCACTTGTGTCAGACTTCATGGTATAAGACACCAAAATACTAAATAGTAGCTTTGTTGGAATGCAATTAATCAAGGGGCCAAGGCTTAGTGGGAGGAAATAAATACAATATCAATCGCTAAAGAAAATTTGCTATGGAAACTAATGAGGCTAAAGCCGAAAAAGTCCTCTGCCATTTCTTGGCTTCCCTTTATTTTTCCCCAATAACACTCTCAAGGACCTGTGATCAGTTTGTCCTCTCTTTTGTATAATCTAAAGTAGCTCTCACTGTACTTCTGTATTACTTGGCAGTTTACTTCCAAGTTTATTTTATCCATTTTTATGATGATCTTTTGTTTGGTTTTCGAAATTTCCCAATCTCTGGCTAACCACTAATCTGACACATTACACAATTTTCTTTCAATTTGAAACTGCCATTAATTTCCCCGGTTAACCATAATTGGTTTACCCCTTTCCTAGAACCTTTCTTCATCTCTGGGATATATGTTGTTGTGAATCATATTTATTTTCTTAAATGTCTGCCGTTGTTTATTAACTGTTTTTCTGCTAAGCTACTTTTCCTGTTCACTCCAGCCCACTCGACCTTCATTCCTTTGTGATTACTGTTAGTTAGTTTTGACACAGTTACTTCCAACCCAGGTTCCCACTCTCTATCATGTTATGGCCATTGGTTCCCATGAGATCTTATACTCTGAGATCATGTATTAAACCTGCCTCAAGACAAGTGACCCTCCTTTGATGAACAACATATTGTTCTTTGAAACTATTCAGGATACATTTGATGGATTCTTTCTTGTGACCACCTCTGCCAGTTTGATTTTCCCAATCTATAAGAAGATTAAAGTCACCCATGATAAATATATTGCCTTCGTTACATGCCCTAATTACCTCCTGATTTATTTGTTGTCCTACAATGTAACTACTGTTAGGGGACCTGTAGAATACTCTCGCCAGGGTCTTCTTTCCTTTATTAATTCTTAACACTACCCATTTGAATTCTGCAGTTTCTCAGCCAAGATAATTTCGTGCTATCATACTTATTTAATCTCTTACCAGCGATTACATTTATTCCATCTTGTGGAAGTGGAGATGGAAAGTTGCATGAGAAAGATGACTGGGGTACATGATGGGCAGAATGGTGAATCTTCCTTGTCTAAATATGCCAATTTTAAATGGGAAATTTTAGTTCAATAAGTTGGGAAGAACTTTAAATAAATGCTGCTAGTTCAATGACAAGGAAAAGTCTTGAAAACCTGAAATTAAAGCAGAAAATTAGGAAAATATAAGACAGGTGTGTTCTCATGAAACAATTGATCCATATTTCTCTATATGCTGAAGATGTGATCTTCCTGTGTTTTCTCATTATTAATTTTCAAATCAGTAGCGATTGCAACTGAGATAAATTTTATCATTTACAGCGATATACTACACAGTAATTTTTAAGTGTGAGGAAAATTTGGAAAGGACAGTTAATAGCAGCTTTGAACTTCATGCTTCTTGCCTATTGTTGCATGGCTTTGGTTAGGTAATTAACAGCATTATAAACTTTCAAACTGGTGAAAGACTCAAAAAAGTAAGTTGCATTTATCTAGCACTTCCTAATGATTCTCAGTGCTTCAGATTCAATGAAATTCTTTCAAGTATTGATACTGTGTTACATAGCTGTCTATGTACATTGGTCATTTTACATAAAGCAATATCCCATTCAACTGCAAAGAGATAAATGACCAATTATTCAACTCTTGATCAAGTTGTTTCACAAAGGAATTTTTGACCAAGGTATCAGGAAAGTTCTTGACGCTCTTTGAACATTTAACATCCACAAGGGCCACTGGGCCAGTAACTGCTGCCAAATATATTTCTGCATTTTGTTTTTAAAATTTATATCTACAATCCTCTTATGGAGTCCCTAAAAAGAAGAAACAATAGGCATGTTTGTAGGAAATAATGAGCAAAGCACAGTTGTGTAAAGTCACATATGTATTTTCTGATTTGGCAGCACATACTGCAAATCCATCAAGTATGACTTCCCAAACATAAATTTTAAACACTCAGTAAATTATATACATACAAATTCCTGACTTGTTCTATTAGAGGAATGCCAGCAACTGATTGAGTAAATGTTTTTTAAAAAGTGGTCCTTTATACGTGTATTTTGTTACATTGGTTGGGTCGGTAGCATGACTGTTTGAATTATTACTACAACTTATGTTTCTTTTCCCTTTCCATTTGATACAGAATCAAATATAATATTTTGGGTAGAAATTCAACTTGGGCGGTGACACAAAGCTGACAACATCAGATCAGCCAACAGTTAATTCCTGAAATCAGTTCCACTACAGTTAAAAGTTTTAAATATCAGGTACTGAGTGTAAAGGGGGTTGGTCAGCTCCCCTGGTTGGATGGCTAATCTGCAACACAGAGTGATGCTAACAGTGTGGGTTTATTTCCTGAACCAGCTGAGGTTACCACGACAGACTTTCCTTCTCAACCTCTCCCCTTGCCTGAGGCATGGTGACCGTCAGGTTAAACCATCATTAGTTGTCTTTCTCTAATGATCCGGTTAGGACTATGGTAACTTTATTGAGTAAAACTTCTAATCACTCCAATGCCACCGTCTGAGATGAATTTGGCTGCAAATCTCTGCTTTGTCTTTCATTGGATTTGTGAAATTCTCACCAGGAGTGTGAAGAATGCCCTTTGAAAAAGAGCCTAAGTTGTATCAATAACAGAAGATCTCCCTCTTATATCCTTGAAAATATTTTGAAGCATCCTGTTCACACTATAACATTTTCACCCCCATCTCTCTACTAAAAACATGAAATTCCTGCTCACAAAAACACATTTTCTTAAGGAGGTAGCACAATTTCAAATAATATCAAATTCTGCCCTAGATACAATTGGAATTTACTTTTGAGAGAAATTTAGTCAACATGTTCCTTTGAAAGTGCTAATGAAAATTCAATAGGATTTGTTATCTGAAAAGCCATTCTAACGATTGCAATATTATATAAGTATTATGTTGAAAGTATAAAGAGATCCTTTTAAATTGCTTGAGGACTGAACACCACATAACACATCATTTTTCTGCAGCAATGTGATAGATATTTTCAATGGATTTGCACTGAGTAAAAATAAATACGGTCCACCATAGGATGTTTTATTTCTCAAATAATGTTTTAAAAGTTCACAGTTAGATAGCTAGGGTTGGTTATGTAACTTGATCATGTTTTGGATTCAGTTCTTACAGAGGTACAAGCACCAAGCACTTCTTGGTGTTTGTCTCCTTTCCTTCTCTCATTTTGATACATTTGAGCCACAATTAACAATGTCTGATTATTTACGACACTACGTGGAAAGAAGAATAAAACCATTGCTACTAAATTTCCATAACAAAAATGCAAAATTGACCAAAGGAGTCTTCCAGAGTTCTGGGGCTCGAGTATGCACACTCAAACTCCCATATTTTGCATTGACCCCTTCAGACATGGTGGAAAACTCTCAGCTTTAATCTGAGTGTCTGCAGACCTCTCGTTATTTTGAAAGTTGATTTATAAGTGGATTGGTCTCTTATAAAGTCATTCAAATTTACATGGAGCAGATATGGCATTCAGAGAAACACAAAGGTTAAACAACCGTCCAAGCTAATTCTAGTGAGTGCAAACATAGCTCATTTGCAGAAATTAATTCCAGTCCAATCCTTTTTTCCATTGCAAAGTAGCATTTGCAATGACATTTATCTGCAACACCTGGCAGTGTATTTTCCTATTTCAAAATTTTATGCATACAGAAAATGTATGTAAACTTGGCTGGTTTAACAGTCAGGCTTCAGTAAATGGAAGATACAAGGAAGTCCTTGATCCTGTTTATTTTTCTGAGCCATGTATAATGAAACTTACTACATTAAACTGTTTTTGGAGGCATTAAATTCAGCGAGTCTTTTGATCTGCTGACTGTAGAAGGACAAAGTCAAAGGACCTATTCTTCAAACTTTTTTTAAATGCTTGCTGATAAATGTGGAACCTGGTGCATGCTGTTGCTTTTATAACAACAGTTAGTCCGCGGACAATATGAGGCAGTATTAGTACAGCAGCTACAGTATGATCTTAATTACCTGCACTCATTATCCATGCACTCGATTATATACAGACATTTGTGCAAGAGTTATGGCTGTGTTAAGAGAGCAGCGAGGATGGAAATCAGGTCAAGAGACCACTAAGATTGGGGTCACCAGGTCAGGAGGTCAGATGGGGTCAGTTATCTGATGAAATGTGAAAGCCACTTGTGTCAATAAAAATCTGAGAGTAATTCAAATTTACTCTATTCATAAACCTTAATCTTCCTTGTTTATACATTCATGTGTAGTTCGGATTCTACATTTTTTTCAATATGTTAAGCTGCTTCATAAAATAAAATGATTGGTGTGTGTTAGCTCGAAAATATAGCATGGATTCAATGGCTAGTATGAATGTTCATCAATTTTAAAAATTATCCATGCAATGGGTATGAATTCATTCTTCAGAGAAAATGAGATTGAATCTGTCTCCACTTGGACTTTTGAGAATTTGAGAATGACTTTTTGGAAAGCAGTTAGTAGATACCTGACATCTCTATGGCAGTAACATATCTGTGATTGATAAATTGGTGCTTTGAGAATGGAGTCAGTGTCTCTCAGTATCATAAGGATAATTATCCCCAGTTGGCACCAGATATACACCAGTATATGGAGGTACATCATTTGTATATTCATTCTACCAGCTTTTTTTGATATCATCACTCTAATTACACCTCCAAGAGGTTTTTGAGAGGAAATGGAATTCCAACTCTTCCCAACAACTGTATTTGAATAACATGATGTAGGACAGCAAATGTCATGTCACCATACCCCTACCACCTGTCTTATCCATCCCCATGCCGCCACCACATCCATTGCACGACACCTGGTAACAGTTTATCTATCATAAGTTGGCCTCCTGATCAGAGAACGGGCTGGTTATAATTCCTTTTGTCAATGAAGTAGAAAGCTTTTTTTAAATAAAAGAATACCAGCAGAGCTGCTAGCTATTCAGCATAGCTGCCATAACTGACTCTGTGTGGAGAAATTATTGATCCCGATTACTCTTCCAAAGATCTTCCTCACTGCTTCTCTGCCTCCCACATCCCCCCTCCCCACCAGTGTTCCTCATGTCCTCCATGCCAAAACACACCCCTGCACCCTTCCCCAAAGATTGTCCCTGCTCTCCAAGCCTCCTCATTGCTTGGAGAGCTATGGTCAAGGTCGTCACCCAGAGCACACTGTACAGAATAAATGAACTCTAGGGTAACAATGCCATATGCCTGGAAAATCTTCGAAAAAACAGATATTCATAACTTAGTTAGCAAAGTACTGTTACTAATGGAATCTATAAAAGTGTCAATCAAACAGACCTTTAAAGTATCATGCTCAAAACTATGGAACAATCGACGTCTCTTTATTTTGTGTAAATAAACATCTATCCATTGACAAAATTGATGGAAGGAAAAAATGCTGTCAATCAAGTCATACTTTCCCTTCTGAGCAGCTGTTTTAACAAAGTCAGCTAAGTCTCATTGTGCCTTCGGTGTATTTTATCTCAACAGTTGAGTTATACAGATTTCTGAGGGATGGAAAGGATCTGAATCCAAGGAAAATGAACAAAATTGCTAATTGCAAAACCAAATCACTTTAAATAAATAACTTGGAGCCAAAGTTCTTGTACATTTTGTGAAAATAATCTTGCTTCCACTTCTCAAATTTTGTCACAATTTTACCTCACAATCTGCATTTTCAATAACAGAATATTACTTCATAATAAAAGTCAAATAAATCCCCCTTTGAGAAAAGGATGCACATAAAATATTTCTTTTTTTAACAGATACTAACTGACTTGCGCTCTATGTTCAACGTGTTCTTGCTTTTATTTCAGCCTATTTCCACTCTCCTTCAGAACTTGCTAATTGATATTGACATGTTGTGGAACATTGTGTCATATTTTCCTGGTTCACTTTCCAATTTCTGAAAATGTCTAGCCATCAGCACTCCTTCAGAGTCTGACCCATCTGTTTCAGCAGGAGACATCTCATTGCTGTGTTCAAGAAGAACGTGACTCTTCGCCCTTCATTAATGTCAATGGAAAGGGAATATTTGTCAAATGTACTTTGATGACCTTGCAGCTGTAGAGTGACTTTTACTTTAATTCTAACTGAAAGAAGAAAGTCAGAGGTCTGTAATTGTTTGTGTTCAGAAATAACAGGTTGGATTTAATCCCCCCCCCGGCTGAGAAACCACCATGGGAAGGCTTTTAGGTTCCAATTCTGTCTGAGGTTGGGCAATAAATAGAGCATGTGATTTTTCTGAAGGGAGGGGTTGTTGTTAACTGATTGGAAGGCATATTGGGCAACCCATTAACAACTGTGGTGGAGGGACAGTGTTGGTGGCAGGATACTGCTAATGAAGTGCAGGTTCAATTTTAAGGAGCCATAGCAGCCCGAGGCAGCCATTTGAAAGAAGAAGTGCAAGAACCAGGGAGACCAGAGGGGAGGTAGGCAGCTGCCACTGCCATTGGCCTCTCCAATGCTGATCTCCTGGATATTGGGAAAGGAGGGAGGTCCTCTGTCTGCTGAGAAAGCTAAAACAGTCAGTAGCAGAGGTGTGGCCCAGAGGAATTGCTTGCAGCACTATAACAATGTCAATGAGTGTAGCATGAGACCTAGTGACAGGACCCTGAGTATTCGACTTACAACATTTATATCACCTGAAGAGTCTGACAGAGCAATTTGCTGATGGTCACGGGAGAAACGTGTGTCGCTCTCAGATACACAAGCTCAATATGTGGTAAATACTCAGATACTTGCTCAGAAATTATTATATTGTTTAATGTCTGGCAATTCAGTAATATAACAGGGCAGTCCAATCTAACTGTACAACAGACTCCCAGTTGCAGCCTGCCTGATCTGAATAATGGTGACTAAGGAGGTGGACGAGGGGAAAGCGGTAGATGTGGTGTATATGGATTTTAGTAAGGCGTTTGATAAGGTTCCCCATGGTAGACTACTGCGAAAAATACGGAGGTATGGCATTGAGGGTGAGTTGGAGGTTTGGATTAGGAGGTGGCTGGCTGGAAGAAGACAGAGGGTAGTAGTTGATGGCAAAGGTTCATCTTGGAGTGCCGTCACTAGTGGTGTTTCGCAAGGATCTGTTTTGGGACCATTGCTGTTTGTCATTTTTATAAATGACCTGGAGGAGGGGCTAGAAGGTTGGGTGAGCAAGTTTGCGGATGATACGAAAGTCGGAGGAGTTGTAGATACTGAGGAAGGATGTGGCAGGTTACAGCGGGATATAGATAAGCTGCAGAACTTGGCAGAAAGGTGGCAAATGGAGTTATCTTTCTCCTCTAAGCCTCAACTTTTGCTGTCTAGTTCTGGATTCGCCCACCCCAGGGAAAAGACCTTCTCTGTTCTATCTGCACAACAGCACACCTCCTGATTCTAGTAAAATGCTGATGGGGTAGGAGTGGCCCTTAATTTTTCACTTCATTGAATTTATTGGCCTTGTGGTAAGCATGGCCACACTACCACTTGCTAATGAATCATGATAGCAGAAAGACAATATTCTCCCCTCTTAATACATTCTGTACCATTTTATGAGGCCTCCTGCCTCCCAAACCAACTCACTGGGCTGGTAAAATTCAGCCTATGTTCTTTATGTTGCCTGTTTGAAGGAGGCATAACTTTAAATTAAGGGGGGGTAGGTATAGGACAGATGTTAGGGGTAGGTTCTTTACTCAGCGAGTCATGAGTTCATGGAATGCCCTGCCAGTAGCAGTGGTGGACTCTCCCTCATTATGGGCATTTAAGCGGGCATTGGATAGGCATATGGAGGATAGTGGGCTAGTGTAGGTTAGGTGGGCTTGGATTGGTGCAACATTGAGGGCCGAAGTGCCTGTACTGCGCTGTATTCTTCTATGTTCTATGTTCTAATACCCACCGCTCTGGCCAGACTACACACCACCGTCTGTCCCAAGTACCCACTTTCCTGACCTGATTAGTATCTCCCCAATCAGACTATGCTCAAATCCCCTCAACACAACCATGCATTTCCCAATTTACCACCCCTGTTCCCCAGTCTGACTCATCTGCTCAATTATTCACCTATTCACTCTCACACTCACAAGACTACCCATTTATTCACTCACCTATTTAATGGCCTACCCAGCAACCTACTTACCCATTTATCCACACCTACTCACTCAATTAATTGCCCATTCACTCACTCACTCACTCAATCACTTCTTTACCTGCCCATCCCATCCAGCCACTCATCCACTCCATCTACTCCTTAACCCACAAAATGCACAAAAAGATTTGAGATATTTAAAATCATACCTGAATACAGATGTTGATGTCTTGGAACAAAGGGTGTATCTCATGTCCTGCTCCTCTTCTCCTGGATTGTTTTATGAGTGTTTACTGATGCACTTCAGATTAGATGCAACAAGGACAAGGCCAGATGAACAAAAGCTTGCACTTAGATTTGGTTTTGAAGAGTTTTTTTAAGAATGAAAGACAAGGTAGAAGGTTGAAAAGGTGTAGGGAGGGTTTTCCACAGCTTTTGGCTGAGGCAACTAAAGACATGACCACCAATGATCAAGCAATTAAAACTGGGAATAAGCAAAAGTGCGGTATTAGAGAAAATCTGATATCCTGATGAGTGTGTGTTATGGAGGAAATTACAGAACTAGGGATGAGCACGACCATTGAGGAGATTGAAGACTAGGATGAGTAGTGCAAAGCCCATCAGCTTGTGGCAAAACACAACATCTTCTCACAACTTGAAAGAAGGTTTTCCATTTATGTAGCACCTTTCATGACCAATGAATGTGTCAGAGTTAAATATTTTTGAAGTGTAGTCACTGTTGACATTGAGTAAACATGACAGCCAATTTTTAAACAGCAAGCTCCTACAGATAGCAACTTAATAACGACCAGATCATTTAACTTTGGGATGCGGATTGAAGGATAACCATCGACAACGACACCAGAACACCCCTGTTTTTCTTCAAAGTGATATGAGAGCTTTTGCATCTACCTGAATGAGTGCGTGGGGTTTAGTTTAATATTCAATACAAAAATGACACGTTTGATAGTGTAGCAAATCATCACCTGGAGTGTCTGTCTTGACTTTGCTGCCTATGTGGGATTTGAACTCAGAAACTTATGACTTACAAGAAAGAATGCTACCAACTAAACCTAAGCTTAACTAACACTAGACAGCCATTTTATGGCATTAGATGTATATTTTCCACAATAATAACTGTGCACCATTAAGTTCACCATTATTTTAGCAGAAACAAATGTGCTATTATTGTTCTAATGATAAACATCAAATGTTCAAATCTGTCACTTCTATTGCATTTTACTTTCCAGATTTTTGAGACAAAAATAAATTCATTTAAAGAAGTGCAGCACTCAGTCTAGAAGCTTTATATTCAAACAGCCAGTGTATTACATGGAATCCTAAATAGGTACAGCACAGAAAAATGTCATTTAGCCAGACCTGCCCATGTTCTCTCTAAACAGAGTTAGCTACCACCTGCTGAAATGATCAAAAAGCTAGATTTTTTGATACAATTATATTTTATAGCTGAACAGCTCCAAGCAAATGCTTAGAATGAAAATGTGACAATTGCACCCAGATTTCTATTGTCACTCATTAAAATGTTTAATTTCCATGCGTAGCAGCACAGACATTTCCTCAATATTAGAGGAAGTCTGATATCTTGATGAGTGTGTGGTCTGGAGGAAATCACAGAACTGGGGATGAGCAAGACCATTGAGGAATTTGAAAACTAGGATGAGGGATTGACAATAAATGCTAGCCCAGGCAACAATGCCCATATCCCATGAATGTGAGAATATGGGTGATTAGCCTAGAGTGCTTTGGAATAAAACTTGAGCTGATGATAGGAGGGATGAAGGCTTCAGCAAGAGATCAACAGTCTGGGGTGAAGCTGGGAAATGGTATGGAGCTGTAAATAAGCAGTCTTAGTGGTGGCATAAATTTGTGTTCAGAAGCTCATCTTGCGGTTAAATGTAACAATAAAGTAGCACTGAAAACTTTAAACTCAGACTGTTGCTTGAGAGAGAGTGAAGGAGTCAGCAGCTTGGCAACAATTTGAGGTGGGTACCAAACACAATGGTTTCAATCTTTCCATGTTCAATTGAGGAAATTTCTGTGCTGCTGTGCACTGATATTAAACATCACAATGAGTGACAATAGAAATCTGGGTGCAATTGTCACATTTTCACTTGGAGCCGTTCAACTATAAAATATAACTGTATCAGAAAATCTAGCTTTTTGATCATTTCAGCAGGTGGTAGCTAACTCTGTTTAGAGAGAACATGGGCAGGACTGGCTAAATGACATTTTTCTGTGCTGTACCTATTTAGGATTCCATGTAATACACTGGCTGTTTGAATATAAAGCTTCTAGACTGAGTGCTGCACTTCTTTAAATAAATTTATTTTTGTCTCAAATATCTGGAAAATAAAATGCAATAGAAGTGACAGATTTGAACATTTGATGTTTATCATTAGAACAATAATGGCACATTTATTTCTGCTAAAATAATGGTGAACTTAATGGTGCACAGTTATTATTGTGGAAAATATACATCTAGTGTCATAATGGGCTGTCTAGTGTTAGTTAAGCTTAGGTTTAGTTGGTAGCATTCTTTCTTGTAAGTCATAGGTTTCTGAGTTCAAATCCCACGGAGGCAGCAAAGTCAAGACAGACACTCCAGGTGATGATGTGCTACACTATCAAATGTGTCATTTTTGTATTGAATATTAAACTAAACCCCATGCACTCATTCAGGTAGATGCAAAAGCTCCCTTATATCACTTTGAAGAAAAACAGGGGTGTTCTGGTATCGCTGTCGATGGTTATCCCTCAATCCGCATCCCAAAGTTAAATGATCTGGTCGTTATTAAGTTGCTATCTGTAGGAGCTTGCTGTTTAAAAATTGGCTGTCATGTTTACTCAATGTCAACAGTGACTACACTTCAAAAATATTTAACTCTGACACATTCATTGGTCATGAAAGGTGCTACATAAATGCAAAACCTTCTTTCGAGTTGAGAGAAGTTGTTGTGTTTTGCCACAAGCTGATGGGCAATGTGCTTTGCACCACTTTTGATCTTATAAAGACAACAGCTGATTCTCATTTGGATTTGTATGTGAAGCTTACTGGAAATTTAGAACTTTGCAGCATAGGTACCATTTTAAGTAGCTGACAATTTGTAAGGTAAAGGCTATTAAGCTGTCCAGCCCAAGGGAAAGGGAACTATTTGCGCTGTTGAGTCTCCTTCCTGTCTGACGTAAATTCTTGAACAGAGTTTTTAAAACTAATTAATTTTAAATTTTTAGAGGAGTTTCTTTTCCTTCTCCCTTTTAAGTTTTCTACTTTAATTCACTCTACCATGCAACTCTGTATGTTTGTTACTTTCTCAATGCTCGAATCTCACTGGTTAAGGTGAAAAATTCTAGGTCTTATTTTTGATTAAGACCCCAGATTTGTCCTCACTATGTCCTGACTGTGCACAGGCTGTGCTATTATCAGCTCACTCTTCCTACAAGTTGCTGTAGACAAAAAAATGAACTGAAGAGTGCAGAAAAAAAAATCTAATGATGTATTTCATGAACGGCTCCGGCTAGTAGAAGCTGAGCTAATATGGGTGGCACGGTGGCACAGCGCCAGAGATCTTGGTTCAATTCCCGCCTCAGGCAACTGTCTGTGTTGAGTTTGTACATTCTCCCCATGTCTGCGTGGGTTTCCTCCAAGTGCTCTGGTTTCCTCCCACAGTCCAATATGTGCAGGTTAGGTGAATTGGCCAAGCTAAATTGCCTGTAGTGTTAGGTGAAGGGGTAAATGTAGGGGAATGGGTCTGGGTGGGTTGCTCTTCGGAGGATTGGTGTGGACTTGTTGGGCCGAAGGGCCTGTTTCTATGCTGTAAGTAATCTAATCTAATAGCAATCCTGCTTGTTCAACCAGATAACTTGATACTGAAATGAATTATTTGCATTGACATCCTCAGGATTAATCATGGATAACCTTTTTAAATTATTCAGATGTGGTTGTTTAAAATTCTTTAGAAACCAATACAATATTGAACACTTTGTTTAGTTCTTGAGTTATTCATCTCACACAGAGTTTCATGGAGAACAATGTGTAAGTTCTACCGAAGGAGCACTAGCCTTCATTTGACCCATTTGCATGGTATATGAGAATGCATCAAGTGGGAAACTGCAAAAGGAAATTGTAAAACACTGAAAATGTTGCCCTAAAATTCACCTTCTTGATAAACGCGTGAAATAAACTTTCTGTTAAAACTATATACATTTGTGATATGACATCCAGAGAGGGCAAGAGTTAAGAAGAGAAAATGCAACACAGAAAAGCATGCCTGTGGTAACAAGAAGGATATTTAAAATCATTTGGGTAAATGTAAGAGGGGCCATTTGGACAAGGAAATGTTGTTGAGGCATCTATCTGCCAGCTGTTGTCATATAACATGCAGTCAAATCAATTAGTGAAGCTTGTTTTGAGACAGATTACTTAGAATTAAGTTTGTGCGCAGCAAAATCTTTCAGCTGCCAAAGCAGACAGAGCTGCTGAATCATACAGTGGTTGGATCAGACCCAATAATAAAAGTGAAAGTAGATATCTGTGTCTTATTCTATTGTTGCACATTAGGGACAGTACAGGGTTTGCAAACCACTGATGAAAACAAACCAGCTACTTACCGATTGTTGCTGAATCCTCTTTCAACATTTCTGCAAAGAGGTGAACAAATTAAATATTATTGGCAGTATTTCGTCCATACCATGCCAAAATCTAAAGTAAAACTAGCTGTGTAAGGGCCTCCAGAACTTGGAGCAAATTTGTGATGATGTGTCAGATCTGCTTACTGAATATAAATACCACAGTCTGAGGGAGTAAAAGCACTCTGGAAGATGCACATGAACTCATAGAAATGACATAGAACTCAGAGAAAACAGATAGATAAGCCCTTACTAATGTAACAATAAGATTAGTGCATGGTATATCTAAGATTATCAATGTTACAGTATTTATTATTAATGCATGATAGCATTAGTTCAAAATCTGAGTCTGAACACTATACTTGACTTTGTCTTCTCCTTGATCAGTCTGTCTTGAACCAGACTCTTAACGTGGCATCGAACTAAAGGTAAAAGAGTCAGAACTTCCTGTTTCACACTGGCTGTTAATTCACCACTAATGTTAATTAAAACTTAATTTGCTGACATGTCTATGAGAGTAAGGTGCGACTATGTGGCCTGGGCAGCTATTCATTGACGGACCCTGCTATCAACCTGTGCCAGGATCTCAAACAGCTCCGGGCACTGCAATTATGGGAAATGTATAAGTCATGGCAAATCCCTGAATGTGAGCACAGAAATGCATTCTTCTTGCTTGTGCTTACAGACCAGTTACAGATTTGATCAGTGAAAGCCCTTGTGAATCACAGATGTCACTAACAAGCCTCAAGGAGTTCTAATGGTCACATGATTGCAGTCACTGACCCTTTGCACTCAACGGAAGTGAGAGATCGCCGGATACTCAATGCCCTTGTCCATTGGCTGTTTTCATCTACGGTGTAATTACTTAATTTATTTGCTCAACAAAAGTATGAAGTGGCCCCTTCCCTTGTGTACCTGTATGTCACAGTCTGTAAAGTGCCACACATGTTGCCCACAGAGCCTTGTAAAGCACGATAAACAAAATACTGAGTGCTGCAGTCATCTTGAAGGCCACTGAAATGTTGCCCCAAATTCATGAAGTTGTAGCTCTTGCTGCAGAATCCCACATTCTCTGTAATGACTGCAAGGGACAGTCGCAGCCAGCCCTAGCCCTGACTCTATGACATCTGCAAGTGTTCCTTCTCACAAGGCAATGATGCATCAGTACCTTCTGTGATGCCCTCTCTTGCTTAATGCATCCTGACCCTGATGGTGGTTCAGTGGTTAGTACTGCTGCCTTACAGCGCCAAGGACTTGGGTTCGATTCCCGCTGCGGGTGACTGTGTGGAGTTTGCACATTCTCCCCGTGTCTGTGTTGGTCCCTTCTGGGTGCTCCAGTTTCCTCCAACAATCCAAAAGATGTGGAGGTCAGGTGAATTGGCCATGCTAAATTGCCCATAGTGTTAGGTGCATTAGTCAGGAGTAAATGTAGGGAAATGAGTCTGGGTGAGTTACTCCTCGGAGGGTCGATGTAGACTTGTTGGGCCGAAGGATCTATTTCCACACTGTAGGGAATCTAATCCAATCTGATCAGCCTCCCATTCTGGTGTTACCTCCTGTTAGCACTGTCGCCTCTGTTATTGACCAGCAAAGCCAGCTGTTATGGTTAGGTGGATGGCACGGTGTCTTAGTGGTTATCGGTGTCTCACCTCACAGCACCAGTGACTAGGGTTCAATTCCAGCCTTGTCTGTGTATAGTTTGCACATTCTCACCATGTCTGTGTGGGCTTCCTCTGGGTTCTTTAGTTTCCTCCCACAGTCCAAAGCTGTGCAGGCTAGTTGGTTTGGCTGTACTTAAAAACAAAATTGACTATTGTATTCAGGGATGTGTAGGCTAGGTGATTAGATATGGTAAGTGTGGGGATATGGTAGTGGGCTGGGTCTGGGTGGGATGCTCTTTGGAGGGTCAGTGTGGACCTGATGGGCCAAGTGGCCTCCTTCTGCACTATAGGATTCTACGATTCTATGATTTGTTGTGCCATCTTCTCGATATCCCTGACCTCACATTAGCCCACCTCCACTGCACTCTCACTCAGTCCTGTCTTGCCATTGCCAGTCTCTGAGCTTTCATGCAAACCATCATTCTTCTACTCCTCTCCCCTACAGCAAGGAATTTAACAAGGAATCCTGCTGACTCCAGATGCAGTTGCACAAAGCCCACCACATTTAAACAAATGTGAACCAGATGTAATGAGAATCCAAAACATTTCTAACTTAATCTTTAAGATGGAATATGTTACAAAAATGTTAACACAGTAAGTAATCATGACATGTAAATATGGGAATGCACCATCAGACAGTGAGGGCTGACATGCCACAAATATGCTGCTCATTTATTCTCCACATCTCAACTCACTGTCAGGAAACCAAAATATTGACCCACACCTATTTACGTCACCATACATGTCACATGCTCTCCTCTTAAAGACACCGTCAAATACCACAGAGTGAAATCAAACAATATTGTACATCATTTTCTGCAAACCAGCTTTTGACATGAGAAAAAAACAATGTCTGATTTAGTCATTAGAATTTCAGTCAAGATTTTAAATAACAGAAGTTTATATTCAGTCAGCTTAAAGATTTGAAGGCAATTGTTCATTTTGCACATGGCAACTGTACCAACTGTTTTCTGAGGAATTAGAATGAGGTTTTATTGTCATGTTTACTCAAGCACAGGTATAGAGAAGTGCAGTGAAAAGTTTACAATGTTGCCATTCATGGCACCATCTTAGATATTTAGCTACAAATCTTAGGTTAAAAACGAGAAAAATATAAAAAAAATTAAAAGTTCAACATCACATTTCTTCTCAGTATAAAGTAGTAAATAAGAAATAAAGATGGAAGTCCCAAATTATAATTCTTTTTTGTAGCCATGGTCCTGCAGTTGCTCCAGGTTGGGCTTTCCCCACAAGGGCTCGATCTGTCCCCCGACATGGGGCACGATCTCTCAATCCCCATGCCTCTGTGCTGCTGTCTTCCATCAACTGCCGTTTGGTCTCACCACACCGCTATTCCATAGGCGGCTAGATTCCGCTCCTGGTCCCAAACCAGTTTCACGATACTCCTGACTACCAGAGTTCTGCCCAGGCACACCAACAGCCTCCTTGGTCTGGGCCCCCAGCTGTTGCTGTTGCTGCTGCTGCCTCCATGATTGGGATCCCTCCAGAAAATAAGGAGAGAAAGAAAAGCTAAACAAAAGGAAAGGAAAGAAAATGAGAAAAGAAGAAGGAAAAGTAGTTGGAGCAGATGAGCTCTGGCTCAGGAACTATACAGCGCCACCATCTTTGACACAGCTTCAAACTAAGTGTCATTTCCAAAAGGTCATAAACAACAATAAATTGGATTTACTTGGCATTTTTAAACATATTGACAGAAGTGTTAACAACATGTTCGGACAGATTACCATAAGCTTGATCGAAAAGGTTTAAGAAACAGTTTCAAGAAGGATCGGGAACTAGAGAGGTGTGAAGGTGTAGGAAAGGAATTTCAGGCTTGAGGCAAAGTTGGTTAAAAGCACAGCCCTCATTTATATAGTGATTACATTTTGGAATGTGTTAGTAATCCAAAACTGGATGGGCAAAAAGATCTTGGAAATTTGTTGGGTGTTTTACAGGTAGGTTGGGGTGAGGACTGGAGGAAACGAAAACAAAGATGATTCACCAATAATTTTCTCTATCCCGAGTTGCCTTTGAGAGGTTATGGGTGAGCTGTCTTCTTGTACGTTGCAGTCCACTTGGTGTTGGGATACCTACAATGCTGTTTGGGAGGAAGACCAGAAGATATAGGAGCAGAAGTGGACCATTCGACCCATCGGGTCTACTCCACCATTCAATGCGCTCATGGTTGATCTGATAATCCTCAGTGTCATTTTCCTGCCTTTGCTTTATAACCCTGATACCTTTATCGATTACAAATCTGTCTCAACCTTAGGCTTGAATATGCTTAATGGCCCAGCCCCCTGTGATAAAGAATTTCACAGATTCAGTACCTTGTGAGGGAAGAAATTGCTCTTCATCTCTGTCTTAAATGTGCGACCCATTAACCTGAGATTATGCCTTCCTACCCTAGAGTTTTTCACAAGGGGAGGCAACACTTCTGCATTCAACCTGTCAAGCTCCCTAATACTCATATTATTTAATAAGATTACGTCTCACTCTTCTAAACTCCAATGAATTCTTCTAAATTACACAACTTCTCCTCATAAGACCAAACCCAAGATCAGCCTTGTGAACATTTTCTGGACTGTGCTCAATGCCAATATATGTTTCCTTAGATAAGGAGACCAAAACTGTTCATTGCTCTCCAGCTGTGTTCTGATACATTGAGTATAGGAGTTGGGAGATCATGTTGTGGCTGTACAGAACAATGGTTAGGCTACTTTTGGAATATTGCGTGCATTTCTGGTCTCCTTCCTGTTGGAAGGATTTTGTGAAACTTGGAAGGGTTCAGAAAAGATTGACAAAGATGTTGCCAGGTTTGGAGGATTTGAGCTATAGGGAGAAGCTGAATGGTCTGGAGCTATTTTCCTTGGAGCGGCTGAGGCTGAGGGGTGTCCTTATAAAGTTTGTAAAATCATGAGGGCATGGATAGGATAACTAGACAAAGTCTTTTCCCTGGGATCAGGGAGTCCAGAACTAGAGGGCATAGGTGTATAGTGAGAGGGGATATATATAAAAGGGACCTCAGGGGCAACTGTTTTACGCAGAGGGTGATGTGTATTTGGAACGAGCTGCCAGAGGAAGTGGAGGCTAGTACAATTACAGCATTTAAAAGGCATCCGGATGGGTGCATGAATAGGAAGGGTTTGGAGGGATATGAGCCAAATTCTGGCAACTGTGATTATATTTGGTTGGGATATCTGGTCGGCATGGATGAGTTGGAGTGAAGGGTCTGTTTCCATGCTGTACATCTCTCTGACTTTATGACTCTATAAAACACTATTCTTGTGTACTAATACAGGCATTATCTACTTTTTTACTTCAATCCCTTTAAAATAAAGTTCAACACTCCATTTACCTTCCTTTTTAACCTGCTGAGCATCCTGTATTTTGGCCCAGTGGCTATGAAAGAATGGTGATGTATTTCCAAGGCAAGATGGTGAGTGACTTGGAGAGGTACCTGAGATGATAGTGTTTCCATGTATCAGCTGCCCTTGTCTTTGCAGATGGAAGTGGTTCAGTGTTTAGAAGATGCTGCTGAAGAATGCTTGGTGAGATAATGCAACGCATTTTGTAGATGGTATGTCCTGATGCTACTGAGATGGTGGAGGAAATGAATGTTTGAAAATAAAGTGCTAATTAAGTGGGCTGCTTTGTCCTAGATGGATTTCATGACTTCATGGATGTTGTTGGAACTGTACTCATCTAGGTAAGTGGGAAGTATTCTATTACACTTCTGACTTGTGGGGGCTTTGTAGATGGTAGACAGACTTTGGGGAGTCTGGAAGTGAGTTATTCACCACAGAATTCGTAGATTCTGACCTCTTGTTCTGAACACTATTTATATGGCTAGCCCAGTTCACTTTTTGGTCAATAGTAACTCCCAGGATGTTGATTGTGAGGGATTCAGCAATGTTATTGCTATTGATTATCAAGGGGCAGTGGTAAGATTCTCTTTTGTGAGAAATCTCTTTGCCTCAGTGCTTGTACTTATTTACTACTTCTCAATCCAAGCCTGGATAGTGTCTAGCCAATGCTGCAATTGGATGTAGACTGCTTCAGTTGTGAATGGCACTGAACATTATGCAATCATCAGCAAACCACTCTTCTAACCTTCTAAAGGAGGGAAAGTCTTTGGTGAAGCAGCTGAAGATGTTTGGGCCAACGGCAATACCTTGAGGAACTTTTGCAGAGATATCCTGGAGCTGAGGTAACTGCCCTCTAACAATCACAACCATCTTCCTTTGTGTTAGTTATGACTCAAACCTACAGATCCTTGATGCCACACTCAGTCCAAACATGGCCTTGATATCAAGGGCTGTCACTCTCATCTCACCTCTGGACTTCAGCTGCTTTGTCTGTGTTTGAACCAAGGCTGTAATGAGGTCAGGAGCTGAGTGGCCCTGGCAGAACCCAAACTGGGCATCACTGAGCAGGTTATTGCTGAGCAGGTGCTGCTTGATAGCACTTTTGATGGTGCCTTCCATCACTTCAATGATAATTGAAAGTAGACTGATGGGGTATGGTAATTGCATTGTTGAATCTGTCCTGCTTTTTATGTACAGGAGTTGCCTGGTGTTGCCTAGGCAACATTCCACATTGTCAGGTAAATACCAGTGTTGTAACTATACTGGAACAGCTTGGTAAGTTCTGGAGTGCAAGTCGTCAGCACTTTTGTCAGAATTTTGACAAGCCCCGTAGCCTTTGCAGTATACAGTGTCTCCAGCTGTTTCTTGCTATCACATGGAATGAATTGAATTGGCTGAAGAATGGCACTGATGATGCTGGGGACCACTAGAGGATGCCGAGATGGATTATCCACTTGGCTTGACAGTAATGGTGGAGTGGGGGATATGCAAGGCCAGAAGTTGCAGGTTTTATTTGAGTGCAATTCTGGTGTTGCCGATGGCCAACAGTGCCACATGAATGCTCAGTCTTGGGTTGCCAGATCTGTTTGTAACTTATCCTATTTAGAATAGATTAGATTAGGCTCCCTACAGTGTGGAAACAGGCCCTTTGGCCCAACAAGTCCACACCGACACTCCGAAGAGCAACCCACCCATTTTGCATTGTGGTTGTGCTGCACAACATGACGAGGGTATTCTAAAAATGAAGGTGGGAACTTTGTCTGAACGAGTTCTAATTGGTGGTGAAGATAAAGTTTTTTTTTCTCCTGTTTTCATCTTGTTTCTCATCACCTGCCATAATCTAACTCATCAGCTGTTGCCAGGTTTGGAAGTTTTAACAAAAGATTGGGATATTTTTCATTGGTGGGTAGGAGGTTGAGAGGTGAACTTATAGAGGTTTATAAAATCATGAGGGGTATAGATAGGATTAATGGTTGCTGTATTTTCCCGAGGATGGGGGATTTCAAGACCAGGAACATACTTTTAAGGTGAGAGAAGAGACATTTAAAAAGACATAAGGGGAAAATCTTTTATACAGAGGGTGGTTTGCGTGTGAACTTAACTTCCTAAGGAAGTGATGGATGCGGGAACAGTTGCAATGTTTAAAATACACTTAGATAAGTACATGAATAGGAAATGTTTGGAGGGATATGGGCCAAAAGTAGGCCAGTGGGCAAGTGGGGCTGGTTTCGCTTGGGAACATGTTCGGCGTGGATGAGTCGGTCCAAAGGGTGGTGTGGTGCTTCCAAGCCACTTTTATTAATGATGGGCATGGAAGTCTCTCACCCAGAATACATTCTGCACCCTTGCCATCCTCAAAGTGATGGTCAACATGGAGGAATATTGACTCATCAGCCAAGGTGGAGCTCAAGAAGGTGTGAGGGGTGTGGTTGTATGTGATAATCAGCAGAAGATTTCCTTGTTCATGTTGAACCTAATGCCATGAGACTTCGTGGGTCTTGGATTCAATGTTGAGGACTCCCAAGTAACTTCCTCCTGACTGTGTACCATTGTGCTGCCACTTCTGCTGAGTCTGTCCTGCTGGTGGAACATGAAATACCTGAGGATGATGGTGATGTTGTCTGGGACTTAATCTATAAGGTATGATTCCATGAGCATGACATTGTTGGGTTACTACTTGACTAATCTGGGAGATGGCTATCCCAATTTTTGGCATGAGCCCCTAATTGTTGCTGGGAAGATTTTGCTAGGTCGACAAGGCTATGTTTGCCATTGTCGTTTCTGGTGCCTAAGTCAATGCCAGGTCATCCATCTGGCTTCATTCCCTTTTTAAAGACAATTTAGCGGTTAGATACTTACTAGGCCATTCCAGACAGCAGTTGTGAGTCAACCATACTGGGTGGGTCTGGTGTCACAGCTAGGCCAGACCAGTTGAGGATGGCAGATTTCCTTCCCTGAGGACATTAATGTGAACTAATACAATTGTAGTTCATTCGGAGGAAGATTTCTTTGATAAATTGTAAATAGGAAGATGGTGTTTTTGTGAATTTATGGTGTATGGTGATAAGAATAAATGTTTTCCCATTACGTCTCAGGCATTTAATTCAATTCATGATATAACAATAAACATTGAAATGACATTAGGCAGATCCAGTCATTAGAAAATACTAATTGGTACAAGCAGGAGATTTATTACAGTGAATAAGGAACAAATATTTTGAGGCTTCAGACAACTCTGAAACTTTGGATAGATCTATAAGTAGAATTTTACAGTTTAGAGTAATTGCTTGTCACTAGTATAATCTAGCTTGTGAGATTTATGTGATGATGTGCGAAGTACATATTATTCCTGTCATTTTGATCAATTTGAAAAGACTATGCATTTTAATTTTATTGATGTGAGAAATAATTTAGGATAAAATTCAATGTCATATCTCCCAAATCTCTTGAAGTGTTTTAAAATCAACTGATTCATTTTGAAGTGTAGCTACAATTGTTGTATAAATAAACGAGAAACCAACTTTTGCAGAGCAAGCTATGACAGACATATCCAGAAGACCACAAGATGTAAGAGTCCAGTAAGCCATGCAGTCCATTGTGTCTGCTCTGTCATTCAACTAGATCATAGCTGACCAGATAATGCTCAACTGCACTTTCCTGATTTTTTTCTTTAACCCTTGGTTCCCTTGCTGACCAAACATCTGTCTGTCTTAGTCTTGAATATGCTTAATGACCCAGCCCTCTGCGATAAAGAATTTCACAAATTCACTCATCTCTGATGGAAGAAATTGCTCTTCCTCTCTGTTTTACATGTTCAATCCCTTAACCTGAGATCATTCCCTTTGGTCTGAGATTCCTTTATAAGGGGAAACAATCTTTCTGCATCTACCTGTCAAGCTTCTGTAGTAAAAAACCCCACAGATTCAGTTCCCTCTGACAGATAAAATTCGTCCTCATCTCTGTTTTAGTAGGTAACCACTTAGTCTGAGAGTATACCCTCTTGTCTTAGACTATCCCACAAGAGAAAGCAGTGTCCCACAACTACCTTGTCAAATCTCACAAGAATCCTGTGTTTCAATAAGGTCTCCTCTCATCCTGCTAAATTCCAGTAAGTACAGGGCCAACCTATTGAACCTCTCCTCATTGGACAGTTCCCTTCACTGTACCTGGGTTCAGTCTAGTGAACTTTCTCTGGACTACATTCAATGCTGGTATCCATTCCCTTGGAGAAATCACTTTTAGTGTTGTTGATGAAAGAGGAATATTGGCTGGAACCCTAGAGAATCCCCATCCTCACATTACATTATAGCCTTTTTAATGTACTAACATGGTAAATAGGGGGGTTCAGCTTTAACTAAACGTGCGACGTTCAACAATAGAATACTCTCAGAGGTACACTGACATTTAGGAAATTTAAGATAGGAGCAGGAGTAGGCCTTTCAGCCCTTCAAGCCTACTTTGCCATTTATTCTAGCTGTGGCTGATCATCCATCTCAATAGCCTGTTCCTGCTTTTCCTCCTATTGTTTGATCCCTTTTGCTGTAACTGTTATTTCCAGCCTCTTCTTGAAATGGTACAGTGTTTGGCCTCAGCTGTTTTCTGTGGTAGTGAATTCCATTGGGTCAACCTTCTCTGGGTGAAGAAATTTCTCCTGATCTCAGTCCTAAATAATTCACCTAAATCTGTAGACCATCGCCCTGGTCTGGATTCCCACACCATCAGGAACATCCTTTCTGCATCTATCCTGTCTATTCCTGTTAAATAGAATATTATAGGTTTCTATGCAATCCTCAGTCATTCCTCAGAACTCCAGTGAGTAGAATCATAACTAATTTAATGTCTCTTCATGCATCAGTTCTATTATCCCAGGAATCAGTCCAGTAAACCTTTGCTGCACTCCCAGTGTAGCAAGAACATCTTTCCTCAGGTAAGGAGACCAAAACTGCACACAATATTCCAGCTGTGGTCTCACTAAGACCCTGTATAATTGCACCCCCCATGCCGGTTCCTATATTCAAATCCACTTGCTGTGAAGGTCAACATATCATTTGGCCTCTTTACTGCCTGATGTTACTGCCCACTTACCTTCAGCAACTGATGTATGAGGACACACAGGTCTCATTGAACATTCCCCTGTCTCAACTTATAGCCATTCAGATAATAATCTGCCTTCTTGTATTTTGCACCAAAAGTGGAGAACCTTACATTTATCCACATTATACTGCATGTGCCAAGCATTTGCCCACTCAGCTTTTCCAAATCACACCAAAGCATTTCTCCATCCTCTTCACAGCTTATCCTCCAGCCTGCTTTGTGTTATCTATAAATTTTAAGATATAACATTCAGTTCCCACTTTCAAATCTTTCACAGACATTGTAAATAGCTGGAGTCCAAGCACTGATCCCTGTGGTACACCACTAGGTACTGCCTGCCATTCAAAAACATTATTCCTACGCTTCCTGTCAGCCAATCAGTCTTTTTTTATCTATCTCAATACACTAACCCCAATCCCATATGCTTTAACGTTATACACTGATCTCTTACGTTGGACTTAGTCAAATATCTTCAGAAAATCTAATTGAATCACATCCGCTGGCTGGCTTTCATTAACTCTACTCATGACTTCCTTGAAAAATTCCAGTAGGTTTGTCAAATATGATTTTCTTTTCATAAATCCAAGGTGGCTCTGTCAGATCCTGCTACTGTTTTCAAATACTCAGCAGTTACAAAGTTATGGAGAAAATGAGGACTGAAGATGCTGGAGATCAGCGTCTAGAGGGTGATGCTGGAAAAGCACAGCTGCTCAGGCGGCATCCGAGGAGCAGGAGAATCAATGTTTCGGGCTAAAGACCTTCATCAGGAATGAAGTTATAAAGCTATGCCACCGTGAGTCATGCAAAATCTGTGCTAAGTATGACATATACATTTCAGTGGAAGACGTATAAATACAAGAAGTGAAGGGAAAAGAAGAAATTAACATCTCCGAAATAGCTCAGAGAGGTTCTGTGGCATAATATAGATTATAGAAGCACTGTACTTTTCTTAAATTATACAGAATGTTCAATATCAACTATCTAGTTGGAGGTAGAAGCAGCTCTATCGTTTTCATAAGCTAATGTTAGTTGATTAAAGAAATATAAACTTAATTTGTCATTTCAGCTGGTATACCCTTTTCAATGTGTTTTGTATTCAAGTGTGTCATTTAATTAAGAAGATGCTCGTAAAGTTACAGCTTTAATATTCCTTTTGTTTGCCTGGAGGGATCTTATTGAATTATTGTAAGTATGCACTTGTGTTTAGATGCATGTAACCCACAAGGGACAGAAATGAAATACAGAGTAATTTTTAAAGCAAGATATATAATCTCGAAAAACAGAACAATGATCCCATTGGCAAAGGTTTCCAGAATGATTGACAATACTTGAATGTAACGTTGCACACAGGTCAAATCTTGTTTACTTCCTTTCTTTCTTGAAACCAAACAGAGCCAGTGGAGGTATTTTCACTGACACAAAGTAGAAAAGGAAAATCCAACTTGTGTTATCACCTGATTTTACAGCAGGGATCACTGGGCAGTTGAATCAGGAAAGGTCAGTGGTGATAAATGATGATTTATAAAGTGGTGATTTAATTCAGCCCAACAAACTTCATCCTTCTGGTCTAGTCTGTTATCAATCTCATCATATTTGACTCAAGTTGTATTTCATGCACCCTCAATAGGTTATTTGCCTCCATTACCTCATTAAGGGAATGTTCAAAATATTTGATTCCACCGAAGCAAAGTGTCCAAATAATGAAGGCAATTGTACAAATTTGTGCCAATTCTGTAAATTTGCATATTAGTTGGATATTCAATTAATTAAATCCCATGTAAAATGATATAATATGCTAATGGTGCTTTGAAATTGGAGTTAAGCCTTTCAAAACTATTCTGATTGAAAATTACAGAGCACAACTAATAAATAGCAAAGTGTTAGGAACATTGACTCATGGGTTTTTAATCATACTCTTTGCAGAAAGTTTATCACAGCTGAGTCTAGTACTAAGAACATGAGGAGCAAGTACATGGCAAAAATACACAGAAAATTGTTGCAATGGTGATCTCCAAACTCTTCTGGATGAGACTGAAGAAGGGCAAAGACATTGCTTGATATCCATGGGAAGAAACTAACATAAATAAAATGTCTCGCTTTATGGAGGTATGATTTGGAGATGCCGGTGTTGGACTGGGGTGTACAAAGTTAAAAATCACACAACACCAGGTTATAGTCCAACAGGTTTAATTGGAAGCACAGTAGATTTCGGAGTGTCGCTCCTTCATTAAGTGATAGTGGAGGACTCAATCCTAAAACACAGAATTTATAGCAAACATTTGCAGTGTGATGTAACTGAAATTATACATTGAAAAATACCTTGATTGTCTTTTTAACTTTATGGAGGTAGGTAGCCAGCGATACTGAATGACAATTTCAATCCCTGACTGTAAATCAGAATATGCCATGACCAATGAACTGATCTGGCGGATATAGTTCAGCACCAAACTTTCCTTTTTAGGATTGACACCACGGACCATTTTACCTTCAATCTTTAACGTTAAGAAGCAAAAAAAGTGTTTGATAAAATACTTGATATTATTTTAAGATCTTATTGTATTAATCACAATCTTTTCTAAATCCCTTTCATTAACAACATAAATTAATTCCCCTTTACCTATCTTCATAACATGTTAAATTACTTAATAAGGTAAGTGGTCATGGTAGGGAGTGAAATGGAGAGAATGACTTATGAGAAGAGGTTGGGAAGGTTGGATTTGGAAGAATGAGAGGCAACATTATTGAAACATTCAAGGTACCCAGCAGTTACACTGTCAAGCCCCTGAAATGTTTCCCTTTGAGGGAGAGTCTTTGATCATAAGACATCTCACATCTCAGAGTAAGGGATCATTCATTTAAGACAGTATTGAGAAGGAATTTCAGAGCGCAGTAAATCTGTGGAATTTTGTAATGTGGAGAGCTAAAAAGGCTGTGTCATTAATTACATTCAAGGTTAAGAGGCAGAGTTTTAATCAGTAAAGGAATCAATGGTTTTGGTGAAGAGGTTGAAGAGTGGTGTTGAGGATTATCAAGCGTGATCTCATTGAATGGTGGAAGTGGCTCAGACTGATTGGCTGGCATCCACTCCTTCATTTTATGGTTGAAGCCTTGTCTGCCCTGCACCTGAGAAATGAAGGTTAGTCTCAGAGCAGAATTTGTCACATGATAGACTTTCACATAAAGTCTATAAGAGGCGGGGTACTGGAAGGAGTAAGTAAAAGTGGAAAAAAAAACTCATGCTATATGAGAAGCTGATAGGAAACAATTTTATTCTTCCAGTTGGAAATGACTAGGATGGGACCATAGTATCAGTACCAGCTTTGTAACTAAACATCTACAGTAACACTATGACATACTGTAAAATAGGAATCGGCAGGATGGGAGGGCGTAGATGAAATGTTCAGCTACAGGGCGGTGGGGTTGGTTGGTGCAGGTGTCTCTGCAGACATGCAGGTTCTTGGCCTCCTCCATTACCACTCCCTCACCACCCAACGCTTCGAGGAAGAATGCCTTTTCTTCTGCCTTGGAACCCTTCAACCCCAGGACATCAATGTGGACTTCATTTCCCCTCCCCCCACCTTACCCCAGTTCCAACCTTCCAGCTCAGCGCCACCCTCATGACCTGTCCCATCTGTCAATCTTCCTTCCCACCTATCCGCTCCACTCTCCTCTCTGACCTATCACCTTTATCCCCACCTCCATCTATCTATAGCACTCTCAGCTACCTTCTCCCCAGCCTCCTCCCCACCACCTCCCTCCACCTTTCCATTTATCTCTCCTGAGGCTCCCAGCCTCATTCCTGATGAAGGGCTCCTGCCCGAAATGCTGATTTTCCTGCTCCTCAGATGCTGCCTTACCTGCTGTGTTTTTGCAGCAACACGCTCTTAAAAAAAAATCAGTTGTCCACAGTGTGTAAAAGATTGCTGCAGGTTAGAGGTCTGTACAAAGATGGGAAATTAAAAACCACACACAACGTCCACCCACAGAAAGAGTGGGAAGAAACAGCTTGTACATGACAGTATAAATGAATCCCATGAGTAGGGGCTTTGCTCAACCAGTGTTACAGAAGTTCAGGAGTTCAAAGAGAGAGAGAATGTCAGTGCAAATTTCACAAAAGTTGTAAAAAAAAATCACAGTAGCCTGTCAGTGCCCAAAGATGAGAGGATGCTGAAGAATCAGAGGAATTCTTCTTGGATAATGTAGCAGATCCACTATAAGAGTTCTGTTCTCCTGATCTGGCTGGCCCACAAGATGGCTTCTGGTATGTCAATATCAAAGTTAATTGGGAAGGCCAACAATGAATTAACTCCGTTTTGTTGAGAATCAGAAGTTCTGTATTTCAATGGAAACAGACAGCCACAAAGCCCAGTCAAGAATTAAGTGTACTTCACACATATGGTCTTGCAATTATAATTGAGGAAGGGACTTGTGCCTGATGGCCTTCAGCACCAGAAAATTCGGAAGTATCCAGTAAAATGAGGATTGAACAACTGTGAAAGATTGACCTTTCTGAAATCAATTCTCAGCAGGAAATATGTGATTTTCAGTATAAGTCTTTTCTAAAAGAGAAAAGGAATATCAAACTAAGGACATAAGTTGCGAGTCCGAACAACAGATTTGGAACATTGCCAAATTGGATGGTGAGATAACTAAACCAGCAGTGCAAAACATTGTGAATGGAGGTCAGGTTATCTTACTGTTTTGGAAGTAACTAAGGAAAATGGTCCAGATTGGTTGATTCTACCAAGGGACCTACAAATGGTAAAGGTAAAGTTGCCACTTTCTTACCAGATCGATAGAGAAATGTTGCAGGTGGTAGTTTAACCTGAGGGTCACCATACCACAGGTGAGGGGAGAGGTTGAGAAGGAGAATCATTCATAGCAACCTCAGCCAGTGTGGGAATTAAACTCATGTTGCCATCACTCTGTGTTACAAACCTACAAAAGCCATTCAAAAAGGAACCGAGACTTGATGATAAGTATTACATTAGGATGGGAAGTTTAGTCTCTTATTGGACAGAACTTTGCGTAATGTGATTGTAGTTGCAATTGTAATGTGTGATTGTTTAATGCAAAGAATTCTCCAAGGTTTGAGAAATCTACAATAAAGTGACTGTAAGTTATTAGTCCCACTGTTTATTCTCTTCAAGTCATTCATTTATTATTCTGATGTCATGAACTCGATTGTAGAACATAGTCATTCTATGAAGAAAAGAATTCTCTAAAATGACAAGAAAATCGAAGATTAAATTAACCCTGGTCCAGGCCAAAATTCTCTCAGTGCTTTCCATTTAGATTTAGAGCATAACAGGGATTCAATGCATCATGAATCATTCTCCACTATAGAAGCTCTATCTATAGATCACCAACAGATAATTCAGTTCTTTAATTGCTCTCAGAAGAGATGTTACAAACAGTGTTGGGGGGAGAAAAAGTAACTTCTACTTGCTGGAAGTCAACTGTTAGAAAAATGTACACAAACTCAGAAAAGCTATAGACTTCTCGGATAATCCACCAAGAGGTTGTTCAACTACAGAAGGTCAAGTCAAGGATCGGAACAAAATGTAAAGGAGAAATGCAGAACTTACACAATCATTGAATCACAAAATTATTACGGTGCAGAATGAGATTATTTGGCCCATTGTTCTTGCACTGGCTCCATTATCTAGTTGGGCTTTATCACCTCATATCAATCTCAGGCCTTTTTTCCCCAGATCCCTGCACCCCATTACTAACCAAAAAAAAACATTCAATGCACTCTTGAATATCACAATCGAATCTGCCTCCACCACATTTCTAGACAATGCATTCCATCCTCATCTAAGCCCTCAATGTCAAACCAATATAAATACCCATCAGTCATTAAGCCTAGTATGCATATTTCAGATATGGACCACCTTGTGCAGCCTCTCCGGAGATCCAAGAACACTACGTGCAATAGCACTGACTTTTAGTTCCAGAAATTGCTGCTGTGCATGGACCTCAGAAGTCTGTGCAGCAGCAAGAAAAATTAAAGAAGATTTAGCATAGTGGGAGTTTGCTAGGTCCCTGGAAAGAGAGGCAGGAGTGTCGCATCCATTGACAGGGTCAAGTAGCAGAGTGGTTTTGGGTCAGAAAGTCATAGAGTCATAGAGATATACAGCATGGAAACAGACCCTTTAGTTCAACTCGTCCATGCCGATCAGATATCCCAACCCAATCTAGTCCCACCTGCCAGCACCTGGCCCATATCCCTCCAAATCCTAGCTATTCATATACCCATCCAGATGCCTTTTAAATGTTGCAATCATATGACCTTCCACCACTTCCTCTGGCAGTTCATTCCATACACGTACCACCCACTGCATGAAAATGTTGCCCCTTAGGTCTCTTTTATATCTTTCCCCTCTCACCCTAAAACTATGCCCTTTAGTTCTGAACTCCCCAACCCCAGGGAAAAGACTTTGTTTATTTACCCTATCCATGCCCCTCATAATTTTGTAAACCTCTATAAGGTTACCCCTCAGCCTCCGACAATCCAGGGAAAACAGCCCCAGCCTGTTCAGCCCCTCCCTATATACTCTGACCAATAAAGGAAAGAATACCAAACGCCTTCTTCACTATCCTATCGACCTGCGACTCCACTTTCAAGGAGCTATGAACCTGCACTCCAAGGTCTCTTTGTTCAGCAACACTACCTAAGACCCTACCATTAAGTATATAAGTTCTGCTAAGATTTGCTTTCCCAAAATGCAGCACCTCGCACTTATCGGAATTAAACTCCATCTGCCAATTCTCAGCCCATTGGCCGATCTGGTCAAGATCCCATTGTAATCAGAGGTAATCTTCTTCTCTGTCCACTACACCTCCAATTTTTGTGTCATCTGCAAACTTACTAACTATACCTCTTATGCTCGCATTTCTATAAATGATGAAAAGTAGTGGACCAGCACTGATCCTTATGGCACTCCACTGGTCACGGGCCTCCAGTCTGAAAAACAACCATCCACCACCACCCTCTGTCTTCTACCTTTGAGCCAGTTCTGTGTCCAAATGGCTAGTTCTCCCTGCATTCCATTAGACCTAACCTTGCTAACCAGTCTCCAATGGGGAACCTTGTTGAATGCCTTACTGAAGTCCATTTGGATCACATCTACCACTCTGCCCTCATCAATCTTCTTTGTTACTGCTTCAAAAAACTCAATCAAGTTTCTGAGACATGATTTCCTATGCACAAAGCCATGTTGACTAACCCTTATCAGTCCTTGCCTTTTCAAATACATGTACATCCTGTCTCTCAGGATTCCCTCCAACAACTTACCCACCATCAGGCCCACTGGTCTATAGTTCCCTGGCTTGTCCTTACCACCTTTTTTAAACAGGGGCACCACTTCAGCCAACCTCCAGTCTTTTCGCACCTCACCTGTGACTATCGATGATACAAATATCTCAGAAAGGGGCCCAGCAATCACTTCTCTAGCTTCCCACAGAGTTCGAGGGTACACTGATCAGGTCCTGGGGATTTTCCTAAGTCAACACTGATGTAAAATACTTGTTTAGTATCTCCCCCATCTCCTGCGGCTCCACACAAAAGGCCACCTTGCTGATCTTTGAGAGGCCCTATCCTCTCCCTCGTTACCCTTTTGTTCCTAATGTATTTGTAAAGACCCTTTGGATTCTCCTTAACTCTATTTGCCAAAGCTATCTCATGTCCCCTTTTTGCCCTCCTGATTTCCCTCTTAGGTATACTCCTACATCCTTGAAACTCTTCTAAGGATTCACTCGATCTATCCTGTCTATACCTGACATGTACTTCCTTCTCTTTCTTAACCAAACCCTCAATTTCTTTAGTCATCCAGCATTCCCTACACCTACCAGCTTTTCCTTTCACCCTAACATGAATATACTGTCTCTGGACTCTCGTTATCTCATTTCTGAAGGCTTCCTATTTTCCGGCCGTCCCTTTATGTGTGAACATCTGCTCCCAATCAGCTTTCGAAATTTCTTGCCTAATACCATTTAAAATTAGCCTTTCTCCAATTTAGAACTTCAGCTTTTAGATCTGGTCTATCTTTTTCCATCACTATTTTAAAAATGGTCGCTGGCCTGAATGTGTTCCCCCATTGACACCTCAGTCACCTGCTGTGCCTTATTTCCCAAGAGTAGGTCAAGTTTTGCACCTTCTCTAATCGGTACATCCACGTATTGAAGCAGAAAATTTTCTTGTACACACTTAACAAATTCTTCTGCATTTAAACCCTTAACACTATGGCAGTCCCAGTCTATGTATGGAAAGTTAAAATCCCCAACCTAACCACCCTATTATTCTTACAGATAACTGAGATCTTACAAATCTGTTTCTGAATTTACCTCTGACTTTTCGGAGGTCTATAATACAATCTCAATAAGGTGATCATTCTTTTCTTATTTCTCAGTTCAAACCAAACAACTTTCCTGGACGTATTTCTGGGAATATCCTCCCTCAGTACAGCTGTAATGCTATCCCTAATCAAAAACATCACTCCCCTTCCTCTCTTGCCTCCCTTTCCATCCTTCCTATAGCATTTTTATCCTGGAACATTAAGCAAACAAGTATGCTGTTTTGGAAAATTTAGAGGGTTATGGATTCTCAGAGGAATGTAGCACAAACAGCCAAGTTTCTGATATTGAGACTGGCTCTAATGCAATGAGGAGCACCTCAGGTTCCAAGAGATCAATTGTGTTAGGGGACTCTCTAATCCGAGGCACAGACAGACGTTGCTGTGGCCAGCAGCGAAAAATCAGAATGGTGTGTTGCTTCCCTGGTGCCAGGATCAAGGATGTCTCAGAGAGGGGGCAGAATGTTCTCAAGGGGGAGAGGGGGCAGCAAGAGGTCATTGTACACATTGGAATCAATGACATAGGAAGGGAAAAAGTTGAGATTCTGAAGGGACATTACAGAGAGTTAGGCAGAAATTTAAAAAGGAGATACTTGAGAGTAGTTATATCTGGATTACTCCCAGTGCTACAAGCTAGTAAGGAATAGGAGGATAGAGCAGATGAATGCATGGCTGAGGAGTTGGTGTATGAGAGAAGGATTCACATTTTGGATCATTAGAATCTCTTCTGGGGTAGATGTGACCTGTACAAGAAGGACAGATTGCACCTGACTTGGAAGGGGATTAATATACTGGCAGGGAGATTTGCGAGAGCTGCTCGGGAGGATTTAAACTAGTAAGGTAGGGGAGGTGGGGCGGGGACCCAGGGAGATAATGAGGAAAGGGATCAATCTGAGACGGTAAAGTTGATGAAAGAAGCAAGTCAAACAGCCAGGGCAGGCAGGGACAAAGCAGAGAACAAGGTAGAAATGATAAATGAAACTGCATTTATTTCAATGCAAGAGGCCTAACAGGGAAGACAGATGAACGCAGGGCATGGTTAGGAACATGGTACTGGGATATCATAGCAATTACAGAAACATGACTCAGGGATGGACAGGACTGGCAGCTTTCTGAGATAAGTGGAGGTATGGAGTCAGGGTCTAGGAAATATAAGGAATCTCAAGGAGGTGATTTGAAAAGTGAGTAACATGTGTGTTAATAGTGTTTAATTTTCTGTGAATAACTAATTTATTTAACTTCATCAAAACCATTAGAACTATCCAATTTAAATGGAGACTTTCATAGGGTTCTAGCAAAGGAGAATTGCTCAGTGGAAAATTCAATTCCCAAGGCAATTCTTTCAGAATCTGCTATGATGGATAGTCCAGAAGGTCCCTATACACAACTCCCATCCAATGCTTCAGAAACAACCTTATGGCTATTGGAAAATTTGGGTCAATGATTATACATAATAATCAGTGGGAATAAAAGTCTGTTGGATTCTTCCATACCGTACTAGCCATACCCAGTTTCTTACATTACTGGAGATAACATAAGCATTGCTGAATCAGGTTAAACACCCTGTTGGAAACAACATCACACTCGTTTCACTTTGGCATGAACTTTTATTCGAAGTGTTCTGTTGCTGCCTGACCTGTTGAATGTTTGCCATGTTTGAATCTGTCCAATTGCATTTCTACCACCGCTCCATCACTGCAACAGCTCTTACCAAAGTCAAAACTGCTAACCTCTGTGACTGTGGTGCATTGTGCATTTGTATTCATCTCAACCACTCTGCAGCTCAATCATATCATCCTCCATTAATATAGATCCTTGACCATGCAGTTCAATGTCTCCCTATGTCTTTAACTTCATTTAACTTTATAATCCCCAACACCAATAACAAGTTTTAAGATTTAAGACTGATGTTTCAGAAAGTGCAGCACTGTCATAGTACTAACTCTCTGATAAAATGGTGCAATCTGCCCATTCATCTGGACTTAATAGATCATGCAAAACTATCTGAAGAAAAATAGGAGAGTTCTCCCAATTTATTGGCCAGTAATTATCCTTCAGACAATATCACCATAAAACTGTTACTAATCTCATATTTATTGATGGAATCTTGCTACTTGCAATTTGAAAACAACCTTTCCTTCCATAATAATGCTGATTACTCTTCAAAATGATGTTTTGACTTTGTGACAAATTGCAAACCTTTTCTTCACTCATTTCCTTTATATGCAAGTTTCAGTACCTGCAATAAAGGTGCAATTGATGTTCAACGTATGTCAAGGTAGCTACTCTATCCAAAATGTAAAAGATAACAGCTACAACCAAACAAGAAATATGTGGCCCTGTTGGATTTTTTGAAGTCTGAACCTGAAAGAATCATCACAAAGTGAAATAATGTAATCAACATTTGTTGGTCTCAAATTAAACCTTTATGATACCAGTTGGACAGGCCGCTGGTTGGTCAGCTGTTGTCTGTAATTTATGTAAATGATTTGGATGACAAGATAGGAAGTACAGTTAGTAAGTTTGTGGATGATATTAAAATTGGTGATATAGTAGACAGTGAAGAAGGTTATCTAAGAGTGCAAAGTGATCTTGATATTGGGCCAATGGACCATAGAATGGCAGATGTAGTTTAATTTAGATAAATGCGAGGTGTTGCATTTTAATAAGACAAACCAGGGCAGGACTGACCCAGTAAATGGTAGGGCCCTGGGGAATGTTGTTGAACAGGGAGACCTAGGAGTTCAGGTGCATGATTCCTTGCAAGTGTGGTCACAGGTAGACAGGGTGGTGAAGAAGACACTTAGCGTGCTTGCCTTCATTGCTCAGACGTTCATGTATAGGAGATAGGACATCATGTTCCGGTTATACAGGATATTGGTTAGGTACCTTTGGAGTACTGTGTACAGTTCTGGTCACCCTACTATAGGAAGGATATTGTTAGTGGAGAGGATACAGAGAAGATTTACAAGGATGTTACCGGGGACTGGAGAGTTTGAGTTATAAGGAGAGGCTGATTCACTGGATTGTAGGAGGTTGAAAGGTGACCTTGTAGAAGTTTATAAAATCATGAGGGATATAGATAAGGTGGATAGCCACCATCTTTGCCCAAGGTTAGGGGTATTCAAAACTAGAGGGTATAATTTTAAGGTGCTAGGAGAAAGATTTAAAAATGACCTGAGGGGCATCATTTTCACACAAAGGGTGGTTTGTAAATGGAATGAACTACGAATGGAAGCAGATGATGCAGGTACAGTGACAACATTTAAGACATATAGACATGTGTGTGAATAGGAAAGGTTTAGAGGAATATGGGCCAAATGCAGGCAAATGGGTCCAGTTTAGTGTAGGAAACCTAGGCGTCTTAGACGCGTTCGACTGAAGGGTCTGTATCCATGCTCTATGTCTCTATAAAGAGACATGAGTTGCTCATTTTATCCACAAGAATGCTCACTTGGATGGCCAACCAGTTTGTTTTAATGGTAATATCAACCCCATAGAGAAGTGATTCTTTTCCTGGCTTAGCTTTTGAGAAGAAAGTGTACATACCAGCTTGATCTTTTAGCTGTCCTGTCCATTATGTCTCACTCAGGGCAATAGTGTCCAGGTCATAGTACTGATGACTCTGAGAAATGGTGGTGGTACTGTGTTGACTTGTCCATGCTGTAGTTGTCTATGGGATTTCTGATGTTTCTGGTCTCAAACTTCATTTTGCGGGGCCATCACAAACTGACTATCACAGAGTCCAGGTTGGAGTAAAGCCTTTGTTCAAAGGCAGGTATAGCTACGATGATAAGACCAGGCTCCACTGTATGGATGGAGACTAACACACACACACACACACACACATGCACACACAGATATGCTTCAAAGGTTGGTTCCCTGTTTTCTGTATTTTTTTCATGGAACCTTGAGATTTCTTCTGATCTGATTCATATCCTGCTGTTGCTTGTTGTCTGGAGTCCTGAGGTTTCTCTGCTCTGGTCCAGGATCCACTTTGTCTCACCCTGGTATCCTTGAGGTTTTTCCTGTTTCGATTTGTATCTCCTCTCTAATGCACATCTCTCTTTCTCTCTCTTGCCTTGGTGTCCTGTACCTGTGTAACCCCAGAAACAGGCATTGGCTAAACGCAGTCTTCTCTCCCAGTTGATCATTGTAACTGTATAGTTCATGCAGCAACATATAAGATTGTGAGTTGCATAATGCATTTGATAAGATACACTATAAGGAAGAGCTCCAAGGGGAAGACCCACAATTTGAAGTTAACTAAAGAGGATAAGGACAATATTAAAATTAAGAAGAAAGCACATAATTGCACAAAGATGAGTGACTGGTGAGATGACTGGTCAGAATGTCAGACTGCTAAGAACAGAATGTCTAAAAGATTAATCAAGACTAAGATGGCATGGTAGCTCAGCGGGTAACACTGCTGCTTCAGAGCACTTGGGACCCAGGTTCGATTCCAGCATTGAGTGACTGTCTGTGTGGAGTTTGCACATTTTCTCTGTGGGTTTCCTCTGGGTGTTCTGGTTTCCTCCTACAATTCAAAAATGTGCAGGTTAGGTGAATTGGCTGTGCAAAATTGCCCCTGGTGTTCAGGGATGTGTAGGTTAGGTGCATTAGTCAGGGGAAATGTAAAGTAATAGGAAAGGGTCTGAGTGGGTGACTCTTCAGAGGATCAGTATGGACTTGTTGGACCAAATGGCCTGTTTCCACACTGTAGGGATTCGATGATTCTACGAAATTAGAGCTTGAGAAGAAGCTAACTAGAAATGTGAAAAGTGATAACAAGAGTTTCTATACCCATCTGGAAAAGAAAAAGAGTAAGCAAAGTGAATGTCAATCTTCCAGAGAATGAAAATGGTGAGTTAACAGGAGATAATAAATGGCAGATATAAGGAATAAATAGGTTACTTCTGTCTTTACCTCAGTGGATACAAAAAACATTTAATTGAAACCTATACATTTGGAGATTGAAGGTAGGAAGAAACTTGATGTGGTTTGAATCTCTAGTGAAGCTGTAGAGAGCAAACTGATGGTGCTGTGGACTGATAAATTTCTGAGTCTATCTGTATCAGTGTATTCCCTTTCTTATCTTTAATTTGTAAGCATGACTGCTTGCAGAAAATTGTGTTGTCTTAATTTGCATTTGATGCTATCGCTTAGACGTTGCACATTTTAGTTAGATTACCATACTTTCCAGTGTTAAGTCAACTAACTGTCTAAATTGTTTCAGCATTGTGCAAGGTTTGTTATTGTGAACATATAATGATTGAGCAGTTTTCTTCCTTTTCTGCTTGTGAAATTTGATTTCACAAAATGTCACTTTAACTGAATACCACAGAAGTTTTGTCATTAACCCTCCTCCAAAAAAGGGGGAGAAATGTCCTTAGAGTAATAAAGATATGTGCCGTACAGATAGATTTTAACTCTCATATGTAAAATAAAGCATTACTGTGTTATAGCTAAGTTTATTTTCTCAGCTGCACAGAGAGAGCTTGCTGGAAAGCATCTGCGTTCAGAAAATCATTCAGGAATGTTGCATTTTGTATTTTCAGGAGGTCAATTAGCAAGCCATAGGCTGCTTGTCTCATTTTACCCATGGATGGCCTGCAGTCCAAGTAAATTGTAAATGTTCTCAAGGAAGAGTTTTAATATGACTGTTAAATAAAAGGCTGTGAGTCATTGTTGGGGATGGTTAATATGTCTGGCCGTTTGTACAAACAGAAGGCAAAAATTTCAATGTTCAATAACTCCAGAACACATCAAAATTTTCAACCTATTTCAGTTAGAAGCACAACAACAATGTGATGTTATAGATATTTTCTAAACAACCTGTTCAGAGTTGGTATTACACACCTCTTGGAGCAGGTGAGGCTTGAACCTGGACATCTTACAAACCTACCTCATCTTCTTTGTTGAAATACCCCCCATGTGAAATGGCTATATTTCATCTGTCTATTCACTTTTCCTTTTCTGAACTTTATCCCATACCTTTTCTCTCTCACCACATTTCACAGCCCCCCAGTATTCACTCTCAGACTCATGGAAAATAATCAGGTTAAAGGTTTTTGATACCCTTGAGAATTTTGAAATCCTGAATAAGATGTTTCTGTTGCAGTATTCTAATCTAAACCAAATCACACCTACAGAAGTCAGTCATTCGACCCCGCAAGCATGCTCTGTCAATCAATAAGATCATGATTGATCTGTTTATGTTCCATATTTCACATTCACATCTCTCGCCAATGACCCTTGATTTATTAAAGTAACACTCTGCTTTTTTATTCGGCCTGTCAAAGTGAACAACTTCACTTTTTCCCACATTGCAGATTTTTTGCTCATTCACTCAACTTCTCAATATCCATCTGCAATCTCCTTATGTCTGCTTCACAGCATTCCTTCCTACCTATTTTGAACTGGCTGCAAATTTAGCTCCCATGACCTCAAAACCATCATCTGTTCATATAACTTGGACAACTCTGAGGGCCTAGCACATTTTTCACATGCTGCCAATCTGAAACAGACCCATTTATGTATCCATGTTAAAAAAGAACTGTGAAAGCTGGAAATCTAAATAAAACTGAAAACAAAACTTCTACACCATAAGTCTATCAGCATCTGAGGAGAGTCCAAAGACTCTTCTTCGAAAGAAGGAGTTCAAAGAAAAGTTTTTGATCTTGAAACATTAACTTGGTTCTGTTTCCATGGATGGTACCAGACTTGCTCAGTTTCTCTACCATTTTCTCCATTTATGCATGCCTTCTCTTTTCTGCCAGTCAGCCAATTCACCTTCATCCCCCTCCGTCCACGCATCAACAAATTTAATACACGCCGTGACGTCGAACACTTCTTCCGCTGCCTCCGTCTCCGAGCTTACTTTTACAATCAGGACTCCCGCCCACCTTCCGAGGACCCCTTCGTCCACCTCCAACACACTGCATCCACCTGGACACCCCGCGCTGGCCTATTACCTGCCCTCGACCTCTTCATTTCCAACTGCCGCCGGGACATTAACCGCCTCAACCTGTCGACCCCCCTCCCCCACTCCAACCTCTCACCCTCACAACGCGCAGCCCTCCAATCCCCCTGCTCCAATCCTGACCTCACCATCAAGCCAGCGCACAAAGGGGGCGCAGTGGTAGTCTGGCACACTGACCTCTACATCGCTGAAGCCAAACACCAACTCGAGGACACCTCTTCCTACCGCCCCCTTGACCATGACCCCACCCCCCATCACCAAACCATCATCTCCCAGACCATACACAACCTCATCACCTCAGGAGATCTCCCACCCACAGCTTCCAACCTCATAGTCCAGGAACCCCGCACTGCCGGTTCTACCT
>NC_057712.1:75242973-75277580 GCF_004010195.1 Chiloscyllium plagiosum
CTCCATGCTTCAGGCTCTCTGCCTTTATTCCTGATGAAGGGCTTTTGCCTGAAACGTTGATTTTCCTGCTCCTCTGATGCTGCCTGAACTGCTGTGCTCTTCCAGCACCACTAATCCAAAATCTGGTTTCCAGCATCTGTAGTCATTGTTTTTACCTATCCTCGAGCATGTTAGCACCTACATCATGAGCTCTTACTTTACGCAACAACTTTGTGTGTGGTAACTTGTCAAATGCCTTCTGGAAAACCAAGTTCAGTACATCAATAGGTTCCCCTTAATCCACAGCACATGCTACACCCTCAAAGAACTCCAATAAAATAATTCAACGGAATCTCCCTTTCGTAAAACTGCTGACATTTCCTGATTGTCTTTGAGTTTTACCAAGTTTCCATTTAAGACTCCTCAATGGATCATTCTCACAGCTTCCATATATCAAGGTAACTGGCCTACAGTTTCCTGTTATCTGCCTCACTCCCTTATTAAACAGAGAGCTTAAAGTCACTATTTTCCAATCTCATCTAATCTTTGCAAAATCGAATGAATTTTGGAAAATTAACACTAATGTATCTAGTATCTCATTGACCCTAGGATAAAATCCATCAAGACTTGGAGACTGTCACTGTCACAAGAAACAAAGCAATTTCCATCTATTTCTCACAAATCATTTCAATATGGATTTAGGTGGGTTGATGGTTATATGATGTCAGATCGAATAATCCAAATTAATTCCTGAACTGCCTGAGCTAGCTGCTGTGAGGACCAAATAGACCAGTCCTACTGCTGTGGGAGTAAGAACTGCCTCTGGAACTTCCTCTTTACTCTTGAGGCTATGTTGATCTGCTGTATCCGTTTTTCCCCATGGAATGCATTTTTCTAGTATTGAATTGTTTTTGAATCCTAATGTCTGCACCACTGACATATAATCCTGAATCAGATCTTTGAAGAGTTATGCCCAAGATACTGGACCAGATTTTCTGAAGACTGTCAGTTGCACTCAAATTGCCACTCTGCTCCTGTTTTTCTCATGTTAAAAATAAGCTCTTTATTTCTGACAGGAGATTCAAATCAGGGTTTAAAATCTGAGACTTACCCTATCATGCAGGATAGTTGGGAAGAGTCAAACCAGAGCACTTTTCACACAGCTGTGGTTTGCGGTATTCTATGATTTAGACTTTCTTTTCAAAATTAATTCCCGTTAAAGAGCAAGATTGTGATGTAAGTGTTAGGTTGGGGTATCAGGATGCCTGTTAAGTAGACTACCAGGAAGGTAGGGTGCTAAGGTGCCTGGTAGGCAGGTAACCATGACACAAAGTAGGAATGGTCCCAAGTAAGTAACAAAGTGTTTAGGGTAGATTGAGGTAGTTTGAAGATATTGAGCGTGGTGGAAGGATGGAGGTTGTTTGGTGCTGGTTGCAGGAGGAGGGATGCTGAGTCTGCTGGTGTGGTTGGGTTGATGTCAGGCCCAGCAGTGGATGGGGGTGGTAAAGGTTTTGTGTTTCTAGCAGCAGTGGAGGAGTTGGGAGGGGCGGATGTTGGGTAGTGGGTGGAAGGTCATGTCAAGCCTTTTTGAGGAGAATGGGTTGTTTGGTCCAGTGGCGGAGGACTATCAGATCCCACAACCTGGAGGATGTTAGACCCCATGCCTGAGGTGAGGGTGTTGGATGTGGTACTGAGTGGGGAGAGGAGCAGGGCAGGCTGGCATTTTGCCCCAGAGGGAATGGGGATGAGAACCTCAAAGACTAAACAGCAATATATTCTTTTACCCAGGTTTGTACAGACAGACCCTTGAAATCATTCTGCAAAGTAAAGGCACAGCAGTTCATTTAAACTTTATAGGAAATGTGTGATTGGAGAAAGAAGTGGTAGTGGAGAGATTACATATTTGCGAATGGGGTTTCTTGTTCTTCCGAACAATGTCTTCTTTTACACTGTGTCATGGAACATATGGAGATAACTCATGACTACTACATTGTCTCAACAGCCACATGGATTCTCTTGTTTTCTCGCATCTGGGCCAGCCTGATCACACACGGGTACGTACAGTGGCACAATGCTTAGCACTGCTGTGTCACAGTACCAGGGATCTGGTTTTTATTCTACCCTCGGATGACTGTCTGTGTGGAGTTTGCACATTCTCCCTCTGTCTGTGTGGGTCCCTTTTGGGTGCTCTGGTTTCCTTCAACAGTTGAAACTTTATTGCTGGAACAGCACAGCAGGTCAGGCAGCATCCAGGGAACAGGAGATTCGACGTTTCGGGCACAGGCCCTTCTTCAGGGCCTGTGCCCGAAACGTCGAATCTCCTGTTCCCTGGATGCTGCCTGACCTGCTGTGCTGTTCCAGCAATAAAGTTTCAACTTTGATCTCCAGCATCTGCAGACCTCACTTTCTCCTTCCTTCAACAGTGCAAAGACGCGCAGGTTACGTGGGTTGGCCATGTTAAATTGCCCATAATGTCCAGGAATGTTTAGACCAGGTGGATTAGCCATGATCAATATGGGGTTATGAGAATAGGGTGGGTCTGGCCGGATGCTCTTTGGAAAGTCAGTGTGGACTTGATGGTACAAATAGCCTCTTTCCGCACTATGGGAATGCTATGAATTGACCACACAGGAACTGGCCCTGACAGTGTTTTTGCTCCACATGGATAATGCCTTCACTCCCTAAATGCAACTATTTTCTCCACTGGATGTTAAAACAAGGAGAAATTCTAATCAGTTGGACACGTCAAAGAATGTCTGTCTTTTGGGGAAAGCAGTGATCATATGTAAACATTTCATTTAGCAACATTGGAAGCATTATTATTATAAGGTACCTATTGTGACTGTGGCACAAAAACAGGAGGGTTCTATGTACCAAAATAACTGGTTTCCAATGTCTCGTGTCCTGCTGCATTGTATTTCCTTTATTCCATCTTCTGGCATTCTGGAAAGTATCAATTTGAGACAATGTAGCCACTTTCCACTAAGTTTATAATTAAGACCATTGCTAAGCCATCACCGACTGCCAAGGCTTCTGGGGGCCATTTCCATTCTCATTGCTTGATACCAAGCTGTTCGTTTGGAGATCAAGTAGCTCAAAAGAACTGACCAAATTCTAATTTCCATTGATTTCAATGGAATGAAAATTTTAAAAAATGATTTTGGGCATTGTCCAGCAGGTGGCAGTGTTCCCTACCTCCAGATTTGACATATTCTTCCTTGAGGATATGGTTCCAGTGTGCCAGAGGGGCCTTGTCTTCTGGCCCGGATCTCTGCCAACATTACCTCTGCTGTTGCTTCTGGGAAACTTGAGAAATTTGGTGAGATTTTGAATTCTCCACAGTGCTCCCACTCTGACCTTTCTGTCTTCAGCCTGCTGCAGTGTTCCAATGAAGCACATCGGAAGCTTGAGGGACAGCATCTCATGTTTCAACCATACTCCTCCTGGTGTTTGGGCTTAACACTGAGTGCAACAGTTTTCGATTGTATTCTCTACCTCTAGTCTGCTCTGTTTTGTGTTATTTCAGCTGATTTTTCTTTTATTGTTGCTCTGGCTTCTTTACAATTTTCTATGCATCAGAATGATCACTATCCAACAATTAATGCCACAATTAGACATGCCTTTTGTTTCATTATGTTACCCGTAAAACTCCCTTCACTTTTGTACCCTGATTTCTTTTTTGTCAGTCATTCAATCCAATTCCCTTCCATCCTATCACAGACCATCCCTTTAGTTCTATCTACTTCCTTCCTCCCCATTTGCTCAAAACCTGTATGAATTGTTGAAGAAGGGAATGCTGATCTGAAATGTTGGTCAGAATTTTACTGGCTCCGGTGAGATGGGTGGGAGTTGAGCGACGCTGTAAAGACATTGTAGGGTGTCAGGCCAGATGGACTTTAGTCTGGCTGTCAGGGTGTTTTACCAGCAGCTGACTGTAAGGATGGAGTGGCTTCTCACAGTTAGGCAGTTAATTATCATCTTATTAACAACCCAAGCAGGAGCTGCTTTATATAGATATGGGATTATGGTGAGGCAGCATCCCCTCCAAATTAGCTAAACTGAGGTGGCCAACCAGTTGTGGGAGGGAAAGGTTTGATGGAACACAGTAGGGAAAGAGGGCAAGACAGTGGTACACACAACCCCAATGAGCCTCCCACCGGGCCCCCACCCAGAGTGGCTTGCCCACCCCATGATTTTTATCTTTTTACTTACATGCTCAGCTGCCAAGATTTTTTGCATTCCTTAGCAGTGATCACTTTTCCCAGACAATTCACAGCCCATCTGCTATAAAATTACAGTCAGTTCTGCTATACCACGCGTTTCTTCAATGGGAATTGGCTATAACATGTTTGAAGAATTTAGACCAGTACTTGTAGAACACAAACTTTCCTTACCTGTATCGACTATAATGCGATTCCACTCCCATTGGTTTAAATGGTGCTGCTATTATGCGATTTTCTTATAACACAGTATCACATGGGATCAGAACTGTTGCAGTATATCAGAACAAACTGTACCATGCGGTTCCAGCTTCCAGGAAACATGGGCTTGGCACCCTTTACTTACTGTAAGCAGGGGGTTCCCAATGCATCCTGTAAAATTCAGACCGTTACTTAATTTCTGTCCATAGATGCCATCTGACCTGTTATGCATTTGCAGCGTATTCTGCCTTCCTTTGAAAAGTGTGGGTGTTGGCAGAAAATCCTGTGTCCGCAGGCCTTCTTAGTTTACCAACAACCCCAGAGAATTGCAAGGCTGCTCATTCAGAATGGAAGGTGTACTGAGAAATACTGTTGATGTTCTTGAATGAAATAGCAAGCTAATTTACCCAAGAAATCTGGACTTGGAGAAAAAAAATCATGCAGGAACTGTATTTGGATAAGGAGATGGTTAAAAATATAACACAATGTGTATCAGAATTACAATATCTGATTTGTATGCTGAAATTAGAATTTAGGAAATTAAAATGATACATGTATTGGATTTATCCCAGTTTACAACAAAAAAGTAAAAGAGGGCAACTGCAAAATTCATTGTCCTTCAATGAATTTGTTGTAAGATTTGAAGTCATTTAAATTTGAAAGCTACAGTGTAAAATATTTTTCCTTCACATCCATTTGCAGGCTACTGAAATTGACTTTTGACCAAAAGTTAGGCTTTCATCTTTCAGACAGCATTGGTACATTAATCATTGTATGACATTTTCAGCATGTTTAAATGTCAAGTGTTATTGGAGAAATGTCTGTGCTGCTCCAACAGCTGGTGACGCATTTTCTGCTTCAAGAAGGAGAATACAATCATGTAACTAAATGCTTTTATGGCTGAGTCAAGGCACTACATTCCTAAATATACAGAAATCTCCTCATTTTGCTGAATTTTCTAACATAAACGGGAGCACTTCTATAAAACATCTTGACTGAATTGTTTTAATTTCTCAAAAGACCAGGACCTTCCGACTAGGTGAAATCCTTCTAAGAAATGTAGACAGATACATTTTCAAGAAATTCCAGTACTGAACCCCAATGATTCATTCAGGTAATTCAGAAATTACAGTGTAAGGGAAGCCCCATCACTTTAGTTCTTTATACTGTGTGCTTCCTTAATTGTATTATCACTGGACTCTGACAGATGTCTCCTCAATTGATGTCTCATTAACTTGTCTCCTATATCAATATGTTGGGATTTTATATCCTGAAAGATGGATATCTGAGTGTTACAAATCATTTTAGAAGGTGGAATAGAGAGAGAACAAATGCAAATATTTAATTAATAATGCTACAAAAAATGATGAATTCAGCAACATAATCCACACTAATAAGAAATGTATTATTCACCGAACAAGAGTTTACAAGACCCACAGGCTTGCTTTAAGAAAAGCCCTTTCCCGAAAGCACAAAGATGTCCTATCTCGTCAGTGCTGGTTGCAATAACATATCTAGTAAGGCTTGAAATCAGATACACTATCATATTTTGTACACAAATGTTTTGCTTTGTTGCAAAATCCATTTCAGATATCTCATAATTTAAAGTGTTTGAAGTGTTGACCCATCTTATGTGATAAATTATGCTGCATTTTAAACAGCGGAACTATTGTGTTAAAGCATCAAAATGGAATAACTAGCTTGAGAAATGCATAATTTCATTTATTTTTAATAGAATAAGGCCAAAAGACCATAAGACATAGGAACTGAAATTAGACCATTCAGCCCATCGAGTCTGCTCTGCCATTCAATCATGACTGATAAGTTTCTCAACCCCATTCTCCCACTTTCTCCCTGTAACCCTTGATCCCCTTGACAGTCAAGAACCCATCTATTTCAATCTTAAATGTACTCAATGACCTGGCCTCCACAGCCTTTTGTGGCAGTGAAATACATAGATTCACCACTCTCTGGCTGAAGAAATTTCTCCTTATCTCCATTGTAAAAGGTCTTCCCTTTACCCTTAGGCTGTTCCCTCATGTCCTAGTCTGTTCTACCAATAGGTCTAACAATTTCTGCCGGTAATGCAACTGGCCTAGTAATCCAGAGGCAATAATCTTTGACGACATTTGGGTTCAAATCGCATCACAGTAGCTGGTGGGATTTGAAGTCAATTATAAACAGAAATATAGACCTAGTCTTGGGAATGGTAACCAGGTCAACTATAATTGATTGATATCAAAATGTCTTGTTCACTAATGCCCTTTAAGGAAGGAAATCTGCCACCTTTACCTGGTTTGACCACCATGTGATTGTATACATCAGCAATATGGTTGATTCTTAGCTGCTCTCAAATTAAGGACAGACAATAAATACTGGCCTTGCTAGGTTTGCTCTTATTGCTTCATAAAGAATATAATGACTTTAGGAGCAATTTGGTTTAGCTGAGTTCAATAAATTTTGATTGTCAAGAGAGTCAGGGAGTATAAGGGAATAGAAAGGAAAGGTCTGTTGAGAGCACAATGAGATGCATCATTTTAGCAAATTGCTGAACATGCAGCTCCTAATTCATACATCCATCTGATGCTCACATCTCATTGCAGAATAAAATCAGAAATTGTGCAAAGACAGCTGGCACATCCAAAGATTGGACAGAATATAAAGGAAATTTTTTAAAAACCCAAAAAGATATAAAGTTACAGGAAGAAAGGAAGGTAAAAATGCACAAAAAAATTCTAAGAGTTTCTATAAATATTTAAAAACAAAAAAATTAACAAAGTGAACATTGGTCATTTGGAAAGCGAGACTGGAGAATTAATAATTGAAACAAAGAAATTGCAGATGAATTGATAAGGTATTTTGTTTCAATCTTCACTATTGGGAATATAATTAACATCCCAGAAATGGTAACATATCAGGATACAGACAGGACGGAGGAACTTAAGGAAATTGCAATCACCAGAGAAGTAATGCTAAATAAATTGTTGAATCTACAGGTTGATGAGAGTCTGGTCTCTATTTGGCTTCACTCTAGGGCTTGTAAGGAGTGGCTAGTGATTAGTTGATGCATTGGTTTTAATTTTCCCCAATTCCCATGATGGTCGTATTAAATTAGGAATGGTGAATGTTACTTTTTATTCAAAAATTGAGACAGAAAGCAGGAGATGACAGACCAGTTAGCTTAATATTAGATATTATTAAATAAGTTATGGTTGAGCATTTAGATTAGTTTGAGGTAATCAGTCAGGTTCAACTTGTTTTGTAGTAGGGAAATCATGTTTGTTATCTATTGGATTTTTTTCAGGAGATAATGTGCTGCAGGTAAAAGACAAATGGTGGATATCCCTTAATTAAATTTGCAGAAGGCCCTTGATAAGGGCAAAGATTATTACAGAAAATAAAAGCTTACAGTTTAAGGGGTAGGAATAGAAAATTGGCTGGCTCACAGGAAGCAAAGAGTAAATTTACATGGTCTTTTACAGGTTGGTTAGATGCAGTGAGCGGTGTGTCACAAGGATTGGTGTTGGGATGTCAATTGTTTTTAGTTAAATGACCTAGATGGAGGAATAGAAGGTATGGTTGCCACAATTATTTATACCACAAAAATAAGTAGGTGAAAGCAGAGTCCCTGAATCCTTTTAAGTAGATAGATTTAAGAGATGGATAAATTATTTATACCACAAAAATAAGTAGGTAATTGTGAGAAAGCTGTAAGAAAGGTACTAAAATATATAAACAGATTAAGTAAATGGACAAAGATGTGACAAATAGAGTAAAACATGGGTAAATGTGAAATTGTCCACTTTGGCAGGAAGAATTTTAAAAAAGCATATTATCTAAATGGTGAGAGATTGTAGAGCTCCGAGATGCTGAAGGATCTGAGTGTCCTTGTACATGAATGACAAAGAGTTTAAATGCAGGTACAGCAAGCAATTAGGAAAGCTAGTAGAATGTTATTGTTTATTGTGAGGTGAGTTGAGTACAACATTGGGTAAGTTATGCTTCAGTTATAGTGAACACTGGGGAGGCTGCATCCAGAGTACTGTACATAGTATTGGGCACCTAATATGAGAACATTTGGAAATGCATTGGAGGCAGTTCAGACAAGGTTTATTAAACTAATCCATGGATTGAGGAGATGAGTTGTCTGATGGGGAGAGCTTGGACTGGCTAAGCTTGCATCCATTGGAGTTTCAATTGACTTGATTTGATTGAAGCACATAAGGTCCAGAGGGGTCTACACAGGGTAAGTGTGGAGAGGATGTTTCCATTTACGGAAGAATCTAGAACTCGGGGACACTGTTTGAAAATGAGGTGTCACTCACAAAGATCAGAGACGAAGCAATTTTTTTCTCAGTGGTTTGAGAATCTTTGGAACTCTGATCCTGAAAAAATGGTGAAAGCAGAGTTCCTGAATCCTTTTAAGTAGATAGATTTAAGAGATGGATACATTATTTCTAAGCAAGGGGATAAAAACGTATCAGGATAATTAGAATGCAGATTTCAGTTTACATTCAAATCAATATAATTTATATTGGAAGTAGATCATTCAGCCTCTCAAGCCTGTTCCGCCATTGCATAAGATCTGTTCGTGTTTCGAATTTTATATTCCTACCTACACCCAAAAACCTTTGATTCCTCTGCTTAACAAGTATCTTTTCACCTCTGTCTTGAAAATACTCAATGACCCTCACATCAGTGCCTTCTGAGGCAGAGAGTTCCACTATCGCACAGTCTGTGGAATGAAAATAAATTCTCATCTCTGTTCCAAAGGGCAACCCCATATTTTTAGAATTGCATGTAGCAGTCAAGATGTGGTCTCACTAATTCCCTGCATGAATTAAGCAAACATTCTTACTTTCCTGTTTAATATCACTTGGAATGAAGAATAACATTGCATTAGCCTGCTTAATTATGTGCTGTGCATAGCAATGTTTGTGACACACACACTAGAACATCTAAATCCCTTTGCACCTCAGCCATTGCACTTCATTTAAATAACACTGAGCTTTTTCATTCTTCCTGGCAAATTAAGCAATTTTTTTCATTTGATCATGAGACACCATTTGCCAAATTTTCACCCACTCACCTAACCTATTTACATCTATGCAATCTCCCTTACAATGTAATATCCTACCTAGCTTGCTGTCAGTTATAAAGTTAGCTATATTCCTTCTCTTCCCGTCTTTGAGTAATTGATATAAATTGGAAAAAAAGTCAACACCCTAGTACCGACCCATGTAGAACTACGCTAGTCATAGCCTGCCAATCAGAAAAAGACTCATTTCTGCATATTCTCTGTTTTCTTCCAGAGAGCCAATCTTCCATCCGTTTTTAAATTCCTTCATGTGATAGGGTCATTGCTGGCTAGGTCAGCATTTATTGCCCATTCCTTGCTACCTTTGGTGATGAGCTGCTTTCTTGAATCACTGCAGTCTATATGCTGTAGGTACATCCATAATGTCATTAGGAAGGGAGATCCAAGATTTTGATCCCACAACAGTGAAGACCAGCGATATATTTTCATGTCAGGATGGTGGGTAGCTTTGATTGAAATGCTGGTGTTCCAATGTATATTCTACTTTTGTTCTTATCAATGGAATTGGTCATAAGCTTGGAAAGTGATCCTGAAGGAACTTTAGTGAATTTCTGCAGTGTACCTTGTAGATGGTACACATTGCTGATACTGAGCATCGAGTAGAGAAAGTGAATATTTGTGGATGTGGTGCCAGTCAAGCAAGTTGCTTTGTCCTGGATGGTCAAGCTCTTGAGTGATGTTGGAGCTGCACTCATCTAGACAGGTGAGGAGTATTCCATCATCTTCCTGACTTGTGCCTTGTAGATGGTGGACAGACTTGGGGGTCAGAGGGTGAGTAATCTCTGAAGAATTATCAGCCTCTGATTTGTTCTTATAGTCATTATATTTATATGGCTAGTCCAGTTCAATTTCTGGTCAAGGATATTCCTCAGGGTGTAGATAGTGGGGAACTCTGTAAAGGTGATATCATTGAATGTCATGGGGCAGTGATTAGATTGTCTGTTATTGAAAATGGTCATTGCCTGGCATTTGCATGGTGTGAATATTACTCGCTACATGTCATCCCAAGTCTGGATATTGTCTGGCTCTTGTTGAATTTGAACATGGATTGCTTCAGTATCTGAGGAGTCACAAATGGTGCTGAACATTGCGCTGAAGAAGGATTATGCCCGAAACGTTGACTTCTTCACCTCCTGATGCTGCCTGGCTTGCTGTGTTCTTTCAGCCTCCTGCTTGTCTACCTTGGATTCCAGCATCTGCAGTGTTTTTGTATCAGAAAATATCAAGATCAATTACAGTTTCAAAAATGTTGACATAACCCCAAGTGTATTGATAATTCAAACACGATCTGAATTACTACCCTGTTTTGTGTGAAAGCATGCAGCTACAAGGACTTGGTAATTTACTCATTTACTACAGCCAACATTCATTTATTGATTTGAAGATGCTGAAAGCTCAAAGGAGGAAATCTAAATGCTTGACAACATCAGTGAATCAGAAGACCAAGCTTCCCTGACAAAAATGAGAATGTTTGCATTAGAAACAATTTACTCTTGCTCAATTTGTAGACGTTATGTTTCACAATCATTGAATTTTTAAACTAAAAATACCAGGTTATATTCAATTTTGAACAAAACACACAAAGGCATGTCAATTGAAATGATAAACTGAATTGAACATACCCTGAGTGGTGCAATTATAGGCTCATCAAATAATTTACTTTAGATTAGATTACTTTACAGTGTGGAAACAGGCCCTTCGGCCCAACAAGTCCACACCGACCCGCCGAAGCGAAACCCACCCAGACCCATTCCCCTACATTTACCCCTGCACCTAACACTACAGGCAATTTAGCGTGGCCAATTCACCTAATCTGCACATTTTTGGAGTGTGGGAGGAAACGGAGCACCCGGAGGAAACCCACGCAGACACGGGGAGAATGTGCAAACTCCACACAGTCAGTCGCCTGAGGCGGGAATTGAACCCAGGTCTCTGGCGCTGTGAGGCAGCAATGCTAACCACTGTGCCACCATGCCACCCCAAATTATTATTGTGGTAATTATTATTGTGGTAACTAAATTGTTCCTGTTGGATTAAATTCCATGCATTAAAATAGTTTATGACATAACAAGCAAACTAGTGAAAAATTGGAAAATATTTTAAGAATCCATGAAATACTCTGTATTGCTAGAGCTTAAGTTTGGTTTGTGTTTTAGAGTCAGTTGCAATTGTACTAGCCTCCACCAACTCCTCTGGTAGCCCATTCCATACGTGCACCACCCTCTGCGTGAAAAAGTTGCCCCTTAGGTCTCTTTTACATCTTTCCTCTCTCACCTTAAACCTATACCCTCTAGTTCTGGGCTCCCTCACCCCACAGAAAAGACGTCTATTTCATTATCAAAAGTTATTTTACTATTAGTTTCATACAGGGAAAAAAAGCATTTTTGTGTTTTATGTACTTCAGAAAAAAGTGCCTCATCAGAATCAAATAACATATTATTTTCAATTGAAATGTGATACTCTGCTGAAAAACATGGGACCATTAGCTTTTGTTATGAGCTGTTAAGTAACAGATACCTTTGTTTGCAATATGTGTGTCTGTAGAAAAGCATCAATCACCGAGTGTACTGGATGAAAGGAGACAATCTCGGCAAGGTTACAGTTACCTACATTATATAAATTTGTAATTTATTGGGAAAGAAAGCATCTTTAAGATTGGAATGCTGAATTTTTTAAAACATTCAAAACTTGATTATTTATAGAATAAGTTAGGATTTGTAAAAGATCTTACATATCAAAGTTGGAGATACACAATAATCTATAAGTAAATCAGCATTGTGTTAAGAATGGTTTTACCTTTATCACCATACCTAGTGGTTACATGCCTGTCTCGATTTCAGTACCCACTGTTTGCTGCATCAACTCGCCATTCCAATGATGCAGTCCAATGCTTGTACCATCATTAATCTCATAAATACCTAAAAAATAATTAGACTTTTCTAAACAATCACATTGATTTTCTCGTTCATGTTTTTAAAACTACTCTATATTCTTTAATTATTCGTCTGTGGACGGATTTGTGTTGCCAAGTTGAGGTGAAGAATGACATTGTTCAAAAACCCTTTTCCATTGTTTGCACTTGGTGTCAGAATGAGACTGACTGACTTGAGTAGGCCTTTACCTGGGATGGTTCCATAATGCTATCTCCATAATGTCCCTCTGTTTTGAGAAAATTCCTGACCATCCTAAGCTCTTTCAGCGAAACTAATTGTTGCTGATCGAGTCTTCTATATCAAACATAATCTGGTCAGAATCAAAGTAATGCTTCCTCGATTTTGTCCAACAATATGCTTCAGTGGCCTCAAGGGAGCAGCAAACTTCTTTATGGGCTCAGGGAGTGAGGTTGCCAATATAAGCCTAAGATGTTGTTGGTGCAAATGTTTTGAGCCAACAATTTGAAGAATCCATTGTTTTGCAAAATTCACACACAGTTTTCGTGTCCTGAAATTGCACTGGTGAACTTGCAGTGCGTGATATTGTAGCCAATAAAATTCTGCTGACATGGAGTTGTGACAAAATTGAGCATTGATGTGGATGTCAGAATTAAAATGGGAACTTTATTAATTTCACATTTTGTTCATACATAAAATTCATTGCAATGGCGATGATTCTCAGTTTCCCTTGTCAGTTGACACCGTGGTGTAAGATAAGCAGGAGCAGAGAACGGTTACGAGAAGTTTAATTTGGAACTAAAGTTATAACTAGTCCCACGCAGCAACATAGAAACACTTGTAGGCAGGATGAAAACCTCCTGTTCATCCAGGCCACCTACCCATAGTAATTCCTTGGTGCATTTCCAATAATAGTCGCTTGGTTATAGGGCATTTGCCTACTGATGAGAAAAGACATATTGTTTCAGAGTGTTTTGTTCTTCACTCATCAGGAAAGTTTGTAAGAATTACCAATTCATGGAGAAAGAGGAAACTGCTGATTGGTTGGCAAAAATTGTCCAGTTTTTTGAGTGCAAGATGAAAAGCTTTGAGAAAATGTGTCTTTCTGCACCAGTTTCCAATAATCCTGAAACTCAAAACTATTGTTACAGGCACATCTTATCTTTAGGCCAACATGGATTTACAGGGAGAGACCTTGGTAAATGAATGGTTAGAGAAAATGAGGTCTGCAGATGCTGGAGATCAGAGATGGAAAGTTTCCAATAATCCTGAAACTCAAAACTATTGTTACAGGCACATCTTATCTTTAGGCCAACATGGATTTACAGGGAGAGACCTTGGCAATGAATGGTTAGTCTCATTATCAGTAAGTCAGGCCTACCCTTATGGTGCTACGTCATTTGTTTCAGGCAGAGTTGAGGACTGTCTTGAATATTGGGATGTTGGTACAAGGAGGCAACAGCGTACCACTGTTCTCAAGCTATATGTTTTTGATTGCAGAAGCAGTATCAACAGCATCGGGAACTGTCCTCCACATTGATGTATGATATAGTTAACTATTTTTCCAATTCTAGTTGTTGGACACCTTGATCTCCTTTCCTATTGCCAACAATGGAAACATGATAATTCCAGCTATCTGAGTTTTATTTGTCTTACTAATTTGCAAGATTCATGGGTTTACAGTTGGATCTCCCAATTTCATCAGATTACTCATTTCCAAATGTACTGAGGTAATTAAAAATCCTGATGTGGTCAGTGATCAATGTGCAGCTGGTTGGTGACCATCATGCTTATTACCAATCACTATGCAGTTCAATGCTAGGCAGCCAGTACCTACAATCTGACTAGGCCAGAGTGGGAACAAGGAGACACTGAATCTCTTTTTATATTCTTCAACCCTGACTAATGATTCTTGAGGTTGCTGTGATAGAGACAGTGCGCAAACATGGAATGAGTGGCCTATTTCTGTTTTCTTCACTTAATCCCCTGCCTTTCTTCTTTTGTCAAAACAAATGAGCAAACCTACCTTCAGCCCCTTCATCCAAGGCACTTTCATAAACTGTGAAAAGTTGAGATCCAAGTACTGATACCTGTGGTGAATACTTGTTACGCTGTTTCAACCAGTACATGATCCATTTATGCTTACTCTCTGTATCCTGTTTGCTAGTTAACCTTTTGTTCTTATCAATAGGTTATGCATAATACCATGAGATTTTATTTTCTGCAGTAACTTTTGATGTGGCACTGTGTCAAATTCCTTCTGGAAATCTAGATTAGATTAGATTAAAACCGGAGCACCCGGATGAAACCCACGCAGACACGGGGAGAACGTGCAAACTCCACACAGTCAGTCGCCTGAGGCGGGAATTGAACCCGGGTCTCTGGCGCTGTGAGGCAGCCGTGCTAACCACTGTGCCACCGTGCCACCAGAGTGGGAACAAGGAGACACTGAATCTCTTTTTATATTCTTCAACCCTGACTAATGATTCTTGAGGTTGCTGTGATAGAGACAGTGCGCAAACATGGAATGTGTGGCCTATTTCTGTTTTCTTCACTTAATTTCCTGCCTAAGTACAGTACATCGAGCTTTATCCACAGCATGTTAAAATTCCTCAGAGAATTTCAATAAATTGGTTAAACTTGATTTCTCTTTCACAAATCCATCTTAACTCTACCTGGTTATCTTGAACTTTCTAAGTCTCCTACTGTAGTGTCTTTAGTAATAGCTTCAAATATCTTCCCAATGATAAAAGCTAACCGGCCTTTAATTTCCTTCTTTCTATCTCATTTTCATTTAGAATAGAAGAGTTACAACCATTATTTTACATTTTAGTGAAAAATTCCCTGAAACCTGGCAGTTTTGAAAAATTAAAGCCATCGTGTATCTCACTAGCCACTTCTTTTAAAGACATCAAGATGAGGTCCATTATGACCAAGGGCATGTGGCTCCCTCAATTTGCTCTTTATGTCATCCAGGATGATTCTATTTTTCTTGAATTCCTCCCTGCCTTTCATTCCCAATTTACAGCTATTTCTGGGATGTTATTTGCATTGTCACTAATGAAGAAAGTTCCAAAATACCGATTCAATTCATTTGCATTATTTCCCATATTAATTCCTCAGACTCACTTTGTATATGATTATGCTCACCTTCTTAATTCTACTTGTATTTAAAAATCCAAAGAACCTCTTACTCTCTGTTTTTATATTTATAGCCAATAATCTTTCATTCTTTAATTTTCCTCTCCTTATTTATCTTCTAGTCAATGTTTGCTGTTCTTTAGATTCTGTTTAATCTTCTGAAAAATTTGTTTCATGCAATTCTATTCTTTTCTTTAAGTTTGATATTATTCGTAAATTATTTAGTTTGCCTTGGATACAGCATCCTCCCTTTGAAGTTTTCATTTTTCATTGGAATGCATCTATTTTGTGTATTCTGAAATACCTCTTTATAAGTCTATAACTTCATCTCTTTTGACTGCTCTGCTATCAATTTGCTTGGTCACATCTATTTCAGCTTTCATCCCCTCATAATTGCTATTATTTAAGTTTAAAACACTAGTCTTGAACCCACTTCTCTCTCCCTCAGATTGAATGAAAAATTAAACGGGATTATGATCATTGTTACCTTGAAATACCTTCATTACAACTTATCTTTTTGCACAACACCAGGTCTAACCTCTGGTCAACTCCAGAACATGTTGTTCCATGAAACTATGCTAAAATCTTTCAATGAACTAATCACCTGGCCTCCTTTGTCCATCTGATTTCACTCGTCCATAAAACAGCCCATGATGATCACTGTACCTTTCTAACAAGCTCCCATGATTATTTACTTTATATTCTACTGTATATATGATTACAGTTAGTGGGCATTTACATCACTCTCGACAAGTGACGTCTTGCCTTTATTGAGTCTCACTTTTACCCAAACAGATTCTGCATCCTGATTTCATGAATTTAGCTACTCCTCTCTATTGTGCTAATACCATTATTAATTAACAAAATCACCCCACCACATTTTTCTAGGTTCCTGTCCTTCCTGAATTTCCAGGAACTTTCAATATCGAGGTCACAATCTATGTCACCCTGCAGCCTTATCTATGTGACTGATACGCTGTCATTAGAGTCAGTTCAAAGAAGCCAGGTATTGAGGAACTGTCTTATGATGAAAGATTGTGTAGATTGGGCCTGTACTCATTGGAATATAGAAGAATGAAAAGTGACCTTACTGAAATGTGTAAGATCCTTAGAGGACTTAACAGGCTAGATGCAGGAAGGTTCTTTCCCCTTGAGGGAGAGCTAGGACCAGAAGGCATAATCTAAGAATAAGGGGTTGCATCCGAGGTATAGAAACAACTATTTGACCAAAGAAAATCCGGGCAGTAGTATCTTTGCTCTGTGGTGGTGGTTGGAAGTTTTAATTTCTGGGACAATAGAATTTTCCAGGAAAAGCTAATTATAGCATAACCAATCACCCCGTTGCAATCAAATTACTTGTTAAACCAACAAAAAAAATGTACTGTCGGTGTCTTGGAAGTTGAATGTCTCTACAACTGTTAACAGCAAACAGATGTCTCACTTACAACAATCTTAAAGCTTCAAAACTATTCAGAAAGTGCGTATCATGTTCATGTGGGAAAAGGGCAACATTTAATGAAAAGCTAGTGAAGCTAGTCTGACAAATCAAATATGAGTCTGCTGAAATAACATGAGGTGAGTTCTTTCAACATGCAGAATAATTAGCTGCAGAAGGAAGACTGAGTAGGATACTTCTATAATCCAATAAATGTCACACCATAATGACAAATAGGATTGGAATGTGAACACTGTCATTTAAAAACCAATCATTGACAAAACTACTTGAAAAATATAGGTGGCACAATGATTAAGGATGTTATTGCCTGCTACACATTGAATCTATTTTAGCTTATTCAATTTTACCCATCTGAAAGATACAACAAATTACTGTGGGAAGTATGAATCATATTGTTGTCACAAAATTTAACAGAACTAGACATGAAGGCCATGAATTTCTTTGATCCTCCAGGGTGCATTTACCACAGATGGTCACAAATTGAGTAAACTCAGATCTTTCTATATGCTTCGAGGAGAAAGTGAGGACTGCAGATGCTGGAGATCAGAGCTGAAAATGTGTTGCTGGAAAAGCGCAGCAGGTCAGGCAGCATCCAAGGAATAGGAGAATCGACGTTTCGGGCATAAGCCCTTCCTGAAGAAGGGCTTATGCCCAAAACGTCGATGCTCTTTCTATATGCTGCCAATTTAGTTTCTCTTGGAGCAGAATAGCCACTTGGCCCCTGTATTGTCATGTGTATTAGAGAAGGCAGAGTTGTGAGGGGGGGAACTCAAAGATAGGAGGTTTTGTTGGACTTGGAGATTAGTGTCAACTGTAACAGGAAACAAAGCATCCATTTTGTTAACAAAGATGGGGCTTAGCCAGAGTCCAGTTCAGGCTTTTGGTCCAAATCCTTCAAGAGGAAGGGAGCAGCAAAGAATTGGAGCTGCGTAAAAAGAAGAGGTCAATGGACAAGGACTTAATTATTTCTGAGAGGGATTGCTGGATTGGAGTGGTGGCTCGCTGCTGTAACTTAAAGCCCCTTGAGGTCGAGTTACATGACGCAGTTGCAGTCACTTCTCCTTCATTACATATACTGAGAAATAGCAGCAGGGTCCTTTCATCCTTACATCTTAGATAATGTGGTCGGTTCACTCACATTTTCTTCCCTCAATTAATATTCTTGTTCTGCAGTCACAGGTTGAGTGCACAAGCATTATACTGGTTCATTATGGCAGCTTTTCATCTTTTTCTCCCCCTTTCTGTTTGTTGTTCTTTCCCCTGATAACTTTGTTTTCTGCACTATATTGTTCTCTGCTCCTCTCTCCTTCACTCTGGGTACTCCTTTACACATTCCACTCCCCTTCTGATAACTGCCACATAATTAGTAAAAAAAACATGTCCCATCTGCTGTCCATTTGTCGCTGCAATGTATGGAATGTTTACTTCTCTCCTAGCCTTGCTCATCTGAAACCTCCATGATTGATGCTTGACTTTAAGTAGAAATCAATGTCACATGCAAACGTTCCAGGAGAGGAAAGCCAGTTTTAAAACAAAATAGTAACATATGAAAATGAACAAAGTGGTCATCCTAGAGCTCCATTTTGAATTGTACAAGATGAGTCAGAATGTTTGCTCCAGTGAAGCTCAATGCAAGCTGAAAGAACAGCACCTCAATTTTCTATTTGGGAACTCTGCATCCTTCAGGATTCAATATTAAGTTCAATCATTTTAGGATCTGAGCATCTTCCCCCCATGTTCTTACTCCAAAGAGAAGAGAATATTGGGAGTAAGGTTGGAAGCTAAAAGGCAGGATGAGCAGAGTAGTAATCTCAGGATTGCTATTGGTGCCATGTGCAAGTGAGGCTAGAAAGAGAGACCAAATGCAGATGAACACGTGGCCTCAGATATGTGGATCATTGGGATACCTTCTGGGGAAGGTGGGACCTGTACAAGAAAGATGGGTTGCATCTAAACTGGAGGGGCACCAATATCCTGGGCAGGAGATGTGCTAAATCTCTTTAGAAGGTTTTAAGCTAGTTTGTGTGTGGGGGGGGCGGGGGGGGGGGGTTGCGGTGGGGGTGGGTGGCGATGTGCAGAGGAACCACAGCTACAGATCTGAAGGTGAAGTGGCATGCAGAAGGTCTGTGAGGAAGGATAGACAGTTGATAGTGCAAAGTTGCAGTCAGTGTGATGGGTTGAAGTGTGTCTATTTTAACACAAGAAGTATCAGGAATAAGGGTGACAAACTCTGAGCATGGATCAGTACTTGGAACTATGATGCTATGGCCATTATGGTGACTCGGATATCACAGGGGCAGGAATGGATGTTGTATGATCCAAGGTTTAGATTTTTCAAGGGAAATGGGGAAGGAGATAAAAGAGATGGGTGAGTGGCATTGCTAATCAAGGATAGAATCATAGCTGCTGAAAGGGAGATCGTGGAGGACAATTTGTCTATAGAGTCAATATGGGTGGAAGTCAGAAACAGGAAGAGAGCAGTTACTTTATTGGGAGTTTTCTACAGACCCCTCCAATAGCAACAGAGACACAGAGGAGCAGACTCCTAGGCAGATTTTGGAAAGGTGCAGAAGTAACCCATGTTGTCATGGGTGACTTTAACTTTCCTAATATTGACTGGAACCTCCTTAGTTCAAATAGTTTGGTTGGCGTAGTTTTTTTCAGGTGTGTCCAGGGAGGATTCCTGACTCAATATATAGATAGGCCGACTAGACGGGAGGCTATATTGGATTTGGTGCTTGGCAACGAACCAGGCCAGGTGTCAGATGTCTCTGTGGGAAAGCATTTAGGTGATAATGATCTCCATTCCCTGACCTTTACTATAGTCATGGAGAGGGATAGAAGCAGATGGTATGGAAAAGTACTTAATTGGGGAGGGGGAATTACAATGTTATTAGGCAGGAACTGGGGCACAGAAATGCATGACAAAAGGGTGGAGATTGTTTAGGGAGCAGTTGCTGATAGTGCAGGATAGGTTTGTCCCACTGAAGCAAGGAAGGAATGGTAGGGTGAAGGAACCCTTGGGTGTAAAGGGATGTGGAACATCCAGTCAATAGGAAGAAGGAAGCTTACTTAAGTTTGAGGATGCAAGGATCAGACAGGGTTCTAGAGGGTTACAAGGTAGCCAGGAAGGAACTGAAAAATGGACTTAGGAGGACCAGAATGGGGCATCAAAATGCTTTAGCAGATAGGATTAAGGAAAACCCTAAGGCATTCTACAGTTATGTGAGGAACTAGAAAATGGCCAGACTGAGGGCAGGGCCAATCATGGATAGTGGAGGGAACTTGTGCCTGTAGTCAGAGGAGGTAGGAGAGGTCGTTAATGAATACTTTGCCTCAGTATTCATTACTGAGAGGGACCTTGTCATTCGTGAGGACAGTGTGAAACAGGCTGATATGCTCAAACAGGTTAACGTTAAGAAGGAGGATGTGCTGGAAATTTTGAAAAACATAATGATAAATAAAGCACCTGGGCCAGATGAGATATACCCAAGGTTACTACATGAAGCAAGAGAAGAGATATCTGCGCCTTTGGTGATGATCTTTGCATCCTCACTGTCCACTGGAATCATACCAGATAATTGGAGGGTAACAAATGTTTTTCCCTTGTTCAAGAAAGAGAATAAGGATAATCCTGGGAATTACAGATCAGTCAGTCTTACGTCTGTGGTGGGCAAATTATTGGAGAGAATTCTGAGAGACAGGATTTAAGATATTTGGAAAACCATAGTTGGATTAAAGATAGTCAGCATGGCTTTGTGAGGGGCAGATCGTGCCTCACAAGCCTTTATGAATTCTTTGAGAATGTGCCAAAACACATTGATGAAGGTAGAGCAGTGGATGTGGTGTTCATGGATTTTAGCAAAGTGTTTGATAAGTTTTCCCACAGTAGGCTCATTTAGAAAGTAAGGAGTCATGGGTATAGCGACATTTGGCTGTCTGGATACAGAATTGGCTGACCCATAGAAGACAGAGGGTGGTGGTAGATGGAAAGTATTTAGCCTGGAGCCTTGGTGACCAGTGGTGTTCCATAGGGATCTGTTCTGGGACCTCTGCTCTTTGTGAATTTTACAAATGACTTGGATGAGGAAGTTAAAAGGTGGCTTAGTAAGTTTGATGATGAGATGGAGGTTGGTGCAGTGGTGGATAATGTGGAGGGCTATTGGGACATTGACAGGATGCAGAATTGGCTGATAAATGGCAAATGGAGTTCAACGTGGGAAGTGTGAAGTGATTCACTTTGAATGCAGAATTTAGGATTAAAGGCAGGATTCTTGGTAATGTGGAGGAACAGAGGAACATGGGGTCCATGTCCATAGGTCCCTCAAAGTTGCCATCCAAGTTGATAGGGTCATTAAGAAGGCATATAGTGAATTGGCTTTCATTAGGAAGGGGATTGAGTTTAAGAGTCACGAGATTATACTGCAGCTCTATAGAGCCCTGGTTAGACCACACTTGCAATATTGTGTTCAGTTCTGGGTGCCTCATTATAGGAAGGATGTGGAAGCTTTAGAGAGGGTGCAGAGGAGATTTACCAGGATAGCTGCCTGGACTGGAGGGCAAGTCTTATGAAGGAATGTTGAGGAAGCTTGGGCTTGTCTAATTAGAGTGAAGAAGGATGAGAGATGATTGGATAGAAGTGTACAATATGATGAGAGGCATAGATAGAATGAATAGTCAGAGACTTTTTCCCAGGGCAGAAATGGCTATCACAAGGGGGCATATTTTTAAGGTGACTGGGGGAAAGTTTAGAGGAGATGTCAGAGGACTGTTCTTTACACAGATAGTGGTGGGTACATGGAATGCACTGCCAGCGGTAATAGTAGAGTCATGTGCATAAGGGACATTTAAGTGACTCTTGGAAAGGAATGTGGATGATGGTAAAATGAAGGGTATGGAGGTTAGATAGATCTTAGATAAGGATAAATGTTTGGCACAACATTGAGGGCCGAAGGGCCTGTACTGTGCTGTACTGTTCTAAGTTCTATGTTTAACACACCTTGTCATCACATGGGCTGCTGCTACAACCAACCCTTTGTTGGCCACTAATGGTCCCCATTAGTAGTTATTGATTCTCCCAGGCTGATCTCTAACCATTTCTTTGTTTGCCCAACTGTTTTTCTTTCTTTCTGGGCTCTATCTCCACCTATTGTTTACTCCTTCCCCATCTCCCATCTCTCCTCTACCATATAAGCCATCCTTTTCCCAGTTCTGAAGAAGGGTCAATGGACTTGAAACATTAATTCAGCTTTCTCTCTATAGATGCTCACAGACCTGCTGAGCTTTCCCAGCAATTTCTGACTTTGTTACTGATTTCCAGCACCCACAATTCTTTGGGGTTTTTGCAAGTTTTACTTGCTTTCCCTCTGGATTGATGCTTCCGTCGTGGTTTGATCAACCTATAATTCTCTTTTGTCATTGCAGTGCACAGATGATCTGTTGAAATGTATTACCATTTTTCCATGGCCATGGAAATATAAAGGCTTCTAGTTAACTTTTGGATGACTGCATGGCTGCATAGTTGAATAGCTTGGAAGAAGCATTGAACATTGCCATAGCTTCACTGATGATACCTTTCAGGAAATTCAGGGACCCAGGTTCGATTCCAGTCTCGGGTAACTGTCTGTGTGGAGTTTGCATGTTCTCCCTGCATCTGCATGCATTTCCTATGGGTGCTCCGGTTTCCTCCCACAGTCCAAAGGTGTGCAGGTTAGGTGAATTGGCCATGCTAAATTGCCTATAGTGTTAGGTGCATTAGTCAGAGGGAAATGGGTCTGGGTGGGTTACTTTTCGGAGGGTTGGTATGGACTTGTTGGGTTGAAGGGCCTGTTTCCACACTGTCGGGGAATCTAATCTATAATTGCAGCAGAGTAAGATTTTTGTAGTGTCCCTGCCTCTAATAATGTGTTCAAATTTCTGATCATGATGCTGATAGGAAGCAAGGTTCTTCCGTGACAATGCAAGCAATGCTTCCCATAATGCGAACAATGGGTTGTTAATGAACTGACAGAATTTGACATGTTGAGTATTGTTCATTGGGCATTTTAACATGGTAGCATCAAGCCTCATTACCTCCAAGACTGTCAGCAATTTAAAAATACAGATAGCACTCAGATTGGGTTCTAAAATGAAAGACAAATTAAAAATAAATATTTGCATGTCTTATCTCTTCAGCCATTCAAATTCTTTTATCCTGAAATCAATATTTTCAGGCCTTGTCATTTTCCTGATAAATCTGGAACCTTCCCACAAACAATATACCCTGTTCATCTTCCCTTCCATCAGGAAACATATTTGGCCCTAATAGGCAGCCAGCAGCTTTTCATTGTCACTATAAGTTTAGAGGGCTGGATCGTACAATTTCTTTGCTTAAGTCCAAATTACGTCAAGTTTTATTGAGGGTTTTATCCCTGCTAGACCTAACAGGTTTTCACATTCTATCCTACCAAACACACCACGTTAAATACTAATTTCATCCCTATGGCCTCTGTTATGACTGATTTCCACCTCCTCTTACCACCTGCCATTCCTGAGCAAGCCACCTCTCAGTGGATAACCGCTGAAACACCAGCATCCCTTGTGCCTGCACCATTTTTGTAAGACTCCATTGGCAATCCCATCGTGCCCCACACCAGCAGCATAATTTCACAGCAGCCACAAAATTATGCTGTTCACGATACCTAGGTGACATGATTGGCTCTCCATCACACGTACAACTTCATTTTCTCACCCTCGTCACTGTTTAACTAAATAGCCACACATTTAACCTCTCTCTAGCTACACCATAACTGAACACTCTCTAAGTTAGCGTGACCCTGTGTCCAGTGCCCACTATAGACCTGCAGTTTATTTTTATTGTCCAGGAGAGAAACATCACAGGCAAGTAATTGGTGAAATACAAACACAAATGTGAGTTTTTATTTACTGAAAGGAAAAGAGAACAGAAATGAAACCAATAGAGACTGAACATCACTCCCACAGTGCCAACCAGGTTACAGCACCATGGCCAAACAATTTTATGTGAATATTTGTGTGCTGCACCCTCCTTTCTTCTGTTGGAAGTGGACGTTAATGAGGTACCAACTGGCTTGCAGCATCCCTCACAGCTGAGCTCTGTCATGGACAATGCCAACTTCCTCCTCCAAATGTCCTTGTCTTCCTTCTTGAAGACTGTTCCCATTCTCCCAGGTTCTCCGTAATCAGGACATAGTCTCATTGCCTGCACCAACTATGCCGAACACAGCATGTTAGGATCATGGGGTACACTCTGTCTGGATGAGACTGGAGCCCTCAGGAGTAGATTATTCAGCCTGCCAAGTCTGCCCACCGTTCAGAACAATCACGACATATCCAACACTTCAATGCATTTTACTTACTCCCAGCCGAAACCCTGTACACCACTAGTTATCAAAAAATCTATCAATGTCTACCTTAAATGTACTCAAAGACTGAGCTTCCACAGCCCTCTGTGATGGATAATTCCAAATGTGTACAACCCTCTGAGCAAAAGGTAAAAAAATTCTGTATTTGAGTCCTAAATGGAATCCGCTTTATTTTAAAGTTCTGCTGGTTGTAGACTCCCCAACCAGGGGATGCATCTGTCATGTTTTTCCCTTTAAATGTTTTGTAAGTTTCACCACATTGAACTTTATCTAGAACTTTCCTCTCTGACCCCTGAGCCCCATCAGTACACCTTGCAGATGCCCTACCTGTTCCTTGATGCTTTTACTGTCGAGGCCATGATAGCGATCATAATCACAGTCAGGATCTTCATTACTGTTCTGAATTCCTCCCATTCAACTTGAGTTTCCCCATCACTGTCTTTATCCTCATATAGACACACAGACGGGCTGCTTGTCATCTTTTCAGTATGGGGAGGGAAGGGGGTGGGTGTCATCCTCACCTTCTGTCATTGATCCCTCCACAGGTGACCATCGCTCCACCATTTCAGCGCTCCTTAAAGATCGATGAACTGACCCTCATAGCTTCATTCACCCCAGATTAACATCAATGAGCAGCCCCCAGATGCAATTGATCTGACTCCTGACTACTATGTTCACAATCCCTATCTAATGATAGACAATTTCTCCTGACTGTATGTGTTGGTCTTTACAGGATTGACTGATAAACACTCTTGGGCCTGAAGTTGGAACAGATCCCCTGACTCCTAAGCCTTCCAAGCAGATAACTAACTGTCTCAAAGCACATGATCTGTAGGTGGACTAATCTTGTGACTAATAGTGTCGTGGCCCCCTGACTGACAGGGTCCCCCTGCCAACTCTCGATGCTCTAAGGCTGATCATCTACCAGTTTCTGACAAGGCCATTTGGTCGAATGAATGTGTGGGGCGTTTGCCACACAAGCAGGTGACATCTGCTATTGGTGTGACATTACTGTCTTGGTGTGCCATTCACCAAGATGATGCCCTGGCCCAGACTGAAAAGATGACAAGCAGTCCGTCTGTGTGCCTGTACATGACAGTATGGAGTGCCTCTGGCTCTGGATGAAGTGGTACTGCACTAACAGATATCGTATGACAAGGCAAGGCATAGAATATGTGAACGTGCAGGTAGGCACAAAATGAGCGAGCTTGCTAAGACAGCAAGTAAGCAGCCTCAAGATGCAGCCTGATCCAATGCGTGAGCTAGATGCATGTTCCTGCTAAGTGCTCTTGCAGCAACCTTTCGATGCTTTTGAAATACAAGTTTGTGCTTCACAAATGATTCACCAGTTAATATTCAGAGTTCCAGGATGATTGTGATGGGTTGGCAGATGCCAAATGCCGATGTCTGTAGACGAAGGGTGCATTTATGTTTTGCCCGCAGAGCATGCCCTGAGATGTTGGTCTCCATGGAGGCCCTGCAGAGCAAGTGGCAAGCTGAGTCTCCCAGGTCTCTTCGTGATTTCCTTGTCAAGTTTTCTTAATGTCTACCTTGTTTGGTAATTTTGGTAAGATGGGAGACCAACTATTAATGAGACATGTTATAGCATTAGTAGAAAGTGAGGACTGCAGATGCTGGAGATCAGAGTCGAGAGTGTGGTGCTGAAAAAGCACAGCATGTCAGGCAGCATCCGAGGAGCAGAAGAATTGACATTTCGGGCATAAACCTTTCATCAGTCATTTCTGATGAAGGGCTTATGCTTGAAACATTGATTCTCCTGCTCCTCAGATGCTGCCTGACCTGCTGTGCTTATCCAGCACCACACTCTCGACTTATAGCATTAGCAAGGCGTTTAGTCTCCATCAGTTGGCATCTTGTAACTGGCTAGTGAGAATCTCGCCTTGTCACTTGTGAAAAGCAGAAAAGTTGAAATGATGGGGGCTCCTGTGCAGCCTCAAGTGTAAGAAACAGCCTCAAATGATATAATTCTCAAGATATCTTCTGAGGCTTGAACTCACCCAAAGCTGTGCTGCCCATATCCAATACACACAAATTTCTTTCACCTATCACCCCTCTGCTCACTGACCTGGATTGGTAACCAGACAGCAGCCCACCTTATTCAAAGAATTTTGTGCCTGTTTTATATTCCTAAATGTCCTCTCCTTTCCCTGCATCTGTATTCTCCTCCAGGCCTAATCCTCCAGAGGTTGCACTCTTCCATTTCCTGTTTAATTGTTCCACTGTTGTTATCTGTACCTTTGGCTACCAAGGCTCTTAATTCTACAATCCTAAATCAATTTTTCTGTCTTCCTCTTTTAGCTGCTCCTTAAGATCTATCACTTTTACCCCAACATCTTCTTTGTAAAATTTCCTTCCATAATGTTTTATCTGGAACATTAATGTTGCTAGGTAAGTGCAAGTTGTTGAATGCTGACATTGGACAACAATATTTTATGGATAAAAATAGCTCATGTAATCACCCGTAGCAGTTGAAAGATGACTGGGTGAGATAATGTGGGTAGGGCAGATGTTTTATGCCCCATTTAAAATCCACCAGGGAGTGAGGCATTGAGAGTATTTGTAAGTGCAATGTGAACATACAGATCATGCCCCTGTATAATTGGGACAGGCAGAACACCTTGTTTCTGTACTTAAGTGCCTTTTTGCGAGCACTGTTCTCTGACCTCTAGCTACTGGCAATATTTTTCATATTGTTTAAGAGCTAAGAGGATTGTTTAATAGAAATCTAAAAGTGCCATTAATAACTTTAGTTGTTCTTACATTTTACAGGATTCATATATAATATCTTTCATGTTGATTGAAAGTGGTTTCAATTAAGCCCTGAAAAGATTCTGAATTTTTTTTTTGCTTAAGTACAAATTATGTTGGAGTTTTCTGGTTTATCATCTTGAGGCCTTGTAAATTCTCTTGCTATACCTTACTAATCCACCTCGTTAATTGCCCAGTCCACCCCATGGCTTCTCTCACATCTGATTTCAATTCCATCTTACCACACACCCTTCCTGAAACACTTTGTCACTCAAAGGATATTCGCCCAAGTATCTTGAGCACTACCTTTATAGACCACAGTGTGCCTAGGCAAGGACTAGCATTCTGAATCTGACCAGTTCATTGAAGGATGTGCCTAAAAGACATTGGAGAAAGGGAAGATGATGCCACAATTCACCAACAGGGACTTTGAGGTCTTGGCAGATGCAGTGTAGATATAAGGGCCACTCTCTTCCCAGAGCACTGTCAGAGGAGGCTGGATCTACGATCGTTGTCCAGGTCAGTGTTCTCTCAAGGACAGTGGTACAGAACCTTTCTGTCCCACCAGGGAAGTGCCACACTCGTCTCTCTGCCATCTTAGATGCTTTCTATCTCTGCCACTTGACTCAGTCTCACCAAGTCTCAGGCAGTATCACTCTCAATGTTGCGCAAAATACCTTCTCTCACTCTCTTCCCCCTCAACCTCCCTCACTAAACCTGTATATTCTCTGTGCTCCCTCCTCAGTCCTTCGGAAATTCTCACCACCTTTCTCCCACATGCAGCATAGCCATGCCACTCGCTGTCGACTCACTCATTCCTACCCTTAATCTCATTGTGAGAGAAGACTGCTGAGAAAGGCTGAATCGGTGGAGGACAAGGGGACGCTTCATGGGAACACCCCTACCTGCAAGTTCCTCCAAGCCATTCACCATCCTGACTTTGAAATATATCTCCAATCCTTCACTATATTTTGGTCAAAATCTTGGAATTACTCCCTATTAGGGCATCATTGGTCAACCTAGAGTTCATAGACTGCAGTGGTTCAAGAAGGCAACTTACCACCACCTTCTCAGGCCAACTCAGAATGGGCAATAAGTGTTGGCCAGCCAGTAATGCCCATGTCCTATGAGAGAATAAAGAAAAGGTATGCTTAACATTAGGCTCCTTATCCTTAGGAAGAGGGAATTTTTGTTCTAGCAGGAAAACAGTGGGACTGCTCCTGCAAGGATGTCTTGCTAAATAATTGAGTACCACTGTATATGTCACTGTGACTCTCCCATTAACCCCGCTGTCACTCTCAAATATTGGGCAACACTTTTAACCACTGGCTGTGATGTATTTTCTCTTTTTTGTCTTGTAGTTTCCACCAGCTCAGATACTAACATCTTGGTCAGAACCACAATGATAGACAATGAAGGTAAGTACCTCATCATGACAGCTCCACAGCCGGCCAAGGAAGAAATTGCCCCGGTTTCTGGCACACAGAGGATGAACAGAGAGCAGGCACCTGCTCAGGCCCAGGCAGGAGAAGACACTATGGCTTAAATAATCTGGGACTTCATCCAAATGCATAGGAAGGAGCAGCAGTGGTGGACAGGCAGGCTGTGATGCAATGGCCTTGCTGCCCAGAAGGTTCATCAGTGCAGTGACTGGCTGCCACAGTTGCCAGGTTGGCAATTGTCATTGAGGGCTAGGCCAAACATCTTCAGGGATGGTTGTAGAGCAGCACACACCTTGACTCTATCACCACACACCCTCAGGGACCAACCATACAGTGATAGGGGCATGTGCATCCCTCCTCACAAGGAGACAGGGTGGTGCCAGGGAGCAACCAGATACAGAAAGAGATAAACACAGGCCTCCTTGGGCAACTCCCTGCCGTCTCTGATCCTTTGAAGTTCAACTCAAAGAGAGTCAACTGGTGATCTTCAGCGTGGTGGCATGTCTTAACATGAGTGCCATCTGGCTTGTCCCCTTCAAAGCTCCAAGGCCAATGACTTTTACATCTGAGCAGGCTCACTCCACCCAAGCTGTGGAACCAGAGTTCACTTCTGTGGGAAGAAGAGAGAAAGTAAAAGGAATTGAGATCAATTGGATAAACAGATGAGTAAGAATATAGGGAGCAGAAGTAGGCAATTCAGCCCTTTGAGCCCACTCCGCCATTTTATATGATCAGGACTGATCTCATCTTAGCCTCAACTTCATTTTCCTGCCCATTTTCCATAACTCTTCAACTCATTACTAATGAAAAATCTATCTCCTCCTTCAATTTACTCAATGTCTCAGCATTATCCACATTCTAAGGTAAAGAATTCCACAGATTCATGACCCTATTGATAAAAGTAATTCCTCCACTTCTTTGCTTTAAATCTGCTACTGCTTATCTAAGCAATGACCTCTCATTCTAGATTGTCCCATATCAGGAAATATCCTCTCTATGTCAACTCCCTTTAGCATCTTATATTGGATATCAATTGGATCTTTTTTCATTCTTCTGAGCTCCGGAGTATAGGCCTAAACTGCTTCATCTCTCTTCATAAGACAAACCCCTCACCTTTGGAACAAGTCTAGTGAATCTCCTTTGAATTGCCTCCATTGCAGCTATATCCTTCCTCATGTAAAGTGACTGAAGCTGTATGCAATATTCCAGGTGCCATCTTAGAAATGCCTTGTACAGTTGCAACAACACTTCCCGACTTTTATATACTATTCCTTTAGCAATAAATGCCAAAATTCCAATTGCTTTCCTTATTACCTGTTGTACCTGCATATTAGTTTTCTGCAATTCATACATGAGAGCTTACAGATCTCTCTACATCACAGCATTCTGAAGTTTCCTTACGTTTATGTAATAAAGTTGTCTTTCTATTCCTCCAACCAAAATAGATAATGTCATACTTATCTGTGTTAAAGTTCATCTGTCAAGTTTTGCCCTACTCACCTAAGCTCGCCATGTCTATTTGTAAATTTCTTACTTCTTCATTGTAACTTTCTCTCCCACTTATTTTAGTGTCATTTGCAAATTTGGCTATTGTACCTTCTGTCCCTGCATCTAAATTATAGATTTTAAATAGTTAGGGCATGAGCACTGAAGGCTATGGCACCCCACTAGTTACAATTTTCCACCCAGAGGCTCGCTTGTTTTTCACGTTTTGGACATAAATATTATTCACTGTAACTTTTGTGCATCTGCTTTTGAGTGTCTCTGTATTGTCACACCAACCTGCAACAGGTCAAAGTCAAACAACAAGCCACGTGGATTGTAGTTTGTGCACAGAGCTGACAACATCAGTGACAATCAGGGAGAATAATGCACACATGTGGCTGTTTTCTGCTTGCACCTTTAGCCCTGCTGGATGATGGTCCCTAGTGTTTGGATCCCTCTGTCTTGCAAAGAGTTGTCTAGTAGTGGCTGTGCCAGGGAGGTGTAATCTTCAGAGAGGGTCAACAGCGATGGAGTAATCGTCCTACAGATCTTTGCCATAGACTTTTTGCCATTGTTGCTCTTTAAAAGCCCTCTGAATGGTATGTGCTGCAGCCCACTCCTTCACAGGTTGAGTCACTTACCCCTACCACGATGAATGTGGTTATAGCCATTTCCAGCACAATGGAAGGCATCCTATCTATCCTTCCCTTCCAAATTGAGACATGTGCTTGATGTTGGGTTTCACATTCAGCCCCTTGAAGCCAGGGTGCTACTGATTGTGGATGACATCCCCACTCCCACTACTGTCCCACTCTACCCTTCCCATCATATCCTCTATGTTCTTTATAGTCTGGACTTTGAAATGCCTACATTATCACACTGTGATCTTACGCGGGGCCTGCAGCGTTCAATCCCAAAGCCTAAAGAGCTGAGGCTCAGTGCTGTGGCTGCAGCCTCCATTTCACCCCTGCTCCCAACTCCTTTCCCTTTACCTCTTTGTTTCTGTGGATGGATGGACTGTGGCTCACACCTACTCCCCATCAATCGACATGACTGGACAGACCCGGACAAAATGTGTCCAGACCCTTTACATCTCTATGACTGCAGTAGCTCTACCCTCAGGCTAGCTGCTGCTGTGCCAATGGATTGACTTTGCCCCACAGCCTGAACTGCAGAGGCACAGAGATCCTGTCTGAGAACACCCCGACCAGATGCCAGACCATGGCTAATCTGCTGAATGATAATGGGAATATACCCTTGACAGACTGCACAGGGAGGCCCTTGACTGACAGGTTCCCTCCATGGACTTCATTGAAAATATTCCCTGAAGACACTGATTGCTCGCTTGCTGCACATCCAATGGTTTGTCACATAAGCTGCCAGCACAAGGTACCAGTCTGAGATTGATACAGCCTTATAGTAAGCTGTGTAGACTGAGAATTATGTAGCAGCAAGTTTAGCTGCCTGTTATGTAACTGTACTAACTGGCACGACATGGCACAGCAAGTCAGGGCACAGCAGGGCAGGGATGCTGTGAGCATGCAGGTAGATGCGAAGTGAGCAAGTGCTAAGAGAACAAGTGAGCATTCCTGAGATACAGCCGAGTCCAGTCCCTAGGACAGGGTCCCAGTCCCAATGAGAAGGGTGTCAATGTTTGAGTGTGTGGGTCCAGCATTGCCAGTGCCTGGATGGTGGTGATGGTCTGACAGGGGTTAGGTATCATTGTCAATGCAGGAGGAGTGAGTGCATCTGGTGTCCATGTATCTTGTCCTGAGCTGCAGTTTGGTCACAGGCAACATAGATGTGAAACAAAAACAGAAACTGCTGGAAAAACTCAGCAGGGCAGAGATAATGTTTTGAGTCTGGTGACGGGAAGGGAGGAGGGGAAAAGGTGAGCAGACAGATGGAGCTGGAGCCCAGAGTGAGAGAGATGTGAAAGGGGTAGCAAACAAGAGGATTATGGATAGCAGGCTAGGACAGAAGAAAAGCTGAATAAATGATATTAAGAGTTAAGAGTAGGAGACACTTTTGAGGACAGAATACAAATGTCCTGCAAAGCGGTCACTCAGTCCGCATTTCATTTCCTCAATGTAGACGAGACCACCTTGTGAATGGCAAATACAATAGAGTAGATTGAATGAAGTACAGGTAAACCACTGCTTCATTTGGAAGGAGTGTCTGGGGCCTTGGATGATGAAGAGGGAGGAGGTAAATGGGCAGGTATTACACCTTTTGCGATTTCGATGGTTGTGGTTCAGCTTTTAACTTTAGAGGCTTTTAACAAGCAGTAATCCTCATCAATTGACATCTCATCACAGCCTTCTGAGAATCACCACACCTGATTTCAAAAGCATTAACGATGGAACTAGATGATCTTGATGTTGACATGGACCTCGCTGCACGTTTCGCTTGATGCTGCCACACAACTCACACCGTGCGTGTGTCACAGACCTTTGTAAGATTCTACTTGAAGTGTTCCTGGGTCAGCTCAAAGATGTGGCCTGGGATATATTAGCCACTGGGAGGCAGGCGAGGAGATGACAGCATGAGTGAATTCATGGTGAACTGTATTGAATCATCTCCCCAACAGGTTCCTCTATGAAGACATTTTACTGACTGTGGGACCTGATACAGAGAGGCTGCCAATCAAGGGAGATGGGAAGACAATTTACATATATAAAGGCCCAATTAGAGGCATTTTACAGTGTGATTGGTGGGTGGGTCAGGTTCCCATGCCCGAGAAAGGCCTGTGGTCAATGAAGCCTACCCTCCACTACCCCAACCTTTTTTTTCTCCAAAACTGCATAAGTGCCAATGTCTCCTATGTGTAATATAAAAGGTATAGTCCGATTATGTGTTCTGCTAGTGAGAGAGTGTCAATACAGGAGACTCTGTAAATGTTCTTTAGCAGCACAACCTGACACAGCATATTAGATTGGATGCCTCAGTTACAATCATTTCTTCCTATGGGACCACTGCAGCTTCAGAGTTGATTTTTTACTCTGATACAGGGTTGCCAGCTCCCATTGTAAAATTCAGTCTTGAATGCTAACTGCTACATGGGCGGTTAGCACTGCTGCCTCACCACACCATGGAACTTGGTTCGATTCCACCCTCAGGTGACTGTCTGTGTGGAGTTTGCACATTCTCCCTGTGGCTCCAGTTTCCTCCCACAGTCCAAAGATGTGCAGGTTAGGTGGCTTATCCATGCTAAGTTGTCCAGGGATGTGCAGGTTAGGTGGCTTATCCATGCTAAGTTGTCCAGGGATGGATTAGCTATGGGAAATGCAGGTTTATAGATATATGGGATGGGGATGGGCCTGGGTGTGATCCTCTTTGGAGGGTTGGTGTGGACTTAATGGGCTGAATGACCTGCTTCCACAATGTAGGGATTTTATGATACATGAGTCTGAGTGACATGAGACCACATATTTCATAAAGCTGCACCACCTCATGTAGTACGTGCAACATAACTCCACTTCGGTTCAGTCAAGTTTTAAAGAAATTGGATACTCTTGAAATTATTTAAAGTTACCAAAGAATTTGCATTTGCCTGTACCCTTGGAACATTTAAAATATGTCACAAGAGATTGGATATTATTCTCGATGCATAACCATTTGTGCTATGGAAACTCATATCAAGAATTAAGGACAACACCTTGTTGCCCAATTCTCAGTTTATATGATTTACAATGAAATATAGCCTTATATAGTCTAGGTTAGAGTGGTGCTGGAAAATCACAGCATGTCAGGCAGCATCCAAGGAGTAGGAAAATCGGATCTTTTGGGCAAAAGCCCTTCATCAGGACTGAAGGCAGGGAGAGATAAATGGGAGGGGGGGTGGGGCTGAGGAGAAGGTCTTGTGGAGAAAAGAGGAGAACTTCTTCAAGGTAGGCATCCTTACAAAAGGATTCGCAGTAAGGTTAAAATTAACTAGGCAAAAGTGAGGACTGCAGATGCTGGAAACCTTCACTTGCCTCCTACACACTCCATCCACCTGGACACCCCGCACTGGCCTATTATCTGCCGTCGATCTCTTCATTTCCAACTCCCGCCGAGACATTAACCGCCTCAAACTGTCTACCCTCTCCCCCACTTCAACCTCTCACCCTCACAACACGCAGCCCTCCACTCCCTCTGCTCCAATCCCAACCTCACCATCAAACCAGTGGATAAAGGGGGTGCAGTGGTAGTTTGGCATATTGACCTCTACACCACTGAAGCCAGATGCCAACTTGAAGACACCTCCTCCTACCGCCCCCTCGACCATGACCCCACCCCATCAGTAAACCATCATCTCCCAGACCATACAGAACCTCATCACCTCAGCAGATCTCCCACCCACAGCTTCCAACCTCATAGTCTGGGAACCCGGCACTGCCCAGTTCTACCTCCTTCCCAAGATCCACAAGCCTGACCACCCTGGCCGACCCATTGTCTCAGCATGCTCCTGCCCCACTGAACTCATCTCTACCTACCTCGACACTGTCCATCCCCCCTAGTCCAGGAACTCCCCACATACATTCGAGACACCACCCACGCC
>NC_057712.1:75278304-75283292 GCF_004010195.1 Chiloscyllium plagiosum
CCCCCCTACAACCCACCCTCCCATTCTGGCACCTTCCCCTGCCACTGCAGGGATTGCAAAACCTGCGCCCACACTTCCTCCCTCACCTCCATCCAAGGCCCCAAAGGAGCCTTCCACATCCATCAAAGTTTAATCTGCACATCCACCAATGTCATTTATTGTATCCGTTACTCCTGATGAGGTCTCCTCTACATTGGGGAGATTGGACGTCTCCTAGCAGAGCGCTTCAGGGAACATCTCCAGGACACCCGCACCAATCAACCCCACCGGCCCGTGGCCCAACATTTCAACTCCCCCTCCGACTCTGCTGAGGATATGCAGGTCCTGGGCTTTCTCCACCGCCGCTCCCTCACCACCTGACGCCTGGAGGAAGAACGCCTCATCTTCCGCCTTGGAACACTTCAACCCCAGGGCACCAATGTGGACTTCACCAGTTTCTTCATTTCCCCTCCCCCCGCCTTATCCCTGTTCCAACCTTCCAGCTCAGCACTGTCCTCATGACCTGTCCTACCGGCCCATCTTCCTTTCCACCTATCCACTCCACCCTTCTCTCTGACCTATCACTTCCATCTCAAACCCCATTCACCTATTGTACTCTTCGTTACTTTCTCCCCAGCCCCACCTCCCCCCCCTCGCCCCGCCACTTATAACTCCACCCTGGATGCTCCCTGCTTCCAGTCCTGATGAAGGGCTTTTGCCCAAAACGCCGATTTTCCTGCTCCTCGGATGCTGCCTGACCTGCTGTGTTTTCGAGCACCACTCTAATCTAGACTCTTTCAAGGATGCCTACCTTGAAGATGTTCTCCTCCTCTCTTCACAAGACCTTCTCTCCAGCCCCACCCCCCCTCCCATTTATCTCTCCACCCTGGAGGCTCCCTGCCTTCAGTGCTGATGAAGGGTTTTTGCCCAAAATGTCGATTTTCCTGCTCCTCAGATGCTGCCTGACCTGCTGTGCTTTTCCAGCACCACTCTAATCTAGACTCTGATTTCCAGCATCTGCAGTCCTCACTTTTGCATAGCCTTATATAGGTTTGGTGATTTCAATACCACTTTATTATTGATGTCTTGCTAATACTTTATGAGAAGCTGCCAATGCATGCTGCATTTTTGGTATGATATAACGTTAAAGATGTTTACCATAGCATAACTGTACTATTAGTAAAGTAATAACTTGTGAAATAAAAACATTGAATTAGATATATTGTTTCATATTCTTGAAAGTTACCCTCAAATAAAAATGAGTATATTGAAAAAAAACCTCTTGATAATGAAGGGATATACATGCACCCCACCCCCATATATATCAGTTGCTAAGCAGACAAACATTTATCAAATGCAAAAGGAAGGATCATGTACAATATGTAAGAACGTTAATTGCATTGGTAAGAAATCTCACTGTGATTCTATAATCTACCTGCGAAGGTCTGTCTGTTTACTTTGATATTTTTTTAAAAAATTGAACATGCTCCTATTTAAAGAAGTAAGCTGAAATGCATGACTTTTCATAACTGGAAAGATAAAATCTGAACAATCCTTCCAGATATTGGTGTTCAGTTTCAGGCATTCGGTGTACAACAGGGGGACTGTAATTTGAGGTTTTCTCTCATTGTGTTCACATCCTGCCATCTTGAATCTATTTTGATTTGAGGCCTCCAGGGGCTGCTTTTTCGCACAGCCGGTATGTTCACATTCATGGTTGCTGCAGACCAATATTGTTGCCATGGAAATTTAACGATCCACTCAGTTACCATTTCCTCGAACTCAAAATGCATCATTTATAAGTCGTTGGAAGAAGAAATGTTTTGTGTACAAATCTGCATTCATATAATTTTCATACTCCATGGAAAATAAGTTGCTATTTAACGATTATGCCCTTAAATTATGATGTGAAAGGAATATTCCCTGCAGAAGAAACAATTGATGTATCCTGTGGACTGCACTGTAACTACATTTTATTCCCTTTTCTTGTACTAGACCTGTCTAATTTACTTTGTCATAGCCCACAGCGAGTTGTAAAGACCACCCACTCGGCGTTGGGGTAAAATTACTAACCTATAAAACCACTGAAATTCTTTCTTGCACAATGCATCTGAGCACAGAGTTTAGTGTTTTGCAAATCTATGCTCTATAGCAGAACAGTGCAACAATTCTTCCCTTCAGCAATTCACAATGAAGAAATGACACCATGCACTCAGTTGTGATGAATGTGTGCCTTCTCCTGTGCCCATTTTGCGAAAAAAAATTCTTTCCATTATTAGCCCAAACTGCATAGCATTGCAAATATGCACAGCAGAACAACGGATCCATATCCTATTTATAATCCACAATTGTAACAGTCCAGAGGCTTGCCATGCTGTCACCATCACAAATTGATTTAAACATCAATTGCAGCAGCCATTAAAGCCACTGGAAGGTCTCGCCAAGCTGATGAATTGTAGCTGAATGTGAAATGAGTCTCTGACTCTGTTTCCCACCATCTAATATCAAAGCCCATTGTGTCCTGATAAAGCGAGGGTCACGAGTTCAGCCTGAAGTTCAACAGTGCGTCCAGCCAGAGAGAAGAACGCTATTCACGCTGAATTTCCAATTATGGCTTATTTTCCATTTTCATTTTAAACAATTTAATGCGAACTGTTTGCATCCCATTTAGTTCCTGAATAATTGGAATATTCCGATGTTAGTGTGAACCAATGACAGCCATGATCCCAAATAACTAGCATTCTGCAATCTTGGCATCTCTTTGTAAGTTTTACAAAATGGTGAATATTTCTGGACACCTGCATGCTGCCGTGTATTTATCTCTTTGCAAATTTGTCTCCTTAAGGACCCAGTTCCATTGCCAAGCATGATTCATTTAAGTAGTATTCCTACGTTTAAGAGAAATATGTTTCCAAGACAACAATGATACTATTTAGCCATTCCAGAACTGGTGCTTACAGATGGCTTCATTTGATGAGCAGAATACTGTGGTCATGGTTCTCGCTGAAATGATGCTGTGTTACAATTTTCATTAACGTATTTATTTTTCCTAGTTATTAGTAGGTAAACACACTGTTGGTATTTGTACATCCTTATCATTAAATGTCACTGCCCACCCACAAAGGGAAAACTCGCTACCTTTGCTTCTTGTTATTTAGCACCAAGGTGTTGATCCTTCATGTAGAAATGTGTTTGTGCTTTGCTAGTAATTATTAACTAATTCAGGTGCTTACACTGAGAAAGCCACAAACAATAATGAGGGTCAAAGCCTGACATGGCCCCACTTCTCTTGTTTTAACTCTAAGCATTAAAACTAGCTCCAACGTAAAAATATTTTAACAATAGGTTCAACAATAAAAAATGGCAGTTCACATCAACTCTTAAATGTTTTTTATTGTCATGTTACGATCCTGAACCAGACCCTCCAATTTATGAAATAATTTGGTTACAGATCAACAACATGTATTTTTTTAAGTAGGTAATGTGTGAATTCCATGGGACTAAGTAAGGGAATAACGCCACAAGAATCAACAGTTTTGACCATGCAACAATAAACTTCACCAAATGACATTAGAACAGTAATACGTTTTATAATGTATGCACAATATATAGTCTAACACTCAGAATTAACATTGATAAATATGGATAACAGATTGTGACCGAACATTCCATAGAACATGTAAAACAAAATATGACCAATATTGATCCCACGGACTTCACAGCATTTCTTCCAAGATGTTAATGTTAAACGTTATCCGGTTTTAGATTCCCTACAGCGTGAAAACAGGCCCTTCGGCCCAACTGACTCTCCAAAGTGTAATCCACCCAGACCCAAATGCACCTAACACTATGGTAATTTAGCATGGCCAATTCATCTGACCTGCATATCTTTGGACGGTGGGAGGAAACCGGAGCACCCGGAGGAAACCCACGCAGACATGGGGAGAATGTGCAAACTCCACACAGACAGTCGCCCAAGGCTGGAATCAAACTTGGGACCCTGGTGCAATGAGGCAGCAGTGCTAACCACTGAGCCACTGTGCCACTCCGAGAGATATTCTGACAAGGATTGCTCCTCTGGCTGTTTATCTTCTGGTTGATTGTCCTTTTCCAGGTCTGTATTCCCCTGGAATTTGAAACTGCACTCCAGCACTTACTTGTTGGTAATAACTCCAGCTCTTCACTGTTAGCTTGCTTTACTGAGCCAGTCCTGCCCTGGTTGTTTTTATTCCCGAACTGCAGCTTTGCTTAGTTGGATCAGGCAGACAGTGCTTCTGTGATTTTCAATCCCCCATTCTCATGCATTGAAGAATTGATACTCACAGGCATCTTCTGAGCTTTTTCTAGCTTCCCCAGCACAAAGTTATGGAGTCCTAGAGGCACATAGCACAGAAATAGACCCTTCAGCCCAACCAATCCATGCCGCCCATAATCCCAAATTAAATGAGTCCCACCTGCCTGCGCATGGCCCATATACCTCCAAACATTCCTTATCCTTGTACTTATCTAAATGCTTTTTAAGTGATGTAACTGTACCTGCATCCACCCACTTCCTCTAGAAGTGCATCCAGTATTAGAACCACTTTCTATTTGAAGAAAAATGCCCCTCATGTCTTTTTAACATCTTTCTCCTCTCATTTTAAAACTATGCCTCTGGTCTTGGAATGTCTTTCCCACCCAAGGGAAAAGTCAACTGTCATTCACCTTAAGTATAGCCGTCATGATTTTATATACCTATACAAGGTCACCCTTCAACCTCCTGTGATTTTATATACCTATACAAGGTCACCCTTCAACCTCCTGTTCTCAAGTCATAGAATCATAGAGCCATAGAGATGTACAGCACGGAAACAGACCCTTTGGTCCAACCTGTCCATGCCGATCAGATATCCCAACCCAATCTAGTCCCACCTGCCAGCACTCGGCCCATATTCCTCCAAACCCTTCCTATTCATATACCCATCCAAATGCCTCTTAAATGTTGCAATTGTACCAGCCTCCACCACTTC
>NC_057712.1:75283873-75296391 GCF_004010195.1 Chiloscyllium plagiosum
ACTGCTCTGCCCTCATCACTCCTCTTTGTTACTTCTTCAAAAAATTCAATCAAGTTTGTGAGACATGATTTCCCATGCACAAAGCCATGTTGACTATCCCTAATCAGTCCTTGGCTTTCCAAATACATGTACATCCTGTCCCTATTGATTCCTTCCAACAACTTGCCCACCAACCAGGTCAGGCTCACTGGTCTATAGTTCCCTGGCTTGTCCTTACTGCCCTTCTTAAACAGTGGCACCACGTTTGCCAACCTCCAGTCTTCCAGCACCTCACTTGTGACTATCAATGATACAAATATCTCAGCAAGAGGCCCAGCAATCACTTCTCTAGCTTCCCACAGAGTTCGAGGGTACACCTGATCAGGTCCTGGGGATTTATCCACCTTTACCTGTGAAAAAGTTCCCAACCCATCCAGCCTCTCTTTATAATTCAAACCCTCCATTCTGGGCAACATCCTGGTAAATCTTTTCTGAAGCCTGTCCAGTTTTAAAATTACCCTCCCTATAATAGGGCGATCAGCACTGCAAACAGTACTCCAGAAGAGTCATGGCCTTCCCGTTACCTCTCAAGGACTGGTTCTGACTCCAACATGAAGCTGTTTACTAATTCCTAAATCTTCTCCTTTTGTGCACTGAGCCATCCTGATGCTCTTGTCTTCTTATTGAATTCTCCACAAAGCCTGTGCAGTTCAGATGCCTTCCCTGCATCACAGCTCTCTGTCACACTCTGAACATGAAATCTGCTTCTTGCTCTTCCTCTCACATTTTCACTCACTTCCCCTACTGCCTATCACCATGGAACTCCTCTTCAATTATCTCAAACTGTCCCAAGTGATGTAACTACAATCTTGCAGAAGTCCAACTGTATTGCTAAGTGGAATTGAATGTTACCAACATTTCAAAAGTCAGATATAGTAACCTTGGAACTAAGTGTACATTACAACTTCAGAACTAAGAGCAGGACTTAGCAATTGAGCCTGCTCCACCTTTTGATTCAATAATGGTTGATCTCAGCAGAACCCCAACTCCATTTTTATGCCTGTTTTCCATAACCTTTCAATTCACTGCGAATTAAAAATCTGTCTATCTCCTCCTTATACTTACTCAATATCCCAGCATCCACCGCACTCTGGGATCATGAATTCCACAGAATTACGACCCTTTGAGGGAAGGAATTTATCCTTGTCTCTGTTTGAAATCTGCTACTCCTTATCCTAAAACTATCACCTCTCATTCTAGATTGTCCCACATGAGATAACATCTGTCTATGCCAACTTTGTCACTCCAATTCAGCATCTTACATATTGCAATTAGATTTTCTCTCGTCTTCTAAACTCCAGAGAGGATAGACTTAAACTGCTCAATCTCTCTTCATAAGACAGACCCCTCATCTCTAGAATTAATTTAGTGAACCTCCTTTGAACTGCATCTAATACAGTAATAACCCTCTTCAAGTATGGGGACCGATATTGTGCACAATACTCCATGTGCGGTCTCACTACTGCCTAGTACAATAGCACTAGAGCTTTCATATCTTTATACTCTATTCTTTTAGCAGTACATGCCAAAATTCCATTTGTCTTCCTTATTACCTCTGTGTCTACAAGTTTACATTATCACAGAACACTGGAAGTGAATTCCATCACTGAAGGAATATTTTATTTGTTGACCTGAAATTTGCGACAAAAAGAGTTAATAACAAATGAACCCACAGGTTGCAACCAGGAAGTGATACTCTGTGAATTATAAATTGTCATTAAGTGCCAGTCAGCTGTTAGCTTTAGACTATCTTACTTCAACCTACCCGTGATTTTGACAAAATTGCTGCATTTACTCAATAATTCCTCATTAAATTTTCCACAGAAAATTAATTTTAGTACGTAGCTGCACAACCAGTCAACAACGTAATTCTTAATGATTGCCAATCAAGCTGTATTGCTCAGAAAATTAACAACTAAAAATGTGGCCTTTCATTCCAACAGCTAGACAATTATTGATGGAAATTTTAAAAGAGTATTAAGTTTTCGGAACATGAGGATGGAAGTGTGTTAGCCTCTTCAATCAATTCCAGAATTCAGTGAGATCAAGATTGACCTGTGACTGAACTCCATATATCCAGGTTTGCCCATCACCTTTAAATAATTTTAAAGAACAAAGTCTCCAAAGCTCAGACTTAAATTAACAAATGAATTAGCATCAGTTGTCATTCATGAAGGGAGTTCTAAACTTTCATCCAGCCTTGCATATTGAAGTGTGTTTTAATTTCATTCCTGAATAGTTTGCTATGCCTCAAGTCCTGGAGTTCACACCTTGCTGAAATAGTTTCTCGCTATATCCCCTGTTTATTCCCTTTGATATATTAAAAAACCTTCATCAAATTCTTTTATAATGGTATAAAGTCCAAGGAATACAGCCCTAGTTATATTACCTTTCCTCATAATTTAACCCTGGATCTGTACTGGTATCATTCTGGTAAAATTATGTTGCATTTTCTCCATGGCCTTCACATGATAACCTCTCCAGTTCAGAATGCTTTGGACCAAGGCATTGCAATTTTCTGGAATATAGAAAATGGTAGAATGCCTAATCATAAATATTGACTTAGAAAACATTTTCGATGCACATACTTTCCTGAAACATGAGCAATGATAAAACAATATGAAGCAGGATGAAACTATTTATCCAAATACTGTATTTTCCATATTTCTGCTCCCCAAATACTAAAGTGATGCCATTGACCTGAGGTGATTCTATACACTGCACTATTTCACCAAGAGTAGTACAAAGTGTAGAAGGAAGTGGCTAATTGTTAAAAGCAAGAGAAGCTAATTCTGGGTCCACTGTTCTCTCCAGTCTGTTGGTTGATGGGATTGGCTCTGTGACTTGAAAGTCTTTGTGCACAGACATGCAAATGTCAACAAACATTTGCTGCAACATTAATTCTTCAATATATTTTGGATGCTCCTTTATTTATTTCTTTTGGAGCCCTTGCATATGTATTACATGTTGCTGGTTTACAAAACGTTATTTGTGAATGTATTTCTTCCAGAGTCTCCCAATATTGGCAAGAAACAAGAGACTGGGATACACAAGGCTGCCAATGGGATCATGTAAATAATAGAAATGCGGGAAGGTCAAAACCTGACTGCATTAATTTTAGTGACTGCAAAGATCAGGACAGATATTTATGTTTAAATTGATATTAATTTGGTAAAAATTGCTAAACTACAGGACCTCTGATATTTAGAATGTAGCAGCCTGACAAATCCTACTACTCTGGATTACAAGCCTTGCATTATACAATTGCAATTTTTGAGTTACATTTCACCTTTTAATGCTGTCCTTGATATCTGTTTTGCTTGCTTCATAAAAGAAACTTCCAAAAATACTATACTCCACACTAAAGAGGAGTTGGATGTTTATTACTTACACTTACTGAGCCCATGCTTTGATAATTTGTTGCAACTACCAAAACAGACGAATGGCCAGGCTGTAAGATGTTTTGATCTATTCAAAAAATGTTCAGATATCTGGTATTTCTGATTTCAGAAACGAAGAGAGGTTACAGTATATATCCTTTTGAATTCGAATATTCTTTACTTGCTTTTCTCCTTGGTCTCTTATCTCTTTCCTCTACTTCAATCTAAGTTTTCTCTTGTTTTTTCTCCTCTGTATCTGTTATAACGTGAAATTCAATGATTTTAATTCAATCTCTTCAATCCTTCCTCAATTCTCTTTAGTCTCATTAATTAAGGAGACACAATGTTCATCCCAATATTTGTTAAGGCCTCAGATGTCCAATTGATTTTGTTACAGCATAATCACTTACAGACCAAAAGAAAAATTGAGCTGAAACATGCAGAAAGTTGTCTAGCTAACTAACTAGCAAGATATCCCACTCCAGTAAATTCCAACCCATTACTTTCATTGTCAGAAATGCAAACAATACTTATAATAGTGGCTACTCTTTTTTTTTCTGTAATGTGTAGGCCTTGATTAGATGATGTTCTTAAAATGTCTTTCAGTAGAGAATTCTGGCAATGTTGAACAGACAGAATGATCAACCATCTTCCTGTCTATCAAGTATGATTACGATCACTAGAGGTGTGCCCTTTGACCATATTTGAACTGATATTTAACTCTTTCTTTGACTGAGTCAAATTCCATTTTCATATTGAATGTGATTAGCTTTACTCTCTCCAGAATTTAGCTCATATGTCCATGCCAGATAACTGGCAACAGACATAGTTCCAACAGAGTCTATTTAAGTGTGAAATAATAAGAAATATATGTAGATATGCGTTATTGTAATTACTAAAGAGCCACTGGTTTGACTTAATCATCCACTGATCAGAATAATAAGAACTTCCAACATGGGTAGCTGGAGTTCAGGGTGGCTGATTCTTGAGTTGATGTGAGAGCTGGTGGAAAAGCATGACAACCTCTAAAGATAAAAAAAACTAAGCTTCACTCCCCTCCCTCACAAAGTCTCAAAACTTTGAGACCTCAAAAGCAACCCAAAATATAGCACTTAAGACATAAAAGATAAGGGCCTTCAATTTCTGCAAGGGTTTCCTGATCTCTTGCAAGAACTCCATCCTTTTCTTGTGATTCTCTGGCTATGTACTATTCTTCCTTCAAGGTCCTGGGCAGGAGATTAGGGCAACTCTGGTGAAAAAATCATAGCCACAGAGCTGGACTGAAATACAATTCCAGATGAGTTTGTCACAATTTAATCTTCAGTCATGGATTAGATTAGACTCCATCCTTTTCTTGTGATTCTCTGGCTATGTACTATTCTTCCTTCAAGGTCCTGGGCAGGAGATTAGGGCAACTCTGGTGAAAAAATCATTGCCACAGAGCTGGACTGAAATACAATTCCAGATGAGTTTGTCACAATTTAATCTTCAGTCATGACTTTGATTACTTTTATTGTAGTCCAAAAAGTGATGTTTGCACCAGTGAAAAGTTATTTTTTTGATAAAATAGTGTAATATTAAACCCCTTCATGAGAGCCGAAGGAAATACTTGCCAGTAGACATTTCTTTTATGCTTTCTGTGTTGCTATCCATTGGGGCTATTCATCATCACCTACAACAATAGTCAGAAGAAGCACCAGAGCTTGAGGGGGTGACCTTATAGAAGTTTATAAAATCATGAGGGGCATGGATAGGGTAAATAGACAAAGGTCTTTCCCCTGGGGTGGGGGAGCCCAGAACTAGAGGGCATAGGTTTAGGGTGAGAGGGGAAAATTTAAAAGGGACCTGGGGGCACATTTACACGTAAAGGGGGAACATTTAGACTTAAAGGGGGAACATTTACACATGGAATGAGCTGCCAGAAGTGGTACAATTGTACCAGGAGGCCGGTACATTTACAGCATTTAAAAGATATCTGGATAAGTATATGAATAGGAAGGGTTTAAGATGGAAATGGGCCAAATGCTGGCAAATTGGACTAGATTAGGTTAGGATATCTGGTCAGCAGATGCTGGAAATCAGAGTCTAGATTAGAGTGGTGCTGGAAAAGCACAGCTGGTCAGGCAGCATCCGAGGAGCAGGAGGATATCTGGTTGGTATGGACAAGTTGGACCAAAGGGTCTGTTTCCATGCTGTACATCGCTACGACTCTAAACTGAAAAAAAGACTTCATTTTTATGATGTCTTCCGTGGCTTCAGGGCATTTCCATACACTTTACAACCAATGAGATGCTTTCAAATTTCTGTCACTATGTTATGATTTGAAAGACAACCATCTCTTTTCACTTGACAACATCCTATTAAATAGAAACATGATAATAATCAGATAATCTATTTTGATGATATTGTTGAGAAATAAATATTGAGTGTGACACCAGGAGAAATCTCCTGTACTTCATCAAAACAATACAGCAGAAAGTCAATTTAATATCTCTTCTGTAATGTAGCATTTCAGTATTGCAGTGGAGAATCAGCCTTGATTCTGTGCTGCATACTTTGAATGTAGGACATGAACCCACAACTTTGTAACTTAGAGAACGATGTGTTCTCATTGAGCCACAAAAGAATTAGATGTCTATTGTAAATAGAAGATACTTTAAGGTGCATTGATTTTTCTGAAACAAGGCAATCACATCCTTTGTGCAGGAACTTATCCAATAAAGTTGATAGTTTGGTGGGAGTCTGTCTTTGAACAACGCAGTTTCACTGCACTTGGTGGAAGTAATGGGGCAGGTCAGCAAACTAGTTGTGTCTTTTAGAGAAAGATTATTATGCCACGATCTTATATAAAGATTTATTGTCGCTGTTAATTCCAAATCAAAGAACCAAATATACAAATCTTTATTTTTGTCCTTATTAATACAGTGGTCAATATTGTCTGATTCGAGTAGGTATCCCTGAGTGTGTCATGATACATTCACTGAGGGAATGAACCAGGGTTTCTTCGAGAAGGTCAGCTCTTATCATTAAAGATGGAAAGGTAAAGTGATGACGATAGTGTACATGAAGAGATTGCAGGATTTCTACATGTTAAATATGAATGAATCATTTGTGGAATGTTTGAGTGAAAAAAAAATTGCATTATTGTGCCAGAGGTGGCAACCACATATGAAAGTGAGCACTAATAAGAATGAATCTCTAAATTCTGTGCATTGAAACTTCATGCATTTTGGCAAAGTATCAAGGCCACAGTGGATGTGACTGCCTAGCACCTCCTCTTCTGAAGCATCTCACATCCTTCTCTGACTTCTCTCTTTATACATTGAATTTTCCCTTTTCAGTGTCATTGTACCCTCTGCATCCAAGGCTGCTGCCTCCAATCTCCAGTGCTGGGACCCCACTTCCCTACTTCATTAAAAATCACACAACTCCAGGTTATAGTCCAATAGGTTTAATTGGAAGCACATTAGCTTTCGGAGCTCCGCTCCTTCATCAGGTGACGCCTCTGAAAGCTAGTGTGCTTCCAATTAAACCTGCTGGACTATAACCTGGTGTTGTATGGTTTTTAACTTTGTACACCCCAGTCCAACACCGGCAGCTCCAAATCATCTTCCCTACTTCAACAGCCTTCTTGGATACCCAGTCATGACATTCATTCCACTAACTTTCTGGACTGATTATGCTCCACTCTCGGACATCTTTCCATGATGCTCCCCTATTGATGATCCGTGAACCCCCAACTTGTTGCACTAGACCTGCAGGACTGAGCATGACCCCCTCCCTGGGCTGTAGTGAGCCTGACCCACTCACTCTGACCTGATGCTTTCTTCAAAACCTGGTCATGAACTGTTTGTCTCCACCCACAGAATGTGAGTGATATCAGTAGACTGGGAGAAGCCAGTGTAACATGGACATTGACTCCTTCAGAGCCATCACCCTCTGCCACACTGATACCATCCAAGACGTTAGGAAGAATTTGTGAAGAAAAAGGACAAATTAACGTTTAACACACCAATAGAAAGGCACTGCTGGCAATCCAACACTTCTTCCTAAGTACATTATACACCAGAATTTTGGAATGGAACTTGAAAGCATAACACTGCTGATTCAGAGGTGAGAATACTAAGAACAAATTCAAGCTGAAACAATGAGCTAAAATTTAAGCTTTGCAAACAATTGTGATTGCACCAGTTTTTAAGCTGTTCAACAAGCAGGGCTGGTAGACCTTGTAAGCTATTAGTGTAATTGTCAGAAAAGGATCAAATATATTGTTCTTAGCTTGAATAATAGCAGCATCTAACTTCAATAAAAGACAACAATAGAACATTCATTTAGCCAGTATCTCTCAAACCAAAGATCAATGACTGCCTTCACTGGGGCAAGCCAAGCCAATTAGTTGCATACTCACCACAGTGACAGAGAACCATAGCACTTTCATTATGACTAAAATCCCCCATCCTCTTTGAATGCAGTTCATTCCTCCAGTCACACTGTCACTGCAGGACTCTCACAAAGCACACAGTCAGAATCACCGGGTGCAAAAATCAAAGATATTGACCTGACATAAATTAAGGAGTAAATACAACAACAGCAGCTGAGAGGCAGCCTTTCTCTCGTTGATTTAACCGCTCGGGATCAGATTAAATTGTGTTGACATCTAAGGTTGGGGACAATGTACTGCAATCCATTATAAATGCAAAATTGTTTACTTTGGAATAGAAAACAAAAGTTCAGGGTACTATTTAAACAGAGAAAAGCTGTAGAAAGCTGCAGTGCAAAGGGGGTTGGGGGTACTTGTGCACAAAACACAGAAAGTGAGTATACCAGTGCAACAGCCAATCATGAAGGCAAATGCAATGTTGGCCAATATTTCAAGGGGATTGGAGTATAAGATAGGGAAATCTTACAGCAACTGTGCAAGGTGCTGGTGAGACCACATTTGGAGTACTGTGAGCAATTTTGATACCCTTATTTAAGGAAAGATATCATTTAATTGGAGGCAGTTCAGAAAAGGTTCACTAGGATGATCCCTGATATGGAAGGATTGTCTTATGAGCAAAGGCTAAACAGATTGCGATGCAGCTCATTGGAATTTGGAAGTCTGAGACGTGATCTCATTGAAAACATATAATTGTTAAAGGGCTTGAAAGTGTAAATGTTGAAAGGACTTTTTTTTATTCATTTGTGGAACGTGAAAGTCATTGGCTAGACCTGTATTTAATGTCCATTCCTAATTGTCCAGAGGGCAATTGAGAGTCAACCACATAGCTGTGAGCCTGAAGTCACATGCCAGCCAGACTGGGTAGAGATGGCAGATTTCCTTCCCGAAAGACATGAATGAACCAGATAGGTTTTTCTGAGCAACAGCAACTGCTTCATGGTCATCATTTGACTCTTATTCCCAGATTGTTATTTAATTCACATTCTACTATCTGCCATGATGAGATTTGAAACCAGATCCCAGAGACGGAAGAGTCTAGGACCAGAGTGCAAAATCTCAAAATAAAGGGATGTCAGAATAAGACTAAGATGATGAGGAATTTCTTCTCTCAGAGGGTTGCGTGTCTTTAGAACTCCTTGCCACAGAAACTGTGGGGGCAGAGGTTGTTTATATATATAAGGTTGAGATAGAAGATTCTTGATCAGTGGGGGAATCAAGGATTACAGGGAAAACGCAGGAAAACAGACGTGAGGAATGTTGGACCAGCCATGATCCTATTGAATGGCAAAACAGGCTTCAAAGGCCAAATAGCCTAAACCTGTTCCTATTTCTTATGGTCTCATGATCCAAATAAATCTAGATATTACAATTTGAAAGCTTTTTAAAAATTCCTTCATGGGATGTGAGCTTCACTGATTAGTCCACCATTTATTACCCATTCCCTAATTGTCTGTGACAAAGTAATGCTTTGAGTCTTATGCTGTTTGAGTCTATATGTTGTAGCTACTCTCTCAATGCTGTTATCTCGGGGATGGCAGGATCTTGACACAGCAACAGTGATAAATATGGTGCAATAACTCCAAGTCAGGATGGTATGGTTTGAGAGGAAATTGCAGGTAGTGATGTGAGCATGTCTCCCTGTCTCCCTGGCCAAGGTAGAGTTCAAGTATTTCCAAGGTGTTATCAAAACAGTCTTGCTGAGTTGCTCCAATGCCTCTTGATGGTGTACACACTGCTGCCACTGTGTCATGATCATGTGTCAGAGCCCTGAAGCACTGTGGAGATTTTTAACTTGTATTTCCAACATGAGTTTTTTTTTAATAGAGGGCTCATACAACAAAAAATGCTGCGGATTTAAATTAAATGGTTCTCTGGGGAGAAAGACCAACAAATTGTCACATCTGAAGATCCAAAGGAAACTGCAAAAGCCAAAGGGGGAAGGGGAAAATCGAAACAAAGTGGATCGCGATCGCTTGTGACAACCAAGTTACTGAGCTGTTGATGACACTCTACTCAATAGCAAGTCACTGCCAGTGGGATATGTCCCAAATTTCAGCCTTGTTTTATGTGTATTGCCCTTGAAGAATATGCAAAGACAGTGGTTAAAAAATCCATTTCAACTCTGTAATGGACGTTGAAGTTCCACTACCCATGCGACCCTTAGTGATTCCTTCATGTGGTATTTAACAAGGAGGAATACAGCTGAGAAAGAGAGAGTAGGTAATTATCAGGAGGAGGTTTCCTTGCCCATCTTTGATAAGAATTCAAGTGTGCGTATGCTGTGAAGGTCTCAGTTAAGAACTATCCCCAAGTCTCCTCTGTGTTGCAGGTAAAGGGGTTCTTTCACTCTAAGAAATAGAATCAGTTGCCTAGCAAGCCATGACAAAGGGAAACAAGAAACGAAAGGACTCTCTTTCACCTTGAATGCAATATTTTTGGTTATGGTATACAGGAATCAGAGCAGAATCTCAGCAAATCTGTAAAACTAAGATTCTTGACATTGATTGTTCAACCACAGATGTCAATGATACTGATAACCTTCATTGCAACAGCAGCAACATTCTACATTACGTGTGAACAATTCAGAAACTGATTTGCATATTTTTTTAAACTTTTACCTTTTCTGACTCAGCTTTTCATTTTGATTGGTGTCAATTCTTCATGCCTTCAATAACTGATAAACTCACTCTTTGTTTACTCAGAAAACCAAGTTAAACTGGGTACTTTTAAAACATTAGTTACTTTGGGTCTGGGGAAAAGGTATCTGTAGAGAAGGGATCCATTTTTGTATTAGCTTTGACATGATTATCTGAGGTGGTGGGTGAATAAAGAAGGGGAACCAGTTCACCTTTCCTCACCCAGAAGCTTAATGATTTGAGGAATCCTGTCCATAATGTAACAACATAGGGAACCGCACATGTGTGTAACATGGTAGTGAATGGCATAAATATTAAAGGTGATGGCATGGATTGCAGTCAAACAAGCTGCCTGATTAGATTAGATTCCCTACAGTGTGGAAACAGGCCCTTCAGCCCAACTAGTCCACACCGACCCTCCGAAGAGTAACCCACACAGACCCATTCCCCATATTTTCCCCTGACTAATGCACCTAACTCTATGGGCAATTTATCATGGCCAATTCACCTAACTTGCACATCTTTGGGCTGTGGGAGGAAACCCACGCAGACACAAGGAGAATGTGCAAACTCCACACAGACAGCCGCCTGAGGTTGGAATCGAATCCCGATCCCTGGTGCTGTGAGGCAGCAGTACGAACCACTGAGCCACCATGTCGCCCCCGTGATCTTTCCTGGTGTTGAGCTTCTTAACTGTGTTGGGGCCTTACATGTCTGAGGCTAGTGGAGAGTAATCAATCATACTCCTGAGGTGTGTCTTGTAGTTGGTGGACAGACTTTGAGGAGTCCAGAGGTGAGTTACTTGCGGCAGAATTCCCAACCTCTGACCTGCTCTTGTCACATCAGACGTCCAATTCGGATTCTGGTCAAACTTTTATCTACCCACCTCCATAACCAGCGCTCTTCAAACATTCCATTAGATTCCCTCGGCCTCTGGAACTGCTCGGACACCATTAGCCATGCGGCAGGTGCAGCTACCATCCCCACGATGATTGATGACGTCACTTTCACCCCCATCATGGCCACTTCCACACCTCACAATTCCTCATGCACCACATGTGACATCACTTCTGCCCCACACATCATCGCTGATGTCACACGCTCAGTGACTTCAGCCCTCTCTACTGCAGTGTTTACCACCACTTCTGCCCCCACCAATGCCACTCACCTGCATTCTGCTGACACGTCCCTCCATAGATCCCACTGTCACCATCCCCGCGCCCCAGAACCCTGTGGGGAACACCACCCCTGCTAATGACTCCACCCCCATTCCCCCCACCACACACCCACTCCTGTTACAGGCTCCGACCCCACTCCCAGCTCTACACCCACAGCAGGCCCTAGCTCCCAGTCCTGCCGGGTTTTCACCATCCCTCCAGACCTCCCCCTCACTGAGGACGAACGATCAGTCCTCAGCAAAGGACTCACCTTCATCCTCCTCCGCCCACACATCAATGAATTTAATACACGCCGTGACGTCAAACACTTCTTCCGCCGCCTCCGCCTCCGAGCTTACTTTTACAATCAGGACTCCCGCCCACCTTCTGAGGACCCCTTCGCCCAACTCCAACACACTCCATCCACCTGGACACCCCGCGCTGGCCTATTATCTGCCCTAGACCTCTTCATTTCCAACTGCTGCCGGGACATTAACCGCCTCAACCTGTCTACACCCCACCCCCACTCCAACCTCTCACCTTCACAATGTGCTGCCCTCCAATCCCTCTGCTCCAATCCCGACCTCATCATCAAACCAGCGGATAAAGGGGGTGCAGTGGTAGTTTGGCGCACTGACCTCTACACTGCTGAAGCCAGATGCCTCCTCCTACCGCCCTCTCGACCATGACCCCACCCCCCATCAGTAAACCATTATCTCCCCGACCATACAGAACCTCATCACCTCAGGAGATCTCCCACCCACAGCTTCCAACCTCATAGTCCGGCAACCCCGCACTGCCCGGTTCTACCACCTTCCCAAGATCCACAAGCCTGACCACCCTGGCCGACCCATTGTCTCAGCAT
>NC_057712.1:75298154-75408850 GCF_004010195.1 Chiloscyllium plagiosum
CACCATCCCCATGACCTGTCCTACCTGCCTATCTTCCTTTCCACCTATCCACTCCACCCTCCTCTCTGACCTATCACCTTCATCCCACCCTCATTCACCTATTGTACTCTTTGCTACCTTCCCTCACCCTCCTCCCTGACCTATCACCTTCATCCCCACCCCCACTCACCTATTGTACTCTATGCAACTTTGTCCCCACTCCCACCCTCTTCTCGTTTATCTCTCCACCCTTCAAGCATTCTGCCTCTTTCCTGATGAAGGGCTTTTGCCCATAACATCGATTTCCCTGCTCCTCAGATGCTGCCTGAACAGCTGTGCTTTTCCAGCACCACTCTAATCCAGAGTGTAATGCCTTGTGTTGATAGTAGGGGATTCTCTGATGGTAGTGCCTTTGTATGTCAAGGGGAGGATAGTTAGATTTTCCCTTTCTATTCTTGGTCATTGAGTGATGCTTGTGTGGTGTAAATTTTACACAGATTGTATCAGTTAGGTTGTGAATGGCGCTGAACATATTGTGCAATTTTTAGTGAGCATCCCCACTTCTTATCTTATGTTGGAGAAAGGAGGGATGAAACTGTTAAAGGTGGTCAGGCCTAGGACACTGCTCTAAGAAACTGTAGTGATGTCCTTGAACTGAAATGGCCTCTGACAACCACAATCCTTTTCCTTTTTGTCAGGTTAGACTCTAGCCAACAGAGGGATTTTTCTCTGATTCTTATTGACTCCAGTTTTGCTAAGGCTCCAGATGCCATATTTGTTTATATGCAGCGTTGATGTCAATGTAAGTCACTTTCCCCTCACCTCTGGAATTCAACTCTTGTTTGGACTAAGGCTGTAATGAGGTCAGGAGCAATATTCTGTCTCAGCTGCATGATTGTGAATGTCCTCAGCCACTCTGGTGTTCTATGTACAGTGATCAGTGTTGGCACACCAATCACAGCACTGATTTCTGGTTTCAAAAGTTACTGCCCCATACAGACCACGGATGGCTGTGTAGCCAAGAAGAAAATTCGAAGGAATGCTGCTCAGGAGCTGAGAGGCCCTGGTGGAACTGAAATTAAGCTTCAGTGAATGGATTGTTATTAGTAGGTATCTCTTTCTCATGTTGTTGATGACCCTTTTAATTACTTCGCTGGTGTTCAAGTGCACCTGGTGGGCCAGTAATTGGCTGTGTTGGATTTGTCCTGTGTTTGTGGATGGAGCAAAATTGGAAAATTCTTCATAAAAGCCAACCTTGCAGTTGTAATGGAACAGTTTGGCTTGAGATATAGCTAGTGGATCATACTTCCAAAGTACTGTTGCCAGCCTATTGCCAGGACCTACAGACTTTGCAGGATTCAGTGCTTGATGTCATGTGGAGTAAACTGAATTGGCTGAAGACAGACTGGGGATTTCAAGAGAAGGCTGAAATTAATTATCCACTTCTGGTTGAAGGTGGATGGAAATGCTTCAACTTGGTCATTTGCAGTGATGTGTTGGCTCCCCTGTCATTGAGGATGGGGATATCTGTGGACCTACAACAGTTCGATGGGAAAGTACAAGATCAGCTTCTTTGGTTCCCTCACTGTCTGCTGTAATACCAATCCAACAGTGCTTCCTCCGTGTGGTATTCAACATGGAGCAGTACTCATCCATCAGCTGAGAGGGAGAGCGGTAGGTAATAACCAGGTGGAGGTTTCCTTGCCATTTCCATTTAAACTTGATGCTATAAGACTTCTTGGGTTTTGTAATCAATGTTACAGACTCTTTAGGCAATTCCCTCCCAACCAGATGCTACTGTTTGGTCACTTCTGGTGGATCTGCCCTGCCAATGGGACAGGACATACTTAGGGATGGGAATGATGATATTGTCTGTGATTATCATTCTGTTAGACAGTTGTTTATTTCGTAGCAAAGTGGCAATTGTGATTTTTGAATGGAATGATGATTGGATGCTCAGAAGTGTCAGGGTTGGAGTGGGTGAGAGCGAGTGAGGGAAGATTTTACAGGCAATAATGAGAGTGATAGAGCATGGGTTTTGATGGGTTCAACAGCAGAGATAGAGTAAGAGTGAAGTTAAAAGAGAGTGAAGATGGTGGTATTTACCATGGTGGAGTGGTGAAGGACATTGACCTTCTTCCTATTGTTCTATGCATTCTAACAGATGACTGAGATTGTTCTAACTCAGTATCAGTCTCGGACCGGGGTGGCATTGACATGGTGACATTGACTGCTGCTCCTGGTCCTGACCTCTGACCACCCCGACCTGCAATACCTCCAGGACCCTATCCGCAAAGTGGGGCACCGATTGCCCCTGTCTGCAGTGTCTGGGGCAAATGTCAGGAACTGTGCAGGAAACTGACAGTGCTTGTCTCGCTGCACAGTGGTATTGACTCAAGACCTGGAGGATTTATGTTGAGTTCTGGGGAACTGGGGCCACTGGATGTTTAAACTTTACTGACAATTCCTGCAGTCAGTGCATCAGTACTTCTGAGGGATCCCAATGAACATTTTGGACGTATATCTGGTCTCTGACTGTCTGGAGACCAGAAGATCTGGGCCATATTGCTCCAGAAAGTGATGAATGCCTGGTGCATACAAAATAATGATTAATAGAATGTGTCATGGTTTTGCTATGTCGAGATCACTTCAGCCATTTGAAATCATGGGTTGTTTGGTCCAAACTGAGGGTCTGTTTTTGTTTGTTGTGACATGATTAATATGCCCCTTAACGTTTGGCCAATTATTAGCATTTATCTGGTCGCAAAGATATTTCGCATATTTCTAGTGTCACAAGACAGGTTTTTATCATTAATGCATTGATTCATCTTTGAAAAGATCTTTTGTGAAGAAAAGATGCGTGTGGATTATTTTCAAAAGGTCAAACTTCATACAATGTGTTTCAGTAGACAAGCAGATGAATGCTTCAACACAAATGTCCAATGTGAATTTTGAGGATCACACTCATGGCAAAATTACACCAAAATATAATGTTGCTTTGGTATCGATGCAGCTAAAGGAAATTGTAAGAAAGTTTTCTATGACACTTCACTGTTTATTTCAGCCTGTAAAGATCAGTGTAACACAAGTGCAAATGTTGATCTCCTTTACTTTGTTCCGGCTTGTCATTCCAAACCTTAACGATTGTGAAGACCGAGGTTAGCAGATGCTTGAGAACGCCCTCAAATTCCACTCCAAGCCTCCCATGAATGCTTGCTGTAATTTTACTGTTGTGGACAGCCCGCTGCCAAATCTCCAGCCAGGCAAATAAAACCTGGCAAACTGGCAGGCTAGGCAAAATATTCAGCTTGGACTGGTCTTATTTTTGAGTCCAACTTAGTATGTTAAACTGCAGCCCTCCCCACCCTACCCTCCGCCACATCCCAAATTCATAATTATTGTCCCTTCTGCACCCCAGCATGCTGCCTTCAATCTCCACAGTTGACTTCCCCAGCTTCTCTACCACAGCAGTGGCCTCCGATAACCCCTTTGAACTTTGGTGCCTAGGTCACCAGGACTGATCACTGACCTATTTGGACAAGCAACCCCAACTGATGACTGATCAGATCCCTGACTGATTGTTGTGCAGATCCCCAACTGACTTACTGCAAATCTGTGGACTGCAACTGAAGCATTCCCATGGACTGTTGTGATATAGAATCCCTGACTCTGACTGCCCCGTAGACCTACTGACCATGTCCAGACCTCCTTGATTGAGATTGATGCTATTGTTGTTGACCACTTACAGTGGGTTGACCTGAGTGGCAACAGTCCTGTTTAACTGAGGGCTGATCCCTTTAGACTTTGAGACTTGTCCCTTTGCTTGAAACCATACAGCGTGTTTGATGCATTTGCTGCTGTACATGCTGCAGGTGTGGGATTGACATAGCACAGTGTTATACAGCAACAAGCTGCATAGACCTCCATTGCCTGTTTGATGTTGACAATCATGACAAACAGCTAGGTTTTGTGTCTGTACTAAACAGCAGGCAAGTCTGAAGTACTGACAGCTTTTAAGTTCTTGAACAAGGTGGCAAAGTTCAAAAAGGCAAGGCAAGGAACGGTAAGGCAGAGATTCTGTGAGCATCCATCTAGGCGCAGAGTGAGAGATTGCTAAGCTAGCAAGCAAGTAGCCCTGAATGCACCATGCTCCAATTCATGAGGTGGGGTTTTCTCCCTGTGAGTAGGGTGGCCTGCAGCAGCATTACAATGAAAGGCGCTGGTGCACTCCATAGTCCAGCATTCAGGTGGAGAACTGTGTTCTAATCGGGTCAGAAGTGCGAGGCTGGTGCATATCTGATAACAATCTCATGGGTGAACAGATTACAGGCAGCCCCTATCCATGGAGCACAACCTGAGAGGATTGTTGTTCAAGATGGAGACCCATAGGAAGCTGGCAAGCTGGAGCATCCGTTTCTCTGCTCTGACTTTGTGTGTCAGAAATTATCACCATCTAGTTTCTTTTTGGTACAAAATGCATAACGATGAGGAATGACAAGATGCTAATGAGATATAAATGCCTGTACATACACCTCTTGCTGCTCATTAGCAAAACTCTCATCTCGCTGTTCAAAATTTGGTTGCAGAATTGGACTTTCTTTCCTCAATGTTGAGAATCAAATCTTTCTGCTCATGCCATACTTTCCCAATTGACATGCCTTTGACCCTGTCATTCAGGGACTGGGAAAAGTCAGCCCATAGGTTTTGCCTTCATCTCTAACTTTGAAATTTAGTTTCATAGTTCATAATTCGGTAATGGCTTTCCTTTGTTATCTGTGCTGAATGTTTCATGTTTAATCAGGTGTGGTCTCTCATTTTAGGATTTTCAACTATTGTTCTGCTGGCTCAGAAGAAAATTCTGTTGCTCTCAGCTGTGAGGCGGAAGCCACAGTAAATAAAGTATGAAAAGAGATTACATATCCCACTACACTTCTCCAAAGCTAAAATGAAAGAGTGGAAAAACCACCAAGGAACTTGTCCCCTTTCAAACATTTATGGACTTACACTGATCTCTGGAGTAACTGGAAATTCTTTTTTCTCTGCTTATTGAAATTCTTTTTCAACTCTGAAATGTTCCTTTAATTGTACTTAGTATGTTAACTGGGTTTCAGGATGGATATATACCGCCTCCAACCTAACATGCTTGTCTATAATCGGATTCTATCTCCCACTCATGACGTCAAAGGATTGTGAGGCGTTGGTAGGAACATCTTTGTTTTGGTTGTTGAAAATTACAATAATTAACCAATCCTATTTGCAATATTCATTGTATCTGAATCTGTCAGGTTATGGAGACAGCTCTTTTACCAATACAGCATGTTTTTACAAATTTGCACGACACTTTTAATTCTGCCTTTTGTATTGCATCAATAGCCTTCAAACATCTCAAATTTGCATTATATTTAAAGTTTATGGAGGGCAGTAATTGGCGATGCAATTGCACTATTATGCTGGTTGGGGTGAGCAGAGTTTCTCTTTTGTCCTCCTCAGAGACTTGTGCACATCAAACAAGAATTTTTTTAACAGTGTAGAAAAAGTATACTTTCTACGTAACACCTGCATGCCTCCTCTTAGTATTCTATTGCAAGTTGCCAATCTAGCATGATAGCATTATGACATTACAAAGCAGTAACCTGAAAAGCTACATTGTTAACTTAATTAGCAGGATTTGTCACCCTTATTGCTGTAAGTTAATATAGAAAACATAAGAGTTTATATTATGGCAACATTCAGAAGGATAGGTGAGGGGAGCAGTGGAGTTTGGGAAGAATGGATTTCTCTAACTGCAGACAAAGGTGATTCACATTCTTAATGCAAGCCATCGCATCAAAGAAACGTGTGTTATAATATAAAATGTGCTGTGACTTAAAACAGTAAAGTGATGTTAAATGTGACATGACACAAAATGCTGTAAAATATAAAATAATGTGAAAGGTGAAGTAAGCATGACATAGCATGGCATATTAAGGAACATCATGTTATATTTGACATGATACAGAACACAATATGATGTGACTTATCACATGAAATGACCAAAATTATGATTTTCTTTAAATAATGTGACACAAGAAATAACGTAACATGAAATATGTTGTGGTATGAAATGTGTCGTGATGTTCTGTGTGACAAGATGTGAAACACATCATGAGGAAAGCTTAGTTTCATGTAAAACATGTAATTTTAACCATGGTATTATAGTACATAAACATACTGGGAATTAAAATCTGGTCTGATGTAACATGATGAGAAATATGACATGATGTAGTATATGATGTAATGTCAGAAATAGCAAAATGTGAAATGTGACCTGCTATGAAGTGTGATGTAATGTAAAATATATGATATGAAATATGAAGCATGGCATGATGTGATGGAAAATCAAAAGTTGCATAACATGTGACACTTGGTGAATATATCTTGTGAGGTTACAGTTGGTGATATAAAACACCATTTAACTTAAAACATGTTGTGATTAGGAATGATGACATGAAACAACTTAATCCGAGCAGCCCCAAATTTTAATAGCTTGCTGCCTTCTTTGCGCGTGCATTTCAATTTCTTACTCCCATCTCATGTTGCAACTGCAAGGTGTAATGTCCTCTACCATTGCTGTTTTCCTGGGCAAAGGAGAAACCTCTTTCCTTGCTGCAAAACAAACCAATGTTCTTGATTTTCTTGTTTCATCTTTAACTCAAAAGCTTTCTTTGCTTAAAATACAGTTACACCATTTTTATATTCACACCATTGCAATAATTATTATGTTCTCATAAATTCGAATCCTACTCATAGCTGTACCAATTTAAATGATGGCAGAAGTGGGTACTGCAGATGCTGGAGATCAGAGTCAAGGTTAGAGTGGTGCTGAAAAAGCACAGCAGGTCAGGCAGCATCCAAAGACCTCAAAAAAATCCTGAAACGTCGATTTTTCCTGCTCCACGGTTGCTGCCTGACCTGCTGTGCTTTTCCAGCACCACTCTAATCTTAACAATTTAAATAATGCCGAGTTATTACCAAAATTTAGTACAACTTTTGATTTTGGATTCCATGTTAATTAATTTCATTTTAAACATTTCACTGCCTTTCAAGAAATAATGCAAAAGAATCTCTAAATTTGACCTCACTTTTACTCAAGGATTTATAAATTTCAAAAAATGCCTGATAATACTTTAAAAAAGCTGTTATTACATTGGATTCAATTGTGTAATGTTACTGTAATTGACTTTGTAATCTGGAGATCGGCTGGCCCCTTTCTAATCTGGAGATCGGCTGGCCCCTTTCTGTAGCATAAATGATTCAAAGACTCCAAGGAAGAGGTTTGACTCAGTGAGAGCCAGTGAGAACCCTTTGTTGCTTGCTTGTGGAAAGGCCCATATAATCAAGTGACCATTTATCGGGCAGCTGAGTGGACATTGTCAGGTCCAAAAAGCTCTAGAGGTAGGTTTCAGCTTAGTATTGAAAAACAGTGCCTGTATGAATGATGGCTGTTGTCTGCAAACCAAGGAAACCTAAACACACAAATAAAAAATGGGCCATGCCACCAATGCTTCATCCAGAGGCTCACTGATGATGTTACCTAGTATGGTAACGAAACATCTGAAAATGAACCTTCCAGCCCAGTGAGCAAACCTACATGCAGAACCTCAATCTGAGCTACAAATCTTCTCAAAACTCGCAAAGAATTGTTCCTCTGGACCTTTTTGTATCTCTCCACATCTTATGGACCAAACCCCTACAAAAAATGTATAATAGTGTGATTAAAATTCACATATGGTTCCATTATATTTGGACACAACGAAAACATACGTGTCTCAGACTCCTTCTTCAATCTCCTGTGGTATGTCTCATTTCACTGGCAGGATAGGCTCACCAAAGGCATTGGGAGTCTTTAAAATTGATATTGGTCCCAATAAGGTCGTATGGCTTCAGATGATAGGAAAGTAAGACTCTGTTGATTCCCACTGTTGCAATAAACAGAGATGTAGTGGAAAGGTATTTTTTTAAAGAAAAGACTGTCTTTTTCTGTCTGTTGACCTCAGGTTAACAAAAAAAACACTGAACGTGTTTCTGTATTTAAGAATAGCTGCTACTTATGATTTAATAAGTCGATAATAAGTCGATATTAGCCATAGGTAAACAAAACTATGAATTAGCAGCATTTACCTTTAATGCTTAAAATTCCATTGCCCACCCCCCTCCCCAAATCCCACCCCACACCTTTACATCCATTCACATTTATACAGGCAGACAAAAAAAATGTGTTATAGGTGGATAAAAATATCCCTCTAAATATTGCCTATTTATATACTCATCCAGATCCCTTTTAAATGCTGTAATTTTACCAACCTCCAACACTTTCTTTGGCAGCTCATTTCATACAGGCACCACCCTCTACCTGAAAAAGTTGCTCCTTAGATCTCTTTTATATCTTTCTCCTCTCACCCTAAACCTATGCCCTCTAGTTTTGGACTCACCCACCCTGGAAAAGGCTTTGACTATTCACTCTATCCAGGCCTGTCATGACTTTATAAACCTCTAAAAGATCACTCTTCAGCCTCCAACCCTCCAGGGAAAATAGCCTCAGCCTATTCAACCTCTTCCAATAGCTCAAATTCTCCAACCTTGGCCAACATCCATGTAAATCTTTTCTGAACCCTTTCAAGTTTCACAACATCCTTCCTATAGCAGGGAGACCAGAATTTCATGCAGTATTCCAAAAGCGGCCTAACCAATGTCCTGTGCAGCTGCAAAATGACCTCCCGACACCTATAGTCAATGTACTGACCAATAAAGGCAAGCATACCAAATGCCTTCTTCACTATCCTGTCTACCTGAGACTCCACTTTCAAGCATATATGAATCTGCACTCCAAGGTCTCTTTGTTCAGTAATACTCCCCAGGACATTACCTTTAAGTGTAAAAGTCCTGTCCTGATTTGCCTTTCCAAAAATGCAACACCACGCATTTATCTAAATTAAACTCCACCTGCCATGCCTCAGCCCATTGGCCTATCTGCTCAAGGTCACATTGTACTCTGAGATAACCTTCTTCGCTGTCCACTATATCTCCAATTTTGGTGTCATCTGCAAACTTACTCAGCATACCTCCTATGTTCGCATCCAAATCATTTATATAAATGACAAAAAGCAGTGGACCCAGTATTGATCCTTGTGGCACACCACTGTTCACAGGCCTCCAGTCTGAAAAGCAACCCTCCAATCACCATCATATTCAAATGGCTAGTTCTCCCTGTATTCCATGTGATCTAACCTTGATAGCCAGATGTGAGAGAATAACTGGTTGTCTTCAGGCTTGATTATTTTTCTGCAAAGAGTTAGAGATAATTCATGCCAATTCCAATTTGGAGGCCTTCTGCCTGTGTATTGTTCACACATACCAGCTGCTGCACTGCTCAGGAACCAATCAGAGAATTGATGTCAGGCAGATGCCCTCTGCCATCCACAACTGGTCACAGTGATACAAACTAATCAGCAATTTGTTGCTGGCTGAATCTCACTCTGTACCCATAACCCAGTGCCAGGCCATCTTACCATTCCTCCCTCCCTGTTCACAAGACAGCAGTATAAATGTAAGTCACAATGAGTTCCAGTAACTTGCTTTTTCAGTGTTGCAATACCTTTCTCGGTACTTGGTTTTAAAATTGTTCTTTTCACAATTTAGTCTCAAAGGTAAAGAAAATAAAAAGATGTGGCCTTTACAATATTGTGTCAAATGGTTACCAGAACAAAGTCCCAATGTCTTAGCCTTGAAAGCCTATTTTGAGCTGCAACAGCATTTCACAATCAGGCATCACTTACTGGTGTGTGATGAGAGGCTAATTGTTCCAGCGTCAGTTCACAAAACAATCTCCTAACAAGATACACCAGGAGCACTTGAAGGTCATTAAGTGCAGAGCCAGAGGTTGGTCAATGATGTGTTGGCGTGGGATCTCAAATGAGATTGAAGTGAACAGCATAATAGAGGTGAAAAAGTTGGATACTACCAATTTGGATGTGGTTGTCAGAGAATTGCATAAAATGTTTACAATGCATGGTATTCCTGATCTTGTTGTGTCAGACAATGGACCATTCTCTGCTAATGAGTGCTTTGGCTGATTTGCAGCTAATTCTGACTTTGAACATGCCACAATTCACCAAAGAAAAACACAATTTAATGGGAAACACAAAGTTGCTTTTGAACAAAATTGCTGATTTTTATACAGTGTTAGTAAACTATCAGTCTACCCCATTCTAGTACTGTCTGTCATTATCAGAGTTGCTGATGGGCAGAAAACTGAAGACTCACCTCGTTATCCTATCAAAGAAGTTGATTCCATAATTATACACAAGTCACTATCACTATGAATATAAGAAGGAGACAGTTGGCACTTTTGTGCTGAGAGCAATAGATAGAGATATGGGATATTACCAGGAAAGTCACAGTCACTCAAGGAGCTGCAGACCAGTAGTGATTATCTATTGTTCATGTACCTAAAGGAATTGTATGAAGAAATGTCATCCTATTGTTGGTCGATCATCCATCACTACTTGATTGGGATGAACCCCATGAGAAGCTTCATAATGGAAAAGACTTAGAGCTTCATACTGTCAAAAACAGAAGCAAAGTCAATAGTCTTCAACTCAAAGACCTAGCAAACTTCCAAGTCTGAAGAAAATATGTTCCAGACTAGTACTGAAACCTCCACACTGCCTGAATGTGTGAAGTCAGAGACCTGGGGAGAGGTGGGTAGATGCGAAATTAATGATGTACACATATATACTGTATATCAATATTCACAATGGACAAAAACAGCTCGGAAGGAGATGCCACATAAGGGTATAAGGCTGAAAGTACATGAAGCCCCTCCCCTATGATGATGCCATTTGGGCTTGGTGGGAAAACTGCTTCGAGCAAGACCCACCATCTGGGTGTCCCTCATAGTCTCTGTACTAATGACGATCACACCAATGTCACTTGTCCCTAGTTTTTTAACACACAAATCCTTTTTCATTTCAAGTTGTTTTCTTCTATTACATGAGTCTGTGTAGGCCTTGTGGATTCCTGACAGGGAAGAAAATGGTGGCAGCAAACCTACCAATTAACTGACACATGATGAATGGTAGGGAAGATTCCTCCCTACAGCATCATGGGGAGGTGATCGCCGAAGAGTATTATTGCAAGATTATTAATCCAGAGGGGCAAGTAATATTCTGAAGACCTGGGTTCAAGTCCCACTATGGTAGAATTTGAATTTAATAAAAATTTGGAATTAAGAATTGTCAGGAAAAAAATTCTGCTTCACTAATGTCCTTTAGGAAGGGAAACATCTGGTGACTCTGGACCCACAGCAATGTGGTTGACTCTTAACTGCTTTCTGGGCAATAAATGTCCATATATATTCCTCAAGGTGATGTCAAGGTTTGGTGACTCTTTGCAAGTTCTCTACAGCAGATATTTTTCTTACATATCTTACAAATGTTCTGCTCTTTTAAACCTTAATTCGAAGTCTCTTAAAATTTATTAGTAATCCTTTCTTAAATCTACTTGCAGGTATGAAGACTCTACGATTGACTGCAGGCCTGATTACTATGCCTGCAAGCCCAGAGTGAGCAGAAATCTACCGTCATCTCGCAGATCCAACCTCGAGGGAACCCGGAACCAAGGCCTGACCAGCCCCAGGGATGGAACCTGATCCTGCAGTGACCCAACCCCCAGGAGGGCCAGCCTGTCTCCAAGGAGGCCTGACCAGCTTAGGAGAGACGCCAGCCCTTCAGGGACTGGACAATGTGGAGGCACAACAGAACTGACTTCAGAACACCCTCAGACCATTTGTGGTCATGACCAGTGTGAAAGCCCCCATTGAGTGCACACAGTCGTCTCTTGTTGCAGCAGACTTCCATCAGTGACACCAGGGATCGAACAGAAGCAGACACCTTGCCAGTAAACGTGAGAGACATGCAGGCCTGCAGGAGAGACTTAAACCCTCCTCAGCACATTCCTAGCAAATGTCTAAGCTTTGAAAATAGACTAGATGACCTGAAATACTAAATAAAAACCGAAATAACTGCAGATGCTGTAAATCAGTAACAAAAACAGTAATTGCTGGAAAAGCTCAGCAGATAAGGCATCATCTGTAAAGGGAAATCAGAGTTAAAGTTTCCGGTCAGTTTGGAGGAAAAGGCACCGGACCCAAAACGTTAACTCTGATTTCTCTTCACGATGCTGCCAGACCTCCTGAGCTTTTCCAGCAATTTCTGTTTTTGTTGTAAACGACCTTAAAGTTAGGCTTAACCTTCCAGAGGGACCTGACTGACTGCTGTGTGCTCTGCTTTACAGTCCTGCTTCACTTGACTACATCATATGGACGACACAGCATTCCCGGGCAAGGCAAGGAGTGGTGAGGTCTGCCTTCTAATCAAAAGTGGTGAACTGGAGTGTTACTGCTCCCCTGACCTAGAATATCTAACAGTGAAATGTTATTCCTACTACTTGCTGTGTGAGTTCACCTCCACCATCCTGGCAGCAGTCTACATACTGCCCCATGCGGACGTGAAGACTGCACTTAATGAAATATAAACCGCTACAAATTGACTTGAGGTGGAATACCCTGAGGCCTTGTTCATCGTAGTCAGTGATTTCAACTGGGCCAACCTCAACAGTGTGCTACCAAAATACCATCAACAGGTCTCCCATCCCACCAAAGGTCCAAGCATCCTTAATCAGTGCTATGCAACAATCAAAGATGGCCACCACTCCATACCCAGTCCAGATTTTGGAAAATCAGATCACAATACTGCTCCTACTTCCAGCTTACAAGCAGAAACTGAAATGTGAGGACCCAGTACAGAAAATAGAGCCGTGTTGGTCTGAGGCAGTTGAAGGGCTTCTACAGGGTTGCTTAGAATCAGGTGGACTGATCTGTATTCAATATATCAATGGTTAACCTTAATGAATATACCACTACCCTGCTGCAGGCTTCATTAGCAAGTGTGCAGAAGACAACATGCCAAAGAAGTTAATCTGCATGTTCCCCAACCAGACACCATGGATAAACCAGGAGATCCATTGCCTACTGAAGTCCAGGTGTGTGATGTTCATATCAGACAATGCTAACCTTTACAGAAAATCCAGATACAACCTCCATAAGGCCATTAATAATGCCAAGAGGCAATACTGGGCTAAGCTAGAGACCCAAACTAACCTCAAGGACACCCGCCATTTGTGGCAAGGCTTACACATAACAGGTTACAAAGTGAAGAAGAACAGGCAGCACGGTGGCACAGTGGTTAGCACTACTGCCTCACAGTGCCAGAGCCCGGGTTCAATTCCCGCCTCAGGCAACAGTCTGCGTGGAGTTTGCACATTCTCCCCATGTCTGCGTGGGTTTCCTCCGGGTGCTCCAGTTTCCTCCCACAGTCCAAAAAAAATGTGCAGGTTAGATGAATTGGCCATGCTAAATTGCTCGTAGTGTTAGGTGAAGTGGGTCTGGGTGGGTTGCACTTCGGAGGGTCGGTTTGGACTTGTTGGGCTGAAGGGCCTGTTTTCACACTGTAGGGAATCTAATCTAATCTAGAATAGCTGACAAAAATACATCCTTTCCTGATGCGCTCAAATAATTTTACACTTGTTTCGAACAGAAGGTCAGTGAAACAATGTCACCTGCCCCGACAGTCTCGGATGCACCTGTTCTATCAGTCACTGGTGCAGACATCAGATCGACCTCTTTGTGAGTGAACCCGAGTAAAGCGACTGGCCCAGATGGAGTTCCCAGCCATGCAGTCAGATCTTGTGCAGACCAGCCAGCAGGAGTATTCGCTGACATCTTTAACCCCTCCCTTACTTTGATCTGAAATCCCCACTTGCTTCAGAAGACTACCATCATCCTGGCGCCAAAGAAAACTGATGCAGTACACCTCAATGACTACTGCCTGGTGGCTCTGACCTCCATAATTATGAAGTGCTTTGAGAGGTTAGTCATGACTCACTTCCACTGTAGCCTCCCAGCCTGCCTCGATCCCTTCCAATTCGCCAACCATTGCAACAGGTCCACAACAGATGCCATTGCCCTGGCACCTCACTTGTTCCTGGAACATCCGGATAGCAAGGGGACCTACATCAGGCTCCTACTTATTGACTACTGCTCTACCTTCAACACTATAATTCCAACCAAACTCATCTCTCTGCTCCGCCCTCTGCAAAAATCCTCAACTTCCTGACCCACAGATTACGATCAGCAAGAATAGGCAAAAACACTTCCTCCACATAATCATCAACACCCATGCCCTGCAAGGCAGCATACGTGGAGGGAAAGCAGGCCCTTGGAAACTCCAACGCTTCCAAGTTACTCCCTATATCACACACAATCCTGACTTGGGTACATCACTCAATTTCTTCACTATCATATGTCAAGGTCCTGGAATTCCCTCACAGCACTGTTGGTATGTCCTGTTGTGTGGATATTTTTCCCCTTTATTCACTCATGGATGTGGGTCTCTCCAGCTAGGCCCACATTTATTGCCTAGCCCTAACTAGCCAGAGGGCAGTTGCCGTGTGTCTGGAGTCAAATGTAGGCCAGACCAGGTAAGGATGGCACATTCCTTCCCTAAAGGGCATTAGTGAACCAGATGGGTTTTTCCAACAATGACTTCATGGTCATCATTAGACCCTTAATTCCAGATTCTTTTTTTTAATTGAATTCAAATTCCATGGTGGGATTTGAACCTGGGTCCCCAGAACATGAGCTGAGTTTCCAGATTAGTAATCTAGTGATAATTCCACTAGACCATTGCCTCCCTGTTTGTAGTACTTTAAAGAGTTGGCTCACTATCACCTTTTCAATCGTAACTCGATAATAAATTTTAGTTTTACCAATGCTGTAAATTGAATAAATTAAAACAGACATATTAATACATTTCTATTTGAATTTCAATCTATTCAGCAGCAAATTAGCTATGAAAGCGCCTTGGGAAAAAGGCAAAGAAAAATCAGAGCTAATGAAATTGATATTGCATAAGTAACAGTTTGAGAGTCGGAGCTTTCAATCATTTAATCATCAAAACTTTAAAAAAAGCTGAAATCATTGTTGCAAATGAGAAAACTATAGAAATATTTCTTAGAGATAGAATGTTGTTCATTTTTCCTGTTATATTGCCTTTGCAATATCTTCGTCGGAAAGGACTTAACTGCAGCTTTATATTTAGAGAGCTGCACACAACCTGGATATGACCCATTTATTGAGAGTGTTTTTCTGATATCAGTGAAAAATAAGGTAATCACTGAAGACCAGGAATTGCAACATGGCTGGTCTCCAGACATCTTATCTGTTTTTATTTCTGATTTGATCCTGATGACTGGTTCAGAGATATCATTCTGACTGCCAGTGGCAATTGGGATCAAATAAGAACCAATGGCTTCAGCTGTAATTGTGAGCTCCTGGCTATGGCAGTGCATGCAACTGCTACAGAAAACCTCTCAAAACCTGATGCTGTTTAATTCTATTTAATTTTGTCACCATGACGAAATGCCAAATACCATTACATGGGACAGATTGAGAATTCTTCAAGTTCCAAGAGTATGTAACTCGTATCCCAATAACAATACAAAATTGTTTTTTTATTAGAGAACTATTAAAATATTTAAAGCTGCGCTTTATCTCTTTTCCACTTCTATGTTGAGTTCCCAATTTAGTTTATTTTGAATCCCTAATTTAAATTAAATTTGTACTTAACAGTTGTCATTCATTAAAAAAAAATCAGAAGATGAAAAAAAATCACAAGCATGAGTCTCCTGTTCACTGATGCAAGATGCAAGAGGGAGTTAGGTAGATTTTACATCATTTGGATCTACCAATCAAGAACCAGTGATGTCAACATACTGCAGAGGTCCAGCCGAAGCTGAAAAATATCTACCAATTTGCTATCTGTCTGTTTCCTTAACATCTATGGGATCAGAATTAACAAACTCTTATAGCAATGTTTTTAATGGCCACACATGCACATATATTTCAAATATGTTTGCAGGTCTTCACAGTTATAATCAGGAGATCCATTTTAAATGTTTGAAAACAGGTTTGATGTATTTTTTCTGATCTACATAACAGCCAAAGCTGATTACTGAATTGCAAGAAGAAAGCAGCATGGATAATTGTAAAAAACATTGGACATATTTTAATTGTACAACTTTGGAAATTCATCACATTGTCAATCCTATCACATTTTATTGTCTATATGAAAAGTGCAAAATCATCAAAAATTGAGATGCTGTAAATCCTTTGAGAAATCAATGTGGTTAAATATAATAGCGCTGTCTATGTAAAGGTAAATGTACTTATGCTATTCTCAAAACTGAAATTTGGTTAACCAATATTATTGCATCACCTATGTTTTTAACAACAGTTGAGTCAGTTGTTTCATATCATTGAGTTGAGTCAATATGATAATACACAATTTAGTTTTAGCCTGAGTTGGTTCACTATTGCTATTTTTGCATTCAAATTTCCTCAACAAATAATGTATTTTAAGTGATTCTTAGGAATTTTCCACGCATTCTGAGAAATCAAAAAAAATTTTGGACTGTCCAACAGAAGAATAATGAATCTTTGTTCAGATTCATAAACTCTTTAAGCTTTGAACTTACTGAATATGCCATAATTAGCAAGTGTGTAGGCATTGGTGATATGTAACTCAGGTTATACATTTGTATTTATTAATATTGAATCTATAAAATAACATCAATGCGAGTTTGAATCATAGTTCTACCACAAAATAGTTCTACCATTTCAAAATAAAAAGGAGCAGACGTGAAAGTACTGTTCCACCTTCGATGATAACAAGCAGCTTTGTTTCAACACTCTGTAACCCCTCAGTCATGGTTAAATTAAAATAAAATATTTACAGCATTACCTCATCTTACATTTAAGTGGTCCATAAATTAAAACTGGAAGATTGGAATGACATCCTAACATGAAGCAGATTCTGTTGCAGTTTCCATGGCAACATGGTTATGTTGGACAGCAGATGCTTCAGTACTGATTTCTTTAACACATATTAGGAATCCTTCAGTGTAATGTAACATATCTATCAACAACACAAACAAATGTCATCGCTAGAAGAGACGTTTTAGTTGTTACCTTCATATGTTCCCACCATAGGAGCTGAACAGTCACTAAGAGGTGTTGTATGATTGGAACAACTGGAAGAAGAAAGGTCATTTTTATTAGTAGCAGTACGAGAACATCTACATGGCCTTATCATAGCAAGTGTAGTCAGCTTGGGTGTAACATTTATAGGTTCAGCTTTTTAATTATACATCAACCTTCTCATTAGTTTGGATATTGAGATAATTATTGTAAAATGACAATTAAAGAAACAAAGGCTTTCATTTCTCTGCATTGAGCAAATCATTGTCCTCAGTGTTAGCCTCACCTAAAGCTCTGATCTCTTTCAAAATCATTGCATAGTGTCTGCAATTAATACAGAAGTCTAGATTTTAAAAAAATGGAAGAACTGTGGATATTGGAAACCTGAAACAAGAACAGAAATTGCTGGAAAATCTCAGCAGGTCTGGCAGCACCTGTGGAGAGAAATCAGAAGTAATGTGTTGGGTCCAGTGACCCTTCTTCAGCACTGAGGAACTTCAAAAGAAAAGTCTGGATCTCCACGTGGTCCAACTTGAAACTTAGAATTGTTAGATGGCTACTACCCCTGAGCTTTACGTAGAACATAGAACATTACGGCGCAGTATGGGCCCTTCAGTCCTCGATGTTGCACCGACCTGTGAAACTAATCTGAAACCCAACTAACCTACACTATTCCATTTTCATCCATATGTTTATCCAATGACCATTTAAATGCCCTTAAAACTGGTGAGTCTATTACTGTTGCAGGCAGTGCGTTCCATGCCCTTACTCTCTCTGAGCAAAGAAACTATCCATCACAACTTTCTGGCTGTAAAATGTGCTCTGTCGTACTGGTAGTTGCACTGCCTTAGGGTCTGGTTCAGGATCAAAAATGGATGAGGTGCATCTGCAACTACGTTCGACATGGTGAGCAGCTTTTGCTGTATTTCAAAGACAGTTGTATGGGTGCCTCATCCATGTAGCAGACATTTGCAGAGAAGCTACTCCATTACATTGATCAATGTTCAATGTTGATTTGGTGCATGAGGTGCCATTTTTGACTTAGGAGTTCCATTCTCTCAAACACACTCAGCCAAACATTCACACAGCTGCAGAAGGGAACATCACACTCCTATCCGGTCTGCTGGCGCTATTTAAATGCATCACCATCCAACTTCCAAGTGAAGAGCTTTTCTGCACTTGTTACTACAGAACAAGTCAAAGTAATGTTGTTGGAGGTCCTCACAGAAATTATTGCAGTCAGAAGGGAATGGAAGGAATGGTATGAGTTTGAAAGGTCTTTTAGTGCATCACATGTTTATGATAGTGGGGACTAAATTGCACCCAGTGGCTGCTGCAAGCACTGACTTTCAGTGGGAGAGACTGCAGCCACAGGAGGCCCATGAACAGTTCTGGGCACGGAGGTTCAAGCTTCAGATTATACCAGCTTGCCTTGGGTGACAGTAGTCTTGGTTACCTGACTGTCACTGGCAATGGTGGGAGCACAAAGGCTGTCAGTCTGTGGGAGGATACATGACCCCGGCATGTTTCAGCCGTGTTGGTAACCTATTGGAACACAAATTGCTGGACGATTGTGATCCGCCTGTAAAGCGCTTCGAACGATTAGTATCCACAAAATGATGGCAGCACAGCACCAAGCTGAGATCTCATGACCTTGCTTTGAGTTTCCACAGCAGCACTCAGACGTTGTGTGGTTTCTGTTCAATCTGCAGTGGAAGCTGAGGTATCAGCCATCAAGTGGCTGCATCAAATATCCTCACGGAGCTGGTCGTCATTTCCAAGCTGAGTTTCAAGATCTGCACAACACTCTGAGCCAAGTTGGGTTCTCACTCCATCATACTCCTGGAAATTAACAACAGGGTTTCTGGCAGGCTCCCATCAACATATCAAACACTTCTATGAGCATGCCAGTCAGCTCCTTTCTTCTACATCACCTGATCAATCTTCTCATCTGAATTGTCTGCAGCAGAACTCATTTGTGTTCTTGCTCTCTGGGAAGCTGGCACTTACACTCCCTTACTCTTTGGCTTGGCTGCAGCCCACTCATACTTGGTGACTAACTGTGTACAGATCCCAGCTCTACATTGCACCATGAAGTGCATACAGTGCCAGTATCTGAGCTTGTAGCTGTGCATGCCAAATCACTTGACAGTGTTTCTTCGTTGGAAGTTAGCTTTACCTCCGGGCCTTCATCCTTAGGCATCACTGCCTGGTCAGCTGGCAGTCCTTAGGTACCTGAAAGTATAAATGCAGGAGTGGAGGGCCGAGATGGGAGAATAACAGGATTGGGAGATTCTAGAGATGCATGGTCATGCCACCAATAATTTGTGCATCATCCAAGAATGCAGAAGGAGAGTGTATGACAAAGAAACAAGCTGTCATTCTGGGTGGTTTCAGTAGTCTGACTTTGATTGGGCCTCAGTGATAATCATGCTAATAATGCTGTGTATTATCTCTTCAAGAGGGGACTGGCACTTATTAATCAAGGACCTTTTTTGCTGTTTTCCCCTGAAACATAGAAGTCTTACGATGCAAAATAAGGCATTTGACTTATCATATCTGCACCAGCTCTCCAAATGAATATCATTACTTATTACCAATCTGTTGTTTTTTACCTCTGCCCTTGCACATTATTTTTGTTCAAAGAAATTTAATATCCTCTTGAATGCCTCAGTAGAACCTGCCTTCACCACAATTCCTGTCAGTGCATTCTATTCCCAAAATGCCTGTTGAGTGAAAGACATTTTTCTTGAATCATTCTTGCTTCCTTACAACTAATTTTAAATCTAAGCCCACCCATCTTTTTCTTTTTTACATGCTTGGATGGTTTTTCCATATCTACTCTATCCAGTCTGCTCATAATTATTAACCATCTTCTTTCAGATAAGACCAATTACAATTTCTTCAATCTGCTCCCAGAACTGCTGTTTCTCATTCTGGAATCTTACTGGTAAATCACTTCTGCACTCTCTCCAACATGATTGCCTATTTCCTATAATGTGGCTCATTGAGCTACATGCAATACTCCAGCTGAATTCTAACATGTGGTCTTGTACAAGTTCAACATCAATTCCTTGGCGGTTGTATTCTATGCCACTAATAATACTTTCTACGTTACCGACTGCTCTTGCCGCCTGTCCTGCCATGGTCAATGATCTGTGCACTTATATATAGCCACACCCCTAAGCTCTTGCGCCCCTTTTAAAATTGTAACTCTCTGACCAGAGTGCATCACTTCTTTGCATTGAAACTCATCTGCCACCTTTTAGTCCACTCCACCAAAATGTCTACTTCGCTTTTGGAATTCTATGTTGTCTTCCTCTCCGTTTACAATTCTTCCAAGCTTTGTGTCATCTGTCAACATTGAAATTGTCCCCTGCGCACCAGGGTCTAAATGATTAATTTATAGATATGGATCTCTTTGTCTTGAAAGAACGAGGACGAGGACTGTGGTGTAACTTGTTTCGGATGGTGTGTTGGTCACAGCTGAAGAGTTAAGTATCTGGAAGCTGTAGTTGTGATGGTTGCAGCAGTGGTAACGGTGTGGGGTGAGGTGGATCACATGAATATTAAACATGACTCCCGGTTGCTGAAATTGTGGATGGTGCTATGGTGTGGGTATAGTGTGTGTAGTTGGTGATGCAGTTACCAAGACATAACATCTGAAAATGCATTTGCTAAGATTGACCACTTGTGTGAAGTCACTAAACTTTTACCAGCACTTTTAGGACAAGCTCCTTTCATTGAACTCAGTTACCATCCACTTTAAGTGCCTTCACAAGGTTTGTCTGAAGAGTCCCGGCCTCCTGAGAATAAAATATGTGTTTTGTCCTTTCAATTGCTTGAACCAGTGTTGCATTGAAGAATCTAGAATCCTCTTTATGGTTTGCTTTACTCTCACACAAAATTATTCACCTCATTGTTTCCCAGCCTGTTAGAGTTTTCTTAACTAAACCACACCTCTTCTTTAAAGAAATCCTAACTAAGGTTAAGAAATACTTTTTCATGCACTGGCTGCATACAATACTGTGTTGTATATGGGTCTACCCACTATGATGATATCATGTAGACTTGTGGACAGAATATCTTAGGATCTTGAAAGAGTGAGACCAACATTTTTTCCTCCTCAAAGTCTCTGTCACAATCATACCAATGTCACCTGTAGGAAGGACAGATCAGAAAAGAAAGGAGGTGGAAGTTGTGCAGAAAATAAGTGGTGGGATCAAAACATTAGTAATGTAAGATCTTAGATCAGAAGAACTTTGTGTGGAATCTGTTTAGGTGGAGCTAAGGATCAGCAAAAGACAGCAATCATTAGTTGGGGTTACTTATAGGCCAACAAATAGTAGTGAGGGTGTGAGCCATCGTATTAATCAGTAAATTAATCATGATTTTGATAATCAGTAAAGGGATGATCTGTGACGCCTAGATTAGGTTCTGCCAACTCCTGACCTCACTATAGTATTTGTTCAACCACGGAACATAAGAGGTTTACAAATGAGAGAGACCGTATTGTATTTTCAAATGAGACGGACCGTATTGTTGAAGAGGAGAGTATGAAATGGACTGGTAAGCTAGAGGAGATACTTGTTAGGAAGGAAAATGTGTTGGGCATTTTGAAAAACTTGAGGATAGACAAGTCCCCCGGGCCTGATGGATATATCTTAGGATTATGTGGGAAGCAAGACAGGAAATTGCAGAGCCGTTGGCAATGATCTTTTCGTCTTCACTGTCAACGGGAGTGGTACCAGGGGACTGGAGAGTGGCGAATGTTGTGCCCCTGTTCAAAAAAGGGAATAGGGATAACCCCAGGAATTACAGGCCAGTTAGTCTTACTTCGGTGGTAGGCAAAGTAATGGAAAGGGTACTGAGGGATAGGATTTATGAGTATCTGGAAAGACACTGCTTGATTCGGGACAGCCAGCACAGATTTGTGAGGGGTAGGTCTTGCCTTACAAGTCTTATTGAATTCTTTGAGGAGGTGACCAAGCATGTGGATGAGGGTAGAGCAGTGGATGTAGTGTACATGGATTTTAGTAAGGCATTTGATAAGGTTCCCCATGGTAGGCTTATGCGGAAAGTCAGGAGGCATGGGATAGTGGGAAATTTGGCCAGTTGGATAGAGAACCGGCTAACCAGTTGAAGTCAGAAGTGGTGGTAGATGGTAAATATTCAGCCTGGAGCCCAGTTACAAGTGGAGTTCCGCAGGGATCAGTTCTGGGTCCTCTGCTGTTTGTAATTTTTATTAATGACTTGGAAGAGGGAGTCAAAGGGTGGGTGTTGTTGGCTGCAAAGGGACTTAGATATGATGCAGAGCTGGGCTGAGGAGTGGCAGATGGAGTTCAACCCTGTCAAGTGTGAGGTTGTCCATTTTGGAAGGACAAATAAGAATGCGGAATGTAGGGTTAACGGTTGGGTTCTTAGTGAGGTGGAGGAGCAGAGGGATCTTAGGGTCTATGTTATTAGCTCTTTGAAAGTTGCCACTCAGGTGGATAGAGCTTGTAAGAAGGCCTATGGTGTATTAGCGTTCATTAGCAGAGGGATTGAATTCAAGAGTCGTGAAGTGATGTTGCAGCTGTACATGACCTTGGTTAGGCCACATTTGGAGTACTGTGTGCAGTTCTGGTCGCCTCACTTCAGGAAAGATGTGGAAGCTTTGGAGAGGGTGCAGAGGAGATTTACCAGGATGTAGCCTGGAATGGAGAATAGGTCATACGAGGATAGGTTGAGAGTGCTAGGCCTTTTCTCATTGGAACGGCGAAGGATGAGGAGTGACTTGACAGAGGTTTATAAGATGATCATGGGAATAGATGGAGTAGACAGTCAGAGACTTTTTCCCCAGGTACAACGGAGTGTTACAAGGGGACATAAATTTAAGGTGAAGGGTGGAAGGTATAGGGGGGATGTCAGGGATAGGTTCTTTACCCAGAGAGTGGTGGGGGCATGGAATGCACTGCCTGTGGGAGTGGCAGAGTCAGAATCATTGGTGACCTTTAAGCGGCAATTGGATAGGTACATGGATAGGTGCTTAAGCTAGGACAAATGCTCGGCACAATATCGTGGGCCGAAGGGCCTGTTCTGTGCTGTATTGTTCTTTGTTCTATGTTCTAGGTTGAGAGGCGACCTGGTAGAAGTTATAAAATAATGAGCATTATTGATAGAGTTAATGGTAGTTGTCTTTTCCCTAGGATGGGGAATTTCAAGATTATGGGGGAACATTTCTAAGTTGAGTTTTAAAAAAGACATAAGAGACAGTTGTTTTACACAGAGGGGTCATTCGCACGTGGAATTAATGTCCTAAAGAAGTGGTGGATCTAGATTATAACATTTAAAAGACATTTGGATAAATACATGAATAGGGAAGGTTTGGAGGGATATGGGCCAAGAACAGGCAGCTGGGACAAGTTTTGTTTGGGATTATGTTCGGCATGGACTGGTTGGGCCAAAGGGTCTATTTCTGTGCTGTATGACTGTGTGACTCTATGTAAAAAGAGCTGAATTCCAGAGGTGAGATGAGAGTGGCAGCCCTTGATATCAAGGATGCATTCAACTGAGTGTAGCATCAAGACTAAAAGAAAAAGTCTATAAAATTACCAGAAATGCAGTAGTGCTGGGGACTGGGAGCTTTTTAAAATATAGCAAAGGAGGACCAAAATGAAACTGATAAGGAAAGGGTGAATAGAAAGGGGAAAAAAACCCATAAAACTAGACTACAAAGGGTAAGAAGGAAGCATTTAGCAGTCAGGAGAATTTACAATGGAGAACAGAAAATTGACAGAGATTGTGTTTGTTTGCAATGAGGAAGACTCAGGGAAATTCCCAGAATTAGAAATCCAAGTGATTTGGGAGAATAAGGAAATTAACGCTATTGGGAAGATTATACTGAAGAAATGAATTGGGCTGAAAGCTAATAAAATCCCAGGACTTGATGGTCCAAATCCCAGAATTCTGATGGAAGGTTCTTGAGAGATATTGATATTGATGTATTGGTGCTAATCTTCCAAAATTCTGCAGTTTCTGTGTAATGATTTCTGTGGATTCAAATGTAGCAAATGTCATCTCACTATTTAAAAAGGGAGCAAGAGAGCAAACAGGGAACTACAAACTTGTAAGCATTCCATAGGTGGTAGGGAAAATGCCAGAAGCTATTGTGAACGAAGTGATAAATAGGAGTTGGATAATAATGATCTGATTGTACAGTCAACAAAAAATTTCATTTGGGAAATTTTGTTTGATGGCTTAGTAAATGGGCAACACTAAGGCAGATAGAATAAAGTGTTAAAAAATGTTGAGGTTATCCTCTGTGGTTGGCAAAAACTGCTGTGCGGAGTATTTCATAAATGGTGAGAAATTGGAAAGTGTCAGTGTACAAAGAGACTTATGTGTTCTTGTCACTGAAGGTTAATATGCAGGTGCAGCAAGCTATCAGATAGAGTAATGGAATATTAGCTGTTATTGTAAGAGGATTTGCGTACAGGAATAGTGATGTCTTGCATCAGTTGTAAAAGAACTTGAGTCAACCACACCTGGAGTACTATGTTGAGTTTTGGTTTCTCTATTTCAGAAAAGCTGTTATTATCATTGAGGGAGTACAGGACACCAAAGATTTGGCAGGCTTGTTCCTGGGATGGTGGGACTGTTCTGTGAAGAAAGATTGGGCAAAATGGGCAGGTACTCTGGAAGTTTTGAAGAATGAAAGATGATACGATTTAACATATTGAAGAAATGGAAAACAAGTTAGTCAGTTTACAAAAATGTCAGATCAGAAAATTGTACAGTCTTCAAGGGGTTAATCTGTATAATTTCATTTCAGTGACATGCACTGCCTGTATGTTTGACAGTGGCTGTACCTTTGTGAGTCCCTCATTGCTATTAGTTTAATAAATGATACGTACAAAAGAAAAAAAAGGCACCATTATGAACATAACAGATTTGAAAATGCAATAGTTATTAACTTGGGTATTAAATAAACAAAATATAATTGTGAAAATCAAGTATGATTAATGAGAGTATCTAGTATTTCAGCTCACAACATTATCAGTACAGTCTGTCGACCCAAGGAATTACACAAATAATGAAGACTCAGAGGCCACATTTTTAAAAAAAGTATTTACAAATTAAATATTTTGGAAAATAAGGTTTGCTATTAATCAGTGCATTTACTCTCCAGTATTGCTGCATGGAAGCAATTAATTGTTTAGACGCATTATCCCATGTGCACATATCTCACTGTACTCATGTATACATTTGTATCTAATCATAAATAAACACACAAATATCTGAAAGCTGAAAATGGACAGGAAATGAACTCAATTGAACTTGACTGATGTTTTATTGCTGGAACTGGTGTTGGGCCCCTGGGAGTCAGTAAGTTTCCTTCCTGAAAAGTAATAAAAAAAACTATGCCAATAGCAACCATAATTAATTGACGGAAACTGAGACCATAAGAAAGAGTCATAAAAAGCTGTAAATGTGTGTATGAGCCATAACCAAGTTAAATTAAATGTGAGGTTTTAATGCTGGTTGAGTTAACCATTCAATAACTATGTTCAATAGCGTCATTTTCCAAGACTAGGAAATATAAGACACTTTCATAAGTTTTTTAGCACGTTTTATAAAAGGCAGTGCCTTAGATGACTCAATGCATTGTTGGGTAGATTTGTGAAGGCATTTTAATCCTGGGCAATAGCATCCTTGTGACAGGTTTCCCTACATATGATTATTGCTTATCTTTTCAAAAGAACTGCACACACAAGGGAAATAGTTACAAAGGCCCCTCTATCATCTTGTCCAGGAAGGTTCAAGAAATCAGAAATAATTGGATTGAAAGAACGATTTCTGTTCTACACCAGGCATATGAAAAAGGAAGAAGAATGATCCCCATTAAAAACTGGGAGTTTATTTGGAATGTTTGTTGTTCCACTAGAGAGTATACAAGTAGCCCCCTTGAAATTTCTTTAAATCAGGAATTGGTAGGGAGGGAAGAACTCAAGAAAATTAGAATTACCAGGGAAATGGTACTGAATAAAATGTTGGAACTGCAAGTTGGCCAGTCCCCAGGTCCTGATGGAATTCATCCTGTGATTGAACAGAGTAATTGGTGCGATAGTCGATGCAGTTTTATTTTCCAAACTCATTAGATTTGAGGAAGGTTCATTTAGATTGAAAATTAGCTGTAAAAGAGAGGGAGACAGAAAGCAGGCCAGTTATCTTTACATCTGTCATAAGGAAAACGTTAGAAAATATTATTAATTATAGTATAATGTGGCATTTTTTATAATATGTTTTTATTAAGAAAAAATAGATTTTTAAATATTACAACAAATACAAAACAATGCAATTCAAAACAGTACAAAAATAAACCCAAATAATAAAAAACATTCCCCAACCCACCCTCCTGCATGACTGTATAAACATATATAGAGAAATATAAAATTTTTAAAAAGCTTAAACTAGCTATTTAACTAAATAAATAAATACCTAACAACAAACAAATAAATAGTAATAACTCAGCCCAGCCAAACAAAACACTCATACATTCACAGTTCCTCCTCCCTGGATATGGGACTCATGAAACACAATCGTTACGGCTATATAAAAGCCCTTGTTAGTGTGACAGGTAAATCTGTGTCCAGGTGTTTCAAAAAGGGTTGCCATGTCTTGTAAAAATTCTCAGTTTTGTGATGTACCATATTTGTCAGAAAAACCAGGGGAATATGCTCCATAACAATCTTCCGCCAACCCGACAGGCCTGGGGATTTTTCGGATATCCAACCTAGAAAGATATTCTTCCTTGCACAGAACGTAAGAATATTGAAAAGTTCAGGAAATACAATGGGTAGGCCCAAAAGGAGAGAAATAGGGTCCTTCTCCACCCCTACACCCTAAATCCTCTCCGTTGCACCTACCACAGTGCTCCAATATGTTTGAAGCCTGTCACAAGACCAAAGACAATGGGTAAGAGTACCCGTACAGACCTTGCACTTGGGACATGCTGAAGATACCCCTGGTTTAAATTTTGACAAATGGTCTGGGGCTAAGTGGACCCTGTGGAGAATCTTCAACTGTAAAGCATGGGTCCTATTGCAAATTGATATCTTCCTTGCATTCTCCCAAATATCCTCCCATGCCTCTGAAGCAACTTCAACACCCAGCCCTCTTTCCCACATCTTGCAGAGTCGATCAGACTCATCTGAGGTGGCACTCCCAATTGGTGATATAAAGTACTGACAGAGAGTGTACTCTTAGTCCTTAGTCCCCTCTTTCTAAGTCAGATTTGTAGGGATCAGTCAAAAGTGTGGTCTTTTTTTGAATAAAATCCCTAACTTGAAAAAAACGAAAGAGGTCTCTATTAGGTAACTCGTACTTCCGTACTAACTGATTGAAGGACATCATTACGTCTCCCTCAAATAAATCACTCATGCAAGATATACCCCTAGCTGCCCAATGTTTAAATCCTGAATCTATCATACCCGGTTGAAAACCCGGCATACCCACTAAAGGTGTAAACAAAGATGTTTTGCCAATATTACCTTCCCTCTACCGAATTGCCCTCCATGCTTTAACAGTACTAATGACTATTGGGTTATGGCAATATTCCCTAACTGTCCTCACTTTGTCCAAGAACAGCAATCTGGTAAGGGGGCTCCTTGCCTGGGAGGCTTCGATATCTAGCCATATTGAAAGAGAGTCCCCACAAACCCAATCACTCACATAGATCAAAAGCGAGCTTAATTGGTAATTTTTAATATTCGGAAGGTCTAATCCCCCCAATCTGTGAGGCAACTGCAGTTTGGCTAATTTAATGAGGGGCCGTTTATGGTGCCAGATAAAGGAGCTGAACCAACTGTTCAGTCTCCTGAGTGTTTGTTTATTGAAAATCAGGGAGAGCATCCGTATAGGGTATAGCAAACGAGGGAGAATATTCATCTTAATAAGCGCTATCCGACCCAACCATGAGACTGGAAGTGCCTCCCATCTTTGAAGATCTTGTTTAATTTTTCCAAAAATTGAGTAAAATTGGCTTTGAACAGCCAATCCAGAACTGGAGTAATGAATATGCCTAAATACACAAAACGCCCCTGTGACCACCTAAATGGGAATCTATAGTCACTCTCAAGAACCAACTCTTTTAAGACCACCCATAGGCGTAGCCTCTGAGTTAGCAAAGTTAATCTTATACCCTGAAAAAGCGCCAAAAGCGTGAATGCATTGTATCAGGCAAGGCACTGAAACTGCTGGATTTGTCAAGAAAATTAGAACATTGTCTGTATACAACGAGATCTTATGTAATTTTGACCCCACTTCTGGAGCTGATATATTGAGATCCCACGAATGGCCTCTGCCAACAGTTCAATCACCAAAGTAAAAAGTAATGGTGAAAGGGGACAGCCCTGCTGTCTGTCCCTAGAAATATTAAAATAGCTTGATCGTACCCCGTTGGTAATGACCGCCGTGAGAGGTACACCGTAGAGAACCTTTACCCATCTTATGAAAACTTCGCCCAGACCAAACCCGTCTAGTGTATAGAAAAGTACGGCCACTCAACTTGGTCAAATGCCTTCTCTGCATCTAAAGAAATCACCAGTCCCTGTATTGACTGCTGTTGGCATGCTTGAATTACGTTAAGCAGCCTCCTAAAGTTATTGGAGGATCTGCGACCCTTTATGAAGCCCGTCCGATCCTCTTTAATAATAGAAGGTAACACAGTCTCCAGCCTTAACGCAAGAGCCTTAGAGAGGATCTTAAAGTCCACATTTGAGAGCGAGATGGGCCTGGATGAAGCACAGTCTTCCAGATCCTTCCCTTTTTTAAGGATAAGTGAAATATTGGCCTCTCTCAGAGATGGTGGGAGACAATCATGACTGTATGAATCATTAAACATACTCAGCATTGAGCCTGACCGTATACTTATAAATTCCTTTTAGAATTCACTGGGACGTCCATCAGGACTGGGCGCCTTTCCACTCTGAAGCTGTCTCACAGCTTCCTGCACTTCTTGCTCTGATAATGGGGCATTGAGAAAGGACTGTTGTTCGGGAGTCACACCCGGGAGCTTCAGATCTCTAAAAAAGTATTCCATTTTGGCCTGCCCCTTCTCACAATTCTCAGACTGATATAACTTAGAGTAGAATCTCTAGAACACTACATTAATCTTTTAGAATCATATGTTAGATTCCCAGACCCTTCCCTAATCACTGTAATAGTTTGTAGGGCACTTCTCTTTCTGGCAAGGTATGCTAAGTATTTGCCTGGCTTGTCACCATGCTCGTATAGCTTTTGCTTTGCAAAAGCCAGCTCCTTCTTTGCCATCTGCGTGAGCATGGAATTTAGTGCAGACCGCAGTGCCGTAATCCTCAGTAGTTTTACCAATGAGGGTCTGTCAAAATAGGCCTTCTCGGCTGCCTTCAACCGTGCTTCAAGGAGACGTTGCTGCTCATCCTTCTGCCGCTTCCTACTGGTGGAATATGAAATAACTAACCCCCTAGCAGAAGCTTTGGCAGTTTCCCAGAGAACAGATGAGCTAGCAACCGAGCCGATGTTGATGTCTAGGAATGCCCGAAATTCCTTAGAGAAATACTCCACAACTTTACTGTCCATGAGAATAAAGGGGTCCATTCACCAGTACCTTGAATCAACTGTAACATCCTTAATCTTAACCATGAGGTACACTGGAGCATGATCAGAGAATGCAATATTACCAATCATACAAGATACCACCAGATCCAGGTTTACCGCAGGGGTCAGAAAAAAAATCAATCCTCGTGTGACATCTGTGCGGATTGGAGAAAAACGTGAAATCCCTACCTGTAGGGTGGAGACACCTCCAGACGTCCACCAACCCTAATTCCCCACACAAACCCAATAACTGTTTAGTTTGTGCAGAGGGTATCGAGGAGCGTTTAGGCAACCTATCTACTGTGGGGTCCATGAGGCAGTTAAAATCTCCCCCTATAATGATGTGCCGAGACTTGAGACTTATCAGTTTAGAAAGAGCATCTACCAAAGAATTTAAAAGGATGAGCTGGGGGACAATAAACATTTAAAACACCATATTCTTCCCCATTTATCAAGGTTTTAAGAATTACAAACCTCCAGTATGTGTCTTTAACACATTCCAACAATTTAAATGAGAGATTTTTCCTAACCAATATAGCCACTCCCCTACTTCTGGTATTAAATGATGAAAAATAAACTCGGACAAAGCCATTCTGCTGCAATTTAAGATGCTCCTTGTCATCCAAATGTGTCTCCTGTAACAAAGCAATATCCACCTTCTCCTTTCTAAAACTCAAGAGTATCTTCTTCCTCTTAATTGGTGAGTGACTTCCCTTGATATTCCAGGTACACCATTTAATCAAATCATTAGCCATAATCTTCTGCAATTACATTTAAATCCAGAGAGGAGGAACCCAAACCACAAATTGCTGAGCCTTAGTGCTGCATGGTCCACTAAATATAAAAACTACATAAACTAAAACTACTACATTTAACAAACATACAAAATTATTAAAAATAAAAAACAACAAAAACCAGAAAACAAACCAATATATAAAGCGCCAATAGCGCTGAGTAGAGGAACTCACCCCCTGCCCGGAGGGGGCAACTACCCGTCCCGAACTGTCCATAAATAGGCATCTAACCATCTCAACCACCTTCACTTCTCACAGCTACAGCCGCATCGCAAGCACAAGCTAAAAAGAATAAACACCCCATTGAATATCAATATGATTAAAGAAACATTCTTTTATAAAAAAAAGGGAATAAATATCCCACCCATCCTTTGGTATGTCCTAACTTAGAAATTTAAAATGTGCATCTTAACCAACGCCAGACATTGTTTGAACCAAATTATTATCAATAGAGGAAAAAGAAGGGAAAAACAAAGCTCCAACTGGATTTCCTCCATTTCTTTTACAGAATGATAAACACATACCCAAGCAACAATATTTATTCATACTACAATTGTTTAAATTAGGTTAGTTTGACCATAAAGTCTCTTGCCTTCTTTGATGTGTCAAAGAGATGCATGGATCCATCTAAGGTGATCCGAAGCATTGCCAGATATCTCGGAGTACTGAATCCCAAGCTCCTTCAACCTTCTCTTGACACCATCATACGAGTTTCGTTTCTGGATCACCGCCGCTGAAAAGTCCTGAAAAACATGATCTTAGACCCCTCATAAATTAGGGCCTTCGAATCCTTCCCCTGGAGTCTGGAAGCCTCCATGACTCTCTCTTTATCCCGGTAATAATGGAACCGCACCAGGAAAGGACGAGGGCGTTGACCCAGACCCGCCCTCCATGCTGCGACCCGGTGAGCCCTCTTTATCTTTAGTCCTCTCATGACAGCCTCCAAGTCAAGGAATTTCAGAAGCCAATCTTCAACAAAGTCTGCAGGCTGCTCACCTTCTTTACCCTCAAGCAGACTGATGATCCGAATGTTTTTTCTCCTGCCCCTGTTTTCAAGATCATCCACTTGGTCACGCAAATTACGAACCTGCGTCTTCCTTGAATGAACTGGAATCAGCTTCCACCACTGTGACCCTGTGCTCCACCTTATCCGTCCTCTTCTCCAGGTCTCCCAGCTGCTGCTCATGCTTCTGCAGCATGAGAGAGACTGGAGCCAGCTTTTCTTCAATCTGTTTCCCCAACATCTCACGAGTCTTTCCGAGCTGGTTCACCAGGTCCTGGAGAGTAATCGGCTCCAAGGCTGCTGCAGGCTGAGCTGCAGACCCGGCCTCGGATGCTCCTCCTCCCTTTCTAGGCATTTCTGGACAGCTGAAAATACAGGTAAGTCAATTTTTAAATGCTTCTTGGGGCTCCACAATCTTTCCAATGCCCCAAGAAATCCTGATGACCTGGGTTGGGCGGGTTAAAGGACCGTCCTGCTCCTGCTGCGATGCAAGGCTCTGCAGTGCGATCTTTACATATCACCGCCATCTTCGACCCCCCTCATAATGTGGCATTTTAATAAGTTAACAGTAATCAGGCAGACCAAAAGGGTTTTGTCAAAGGGAAAGTAATTTGTGCACTAGATAAAGGTGATCAGTAAATATCATGAGTAACGTGCCACAGCGGTCAGTGCTGGGGCCTTAATTATTTACCATTTATATAAATGATTTGGATGAAAGAATTGCAGACATGGATGCTAAATCTGCTGCTAATAAAAAGATAGGTAAGAAAGTGAGTTATGAAGGGGATGTAAGGGTCTACAACGAGATATAGATAAGTTGAATAGGCAAAGATCTGGCAAATGGAGATATATGTGGCAAAGTGTGAAATTGTCCATTTTGGCAGATGGAATAAAAGAAGCATATTATCTCAATGGTGAGAGGTTGCAGAGCTCTGAAATGCAGACGGATCTTGTCATCCTGGTGCATGGACTGCAAAATGTTAATAGGCAGTTCCAGCAAGTATTCAGGAAAGCTATGTATTCTGTATATTGCAATGGGAATTGAATGCAAAAATGGGAAGGTTATCCTTCATTGGTGGAACAACATCTGGAGTACAGTTTTGGTCACTGAACTTATGGAAGAATGTTAATGTGGAAGCAGTTCAGAGAAGGTTTACAAGAATTGTGCCAGGAATGTGATGATTGACTTACGAGTAACGATTAGAGACCTAGGACTGTATTCTGTGGAGTTTAGAGGAGTCAGAGGTGATTTAATTGAAGGATATAGGATCCTGTGGAAACTTGACTGGATAGATATCAAAATGATGCTTCCTCTTGTGAAAGAATCTCGGACTAGGTGTCATGGTTTATAAAGGGTTGTCCATTTAAAACAGACAAGGAAAAAAATTTTTCTCTCAGAGAGTTGAGAATATTTGGAATTCCATTCTTCAAAATGGATGCAGAATCTTTAAGCACCGATTTATTTTCACAGGTAGACGGGGTGGTTAAGAAGGTGTTTAGCACGTTTTCCTTCATTGCTCAGACCTTTGACTATAGGAACTGGGAAGTCATGTCGAAGTTGTACAGGGCACTGGTGAGGCCTCTTCTGGAAGGACTATGTGCAGCCCTGTTATGGAGGGATATTATTAAACAGGAGAAGTTTAAATACTTGTAAGGATGTTGCTGGGAATGGAAGGTTTGAAGTATAAAAATAGACTGGAAAGGCTGGCACTTTTTTCACTGGCACATAGGAGATTGAGGGATGACTTTATTGAGGTTTATAAAATCATAGATAAGGTGAATGACAAGGGTCTTTTCCCTAGGGTGGGTGAGTTCAAAACTAAGGAGCATATTTTTAAAGTGAGAGGAGAAAGATTTAAAAAGGACGTGAGGGGCAACATTTTTACACAGAGAGTGGTTTGTGTGTAGAGTGAACTGCCAGAGAAAGTGTGGATGCAGGTACAGTCACAACATTTAAAAGATGTTCGGATAATTTCATGAATAGGAAAGGGTTGGACGGATCTAGGCAAAGTGCAGGCAGATGGGGCTAGTTTAGTTTGGGAACATGACCGGTTTGGACTGGTTGGAACAAAGAGTCTGTTTCCATGCTGTATGACTGTGTGACTATTTTTAAGGCAGAGTTAGATAGATTCTTAATGACCAAGGAGCTGAAAGATTGTTGGAGACATGCAGGAATGTAGAGTTGAAGTTAAAATCACATCAGCTTTGATCTTAATGAATGGCAGAACAGGCTTGAAGGGCGAAGTGTTGAGAGTGTATTGCTGGAAAAGCACGGTAGGTCAGGCAGCATCCAAGGAGCAGGAAAATCGACGTTTCAGGCCAGAGCCCTTCATCAGCCCTTTATCCGGCCTGAAACATCAGTTTTCCTGCTCCTTAGATGCTGCCTGCCCTACTGTGCTTTTCCAGCAACATACTCTCAACTCTGACCTCCAGCATCTGCAGAACTCACTGTCTCCTTGTTTGTATGTTCATGTGTTCATTACTGTAACCTCATCAGACCGCTGAGGAAGCCCACTTTGTTGAACATAATATTATTAAAATTGAAGGGCTTGTAAACTCTACCTCTAATGGCAGGTCCCTACTATAAGTATGGTGTGAGAAAATTCAGAATGAGGTAGAAACTGGAAATTCCAAGCTTTTGTCTCAGTATAGTTGTCATTAAATGAATGAATGAAATGCATGTATACATCCAGCCCTCAGATCCAGAAAGCATAGAAGTGAGACCGACCCAGGGCTCCAGTTCTGGAGTTTTCACCAGAATTGCTAAAAGCTTGATGTATTTCAGACTTCTTATAAATAAGGGTTTCGCATAATTATTGTTTTTCTTGAAATCTGCCACCACCCATGTCGTCTGCCCACCATCCAACCAGAAGTCAGAATGTCCTCATGGTGGCATGGGTACCTTTCCGACATGTGGGACGGAGTGGTGGGGTCTGCAATGCACTGCCTGAGAGGGTAGTTGAGCTGGGTAACCTAACACTTTTAAAAAGTACTTAGAAAAACCCTTGGAAATGTCATTACATTCAAGGCTACAGGCTGAGTGCAGGAAAGTGGGATTGGTGTATAGACTGGTACATTTTATGAGGAAGGGTAACTGCACCCAAGAAGTTAACTCTGACTTCATTCCACAGCTGCTGCCAGACCTGCTGAGCTTTTCCAGCAATTTCTGTTTTTGTACCAACAGCTTGTAGTCCTGCTCAGGCCCCTTCCCAAAACTCTTGCCCTGGTACATTGGCTAGATCATTAGTTCTGTTTCACTCTCTCATTTGGAATTGAATCATTTCTTGAATTTTGCTTCCAATTTCCATCCTGTTCTCATTTTCACCTGGTCCATCTCTGACTCGTCCCTTCCCTTCCTCGACATCTCTGTTTCCATTTCTAGGGATCAGCTGGCCACCCATATTCATTACAAACAGTTGCATAAAATATACATTTTCACACCCCTCTTCCTGTCAGAACTCCATCCCATTCTCCCAGTTTCTCCATCTCCATCGTAACTGTTGTGACAATGCCACCTTCTGCAGGGTGGCCTCAGAAATGTCATTTTTTTCCTCAACTGAGGATTTCCCATTCTCGTGATTGACAGGTCCCTCGGCTGTGTCTGAACCAATCTCCCATACTTCTGCCTTCACCCTATCTCTTCTCTCCCAGAAAATGATAGTGTTCCCTTGGTCTTTACTTACCACCCCACAAGCATCCACATCCAAAGGACTGCAAGCTGCTATTTCTGTCACTACCAGTGGGATGCCACCACCAGACACATATTCTGCTCCACTCTTTTGTCAGCATTCCACAAGGGTTATTCCTTCTGGGATACTCTAGTCAACTCCTTGTCCATTACCAATACCTCTCACACCTCCATAGCACCTTCCCATTCACCTGCCTGTTTACATCCTCCCTCCTCACTATCCAAGGCCCCCAGACACACCTTCCAGGTGAAGCAGTGAACTCTCAATCTAGTCTACTGTACTCACAGCTCACAATGTGGTCACCTCCACAATGGGAGACAAAATACAGAATGGATGATTGCTTTGCAGAATGCCTACATTCTTTCAATAAAAATTACCTGTGCTTCCAGTTACTGGTCACTTCAACACATCACCGTGTTCCCTTGTCAACATTTCTGTTGCAGTTCTACACTGTGCCTCAGTGCAACTTTTACAAGCAGGATCTCACTTTCTCCTTGGAGACCTTGCAGCCTTTAAGAATCAACATCAAGTTCAATAACTTTACTGAAACTAAAGCATGCTGGAGATCACAGTGGGTCAGGTAGCATCCATGGAAAATAGTTTGCTCCTATATTGTCAATAACTTTACAGTCTTGTTCCATCCTTCCACATTTTTTACCCAACTCACATCTAATCCTGTCATGGCACAGTTGCTTTATTCACAACCTACCCATTCTCTCCTACTCTCAGCTCTCATTATCACTTATTCAGCTTCTCTTCTGTCTTGGTTTGTTATCAATAATTCCCTTGTTTACCTACTCCTTTCATATCTCTCTCTCTCTCTCTCTCTCACTCTCTCTGGACTCCATCTCCACTTAGGAGGAGAAAGTGAGGTCTGCAGATGCTGGAGATCAGAGATGGAAATGTGTTGCTGGAAAAGCGCAGCAGGTCAGGCAGCATCTAGGGAACAGGAGAATCGACGTTTCGGGCATTAGCTAATGCCCGAAACGTCGATTCTCCTGTTCCCTAGATGCTGCCTGACCTGCTGCGCTTTTCCAGCAACACATTTCCATCTCCATCTCCACTTATCCATTCACCTCTTTCTCAATGTGGTTCAGTGCCTAGCTTCTATCAGTTCTGATGAAGAGTCTCTGGATCCGAATCATTAACTCTGCTGTCTTCCCACAAGTGGCTGAGTTTCATCAGCAATTTCTGTTTTTGTTTCAGGTCAACAGTATTCATAGTTCTTTGCCTTACTTTATATTACCATCAGATTATTGCTAATTTTGTTTACCTAAAATTTATCTGTGACTGTTAAATTGAAAATGACAACTAGGAAGTAAACATTTTAATTTTATTTCTGCTCAGTTGTTTCCTGTGAGTTTACAATACTAATTTGATAATATACTGCTAAAGTTAATTAATTTTCTCTCTGTACAATAGCACATAACAGATGACCTCAATCTCAATGATTCCTGGCCCTTTATTAAATTTTCACAGAAAGGATAACTTGATATATATACTTCCTGAAGAAGGGCTTATGCCCGAAACATTGATTCGCCTGTTCCTTTGATGCTGCCTGACCTGCTGCGCTTTTCCAGCAACAAATCTTTAAGCTCTGATCTCCAGCATCTGCAGTCCTCGCTTTCTCCTAACCTAATATCAATAAACCTCAGCACTGTTTAAGAACAGATATGATTATATTACACACTTTGAGTTACGTTTTATAGCAAGTATTTTTGCACAATTAATTTCATGATTAAATGAAAGAACAGAGGAGTTGATTATTATTTAAACGGAGAAAGACTGCAGAAAGCTATGAAATAGAAGTATATGGAAGTCCTTATCCACAAATCACAAAAAAGCCAGCATCCAAGTTCAGCAGATAATAGGAAAGGTGGCCTGAAGGTTGGCCTTTATGTCATTGAGAAATGTGTATAAGGATAGGGAAAATCTCCTAAAACTATACAAAGCACCGGTTAAACCACAGCTGGGATATTGTGAACAGTTTTGGACCATATTCTAAGGAAATATGTACTGGCATTAGGGGCAGTTCAGAAAAGGTTCACTAGACAGATATCAGGTGTGTAAGGATTGTCTTATGAGGAGGTGTTGAGTAGGTTGGGCCTGTATTCATTGGAATTTAGAAGAAAAAACAATGATCCTAATGAAACATGTAAGATCTGGGAAGTACAGTGGCTCAGTGGTTAGCATTGCTGCCTCATAGTATCAGGAACCCAAGTTTGATTCCACCCTTGGGCGACTGTCTATGTAGAGTTTAGATGTTCTCCCTGTGTTTCCATTGGGTGCTTCAGTTTTTTCCCACATTCTAAAGAAGTATAGATGCAAATTGGTTGTGATAAATTGCCCCATTGTGTACTAACTAGGTTGGTTAGCCACAGTAAATCCAGGAAGAGGGTGTGAGGCTGAGACTAAGTGGGATGCTGATCAAAAGTTTAATGTAGACTCATGGGCTGAATGATGGGCGGCACAGTGGCACAATGGTTAGCACTGCAGCCTCACAGCGCCAGAGACACGGGTTCAATTCCTGCCTCAGGCGACTGACTGTGTGGAGTTTGCACATTCTCCCCGTGTCTGCGTGGGTTTCCTCTGTGTGCTCCGGTTTCCTCCCACAGTCCAAAAATATGCAGGCTAGGTGAATTGGCTATGCTAAATTGCCCGTAGTGTTAGGTGTAGGGGAATGGGTCTGGGTGGGTTGTACTTCAGCAGGTCGGTGTGTATTTGTTGGGCCAAAGGGCCTGTTTCTACACTGTAAGTAATCTAGTGTCTCTTTCTGCACTATCGAGATTCTATGATTCTTAGGAATGGATGATCAGATTAGTCATAATCCATTACTTCTGTGCCTTTCCCTCAATGATCTTATTGGATAGTGGAGCAGATCTGATCGGCTGAATGACCTACTTCTGGTCATATATCTTATGGTTTGTGACTTTACTGCTATTTTCTAGTGCTCAACATGACAACAATAGAACTTGCGTGTCCATAGCATCTTTAGTGAAGGGCTCCTAAAAAAATCTCATATAAAAATAATGTGCTGGAAATTCAAAATAGGAACAAGAAATGCTGGCAATACCCAAGTCAATAGTCTCCTTTTAACAAAAGCTGGCACTGCAGTACTGTATGAAAGGAATACTGCATTCTCAGAGGCATTGTCTTTCAAATGAGATAACAAAGTCGTAGCCCCTTAAGGAAATAAAAGAACCACAGTCACTATGTTAAAGCAGAACAAGGAAATTCTGTCTGGTGTCCTTGTAGGCATTTGTAACTCAACCAACTTTGCTAAAGCAGCTTAATAGGTTACATATCTGTTTGTGAAACTATGTTCTCCATACTTACCACAGTAATTTACAAAGCCTGAAGGAAGCTGACCACCCCATATCCCAGATCTCACTTTGAGGACATGATCCAACTTCTTTCTCTTACCTCTGGATCCGACTCTTGAACCTGCCTCCTGACCTTCATTGGACCTGACCCGTCAATGATAGTTCCATTTCTGAATCCTGACCATGAAGCTGGATCCAATCCTGCCTGGGCTTGAACTTTGACTGATCCTGAATCCATTTATTTGAGGGCTGTCAATAGGGGCCAATCTTATGTTTGTCTATTCCATTGACTCGTTATAATGTGGCACAAGACCTTTTTTTCGGCAGAGTGAATGAACTTTGTCCCCACCATGTGTCAGAAGACAGGCATATTCCAATTTATATAGCAATGTATCTGGCTTTTCTGATACTTAATTTGAGAAAAATATGACTGATCTAATATCAAGGAATTTGGGAATGAAATTGGCCTTTGATAGAATGACAGCAAATTATGCATACAGTTCTATTTTTATTTTCCATTGACGTTTATGCAAATAAATTGAGCAGAGTGCAAAACGGACTGCAGATTTACTCTTGCCAATTATTCTAAAGACAAATTTCTTTCTCTCTCAAAATTAATTTCAACAGTTTACCTTTAACAAAGCTATGGCCTATTAAGATAGAAATGAGTTACCCCAGTTGGTAGCTACCATCAATTAGGCCTGCAGTTGGCTGTTTAGATTTCACTATTTCTTGTTTTGCCAGTTGTTAAAAGTGAAAGCACATGACACAGTGGGGGAAACAGTAAGACCTAACTGAACATGGCATGTAATTAAAGAATTCTGAATTTAACAATGCAAGAATTGCAGAAAAAAGCGTGGGTGCATTGTATATCAAATAAGAAACAGAAAGAAAAGTAAAGAGGATAAGAAAGTTTGAATTGAGAGAGGGTAAAAGAAAACAAAAGTTGTTTCTTAAAAAAAATGCTGTTATTGAAATATGGAAATTAAAACTGGCAGGGACAAACCTCAACGTATGTAATAATTCATCTTCAGAACTGAATGACAGCAATTGACAATTATCACATTATTAAAAGGAGACTTTTGCTTCTGTGTTTACTTCATGAGAAGATGAGAAAAAATATCATATAGACCTGAAATGTTGACTCTGTTTCTGTTTTCACAGATGCTGCCAGTCCTGCTGAGTTTCTCCACGTTCCTTTTTGCTGTACAAAACAAGTAACTTTAAATATATAACCTCGCAAATCTATAGATTGCTGTATCACTTGTGAAGAGATTTGTTTTGGTCACTGGCTTCTATGGAAGATAAAACTAATCTAACCTGAATATCATCTGTACAAATTAATCTCAACTGTATGTTTGAAGCCTGCAGTCATTATTATCCATGCATATGGCTTTATGGCTTGTGTCCTAGACAACCCAATGATATTGTCATGGACATGAATGCATATTCAATGTCCATAGATTTCATTTTATTTGAAAGAACAAAAGTAGCTATCATTCCTGATATCACATTTTAAAATAATATTCTTTTGGCCTCTTTAAATAAAACAGTCATAAGAAATAAAGACTAAACATAAAGAAAAGAACTGCAGATGCTGGACATCAAAAACAAAACCAGAAATTGCTGGAAAAGCTCAGCACGTCTGGTGGCAGCTGGGAGAGAAACCAGAGATAATATTTTGGGTCCAGTGTCCCTTCTTCAAAACTTCAAATGCTGTGCTTTTTCCTGTGATTTTTGTTTTTGAGCAATAAATAAAGATACAAGAAACTATTAATCTAAGAACAAGAAGCTTCTGAGATTGAGATTCTCTGTACAATCTGAAAAGAAAGCAAAAACATTACAAAAGGTGTTGTGCAGCATGTATCTTAAGCAGAACAGAAAACATAGTGAGAGAAGAAACCACCTGTAGAGGAAAACAAATTGTGGGTGAAACAAACTGCAGCCTCTTCTGTGTTTTTTCCTGAATTCAAAGTAATCATCATTCTTCCTGAAGTAATTTCTTCTTACTGTGATTCTTCCATATAAAAGGGACTCTCATTAAGATAACAACATTTTGTGCGTCATGTTTGGCCCCTTGGATTCTATTGAATCATGAAATAAAAGTGCACTCAACAATAATGATATTGGAGTGTTTAACTCTGTTTTATCAAAATCACAATCCTTATATCTTGTATATGGACCAGAAGCAGTTAGCCATTTCAGAGGGCTTAGGACAATTTTCAACCGGTGGAATATTTAACATCAGAGTGTTAGAATCTAATTGGTGCTGCATAAACAATATCAATAAATACATATGGTGAAATGTAAAATGGAATTTGCAAGTCATGGATCTTGGTTCATTTTCCTCCCTGATCTTTGTTTCTTCACATTGAGGAACTATGAAAGAAGAGTAAAGAAAGATTTTAAGAAGTCAGAAGATTTCTGTAAAGGTTTCCCTGTTGTGTTACATCTTTAAGTAAGTATGTCAGTACACCTTTAAGAGACATGCTAATGATATCATCAATAAGGATTTCATATTCTATTTTACATTGGATCACTTGAAGCATGACACTCTGACAGAATCATGCTCCCTTGTTATTAATCATGAGTTTAACACTAGCCCGGTTATTATTTGCCTGAGGAATGTAATATTTGCATACAGTAGATTTTGTAAATGTCTGTTGAATTCTTCAATACCATGATACCCACACCCAGTTCTTATGTTATGGGAGGTAACATAAACATTGCCTCTTCAGGTGACAAAGGCAACTCACATCATGACTAACAAAGCAGAGAAGTCTGACCCTCTGTGAGGACATGTCTGTCTCCTCCTGCAGGAAGCATGTTGCCACTAACTAACAACATGCACCTGCTGCCCAACTTCTCCATCTGCTATTATTTCAGCTGTGCATCTCCCCTGAGCTTGCAAAGGACAGGTTTTGTTCGCCCCACTTGCTGCTATGTAAATTTACTGATTTGCAAAGGGAGCTTGGATCTGTGTTATTCACATGGGCTTAGGGAGAGGACAGGAGATAAATCTCCTGTGGCCTGGTGCTAGAATTGAGGGAATGGAAAAACACAGCAAGCAATGTTGTTTGATGTAGTTGGTTTGTTTCAATTCAGAGTAGGGACAATGGGCTGAATGACCTCTGTCTATTATAACAATTCTGTGAAACTGTATCCTTCAGGTGAAATGTTGAACTAAGGTCTATTTCCCTTTTCCAATAGTTCAAATGGGCAATTAGTCTAAAAGTTGTAGTATTCAATAAAGCACAGGGAGGTCTATTCTGACCAACATTCTTGTCCCAATACACACACCTCAAAAATGACTGAATTCATTTTTCTGCTGTTTGTGCAGATCTTGTACTTATCTTCATTAAAAATAACTACAGTTGAAATTTTGCAACCTGTTTTGAATATCAGACTTTTAAAAAAAGATGTCAAGGCCATGGGAGGAGTGAAGAAGGAACTCACAAGGTAGTTTTAGTGATTTTAATTCAGGCAGACTACAAGAACTGTGGACTTCTACTGGAGTGAAGTGAACTCAGAAGAAATCTGACAGATTTTCAAAATTATATTTTTACTGAGGTCTGTTGAAAAAAAAAGCATTTCCACAGTTCTAAGAACGTTAAAAAGTCAAGCCTTAAGGTTTGATGCACAGAGCATCCACAATAAAGTGGAGGAATTTCTGCTGCAAATACATTTAAATGGGTATGATATGGTTGAGACTTTGGAGATTTTGCTGCAGGGTGATCAGGGATGGAAACTGAAAATCCAGGGGCTTTAGGAAGGACAGACAAAAAGGAAAAGGAGGTGGGGTAGCATTGCTAGTTAAAGAGTCAATAAATGCAATAATGAGCAAGGATATTAGACCCAGTGAAATGTAATCAGTATGGGAAGAGCTGAGAGCCACCATGGGTCAGAAAATAATAATGACAGTTATATATAGACCCCCAAGCTGGAATAGTAAAGATGAGAAAGGCACTCAGCAGGAAATTAGAGTCACAAGCAATAAAGGTACATCTGTAATTATCTGTAATTAAACCTGCATATTGATTTGGTAAATTAAATCAAGAACAATTCTGCAGGAGGAAGTCCTGGAGTGTGTACAGGATTGTTTTCTGTATCAATACATCGAGAAGCCAACTAGACTGGGCATCATGTAATGAGAAAGAAATAATTGGAAATCTAGCTGTGTGATGCCCTGTGGGGAATAGTGGCTATTATAGATTAAAATTCTTCATTAGAACATGATCAATCCTGAGATTAGTGTCCTGAATCACAGCTATGTGAAGCAAAAAAGAGTAGTGAAGACAAATATAGGTCTCTTACAGTCAGAAACAAAGGCAGTTATAATGGGGAATGAAGAGATAACTGACCAATGAAACACATATTTAGTTTTTATCTTCACAAGGAGGACATAAATAATGTTCCAAATATGTTGGGGAACCAAGGGTTTAGTGGGAGGTAGGAACTAATGGAAATAAGTGCTTAAATGCAAATTATGTTTAGGAAATTGATGGGCTCAAAGGTCAATAAATGCTCAGGGCCAGATAATCTATAACTCTGAGTACTTATGAACGTGTCCCCAGAAATAATAGATACATTAGTGGTTATCGTTAAAGATTCTATAGATTTGGAAGAATTCCTCTTCATTGGAGGATAGCTATTTTACAAAAGGAATCAGAGAGAAACAGGGAAATATAGGCTGGTTATATTGATGCTGGTAGTGCGGAAAATATTACAGTCCATTATAAAAGATTTAGGAGTGGAATACTTGGAAAACGGTGACAGGATCAGTCATTGTCAGCATGGATTTATTGGAAGGGAAATCACACTTCTCAAATCTACTGGAGTATTGTATATAGTTTTGGTCTCCTCATCTGAGGAATGATGTTCAGGCTGTGGAAGGAGTGTAATGGAAGTTTACCAGACTGATTCTGGGCTGCAGAACTGACAGGTGAAGCAAAGCTGCATTAGTTAGGATTATATTTGTTCGCGTTTAGAAGATCTTGAGGAATTCTCACAGAAACATCTAAAATTCTAACAAGAGTGGACAGGGTAATGAGGGATCACAGTCTAAGAATTTGACAAAGGCCATTTAGAACTAAGATAAGGGAAAATTTATTCACCTCAGGAGTATTGACCTTGTAGAGTTTTCTGCCTCAGAAAGTAGTTGAGACCAAAACTTTGAAAGTTTTCAAGAAGAAGTTAGGTATACTTCTTAGGGATAAAGGGATTAAAGATAATGGGAAGAAAGTGACAACAGAGGACAATCAGCCATGATCATATTGAATGGTGTAGCAGACTCAAAGGGCTGAACAGTTCCTATTTTCCATGTTTCTCTGGTGCATTGACTTGTTACTTTGAGGGAACATGTTTCAGATTATTAACAGAAGAAGCAAGAAAGAAGAAGAAATTCTTTTACACCTGGATAACTGGAATGCTTGATCAAAACCATTGATGCAATAGGTTTAAAAATAAATCTTGAAAGGGATAATTTTAAAAATGACACAGAAACCTGTGTATGTGCTGTGGATCTAAACACTCTCAGTGAACAGTTAAAGTATGGTATCTCGAATCTAGCTATTTTGTTATGTAACTATTCAGAGATGTTATTATATGCTTCTGGAACAGGTGGGACTTAAACTAAGGCTTCCTAGCTCAGAGAGAAGGACACTACCGTGTGACACAAGCACCCATCTCAATCTATCCTTCTACACTGGGTCTAAAGGCCTTTTTGGTTAACTATAGGTCTTAGCAAAAAGATGCAGTTTTTACATGACAGCAATATGTACACATTACATTGGACATCTAGATATACTTACTCAGATGATCAGAAGCTAGGGATGACAATTCTGATCCTGTTAGAGTTTTGAGCTAGTCTTCTCGTACTCCTCCCACAATTCTATAACGTTATCAGTTCAGGTGGATTTAATGCATCTTCCAACATTAGCCCTTTCAGAGGCATTATCTTATACAGCAGAAACTTTTAAGAGGTTTTTGAGGAAAACCTGGCAAATTTGTAATAAGTTGCATTTTCCAGTTCTGTAAATCTTGATAATTCTGTGAAACAGCCACTTTGTATCAAAGTAATTCTTTGAGATATTGCTGAGAGATCAGCCACTACATAAACTCAAGTTGTTGTTTCTTAATTTAAATTGCAGCTTGAAGTGACCTTTTGTTCCAAAATCCTTTCCAAGTTATTTCTTAAAGGTTAACATGTGGTGATCTATCTCAAGCAAGGTTGAAGTGTTTTTTGACAGTTTTGTTATTGTACCCTTCATGTTTCTACACGATAAGAAAGAGAGAGGGAGAGAGTGGTAATGTCACTTGACCAGTAATCCGGAGTTTCAGACTAATGCTCTGGGGGCACGGATGAAATATAAGTTCAATAAGTAAGTCTGAAATATGAAGTTAGTCTCAGTCATGGTGCTTTGAAATTAGCATCAATTGTCACAAAACAACTTGGTTTATTAATGTCCTTTGGAAAGCAAATCTGCCATCCTTACCTGGTCTGTCCGACATGTGACTCCAGATCCACAGTAATGCGGTTGACTCTTAACTGTCCTCTGAAATGGCCAAACAAGGCTCTCAGTTCAAGGGCAATTTAGCAAATGCTGGCTTTGCCAATGTTATTTGCATACTATAAAATAGTGAAGTCAAAAGAAATAGATCTCTCTACTGTGAGTGGTGCAAAAAAAATCTGCAGCTGACTGCTTTCCCATTCCATCTACTTTCTTTCACTAAGTAAGTGAGAAGACCTATTTTTATATCCTTGTTCATTTTCTGAGGAGAAAGTGACTATATTTATCTTCTTGATGTTTAGGAGAGTTCCAATGGGTACACAACTGATTACTAACAATGATCTGCTGAAATTAAGGACAGGATCCGGCAAAAGTTTGAGTTCTGGAATTTTTCTGTTTTGGGATTTCTTTTGCCTTTATTTCTTCCCTAATTCTGATTCGTGTTCACTTTGAAAGGGATTGCACTTTTTGTTTTAATTGCGACAATGCGATGATCCTGGATGAGCAACGCCCAGGACTCAAACTCACTATCAAAACTCCTAAGCAAAGCTTTCTGAGAGTCTTTGTAGTTCTTCCTTTTACTGCTTAAAGTGTGCACCCAAGATTCAAGCACTCCATATAAGATTCACTTTGGTAAGCAAGTTTTAGGAGGATTACATGACCAGAGGACTACATGACCAACCCAGATCAGATGCAAAAAAAGGAACAGAAATTGCTGGAAAAATCAATAGGTCTGGCAGTATCTGTGGAGAGAAGTCAGAGTTAATGTTTTGGGTCCAGTGACCCTTTTTCAGAATGGATCAGATGTGCCTGTCTCAATATGGTGTGGATGCTTGGCATACCAGCTTAGAAGAGCAGCTCAGTGTCTGGTATTTTGTCCTGGCATCTGATCTTGTGAAGGTAGCTCAAGTGAAAGTGGTTGAGATTCTTGGCACGACACTGGTACTCAGTCTAAGTCTTACATGCACAGAATGGCTGGCCTATTGCACTACTGACTTTAGTTTTGTACACAGACTTACTCCTTGTCATTCACAGGCTGATGCTTGAAGTCTATGGAAATCAAACTTATCTCTCTTTGTCAAAATCAACAGCTTGAGTGTGTTGCTGAAAAACATGCTTACAGATCTTGCTCATGGACTACTCAATGCAGAGGTTTCCTGGAGTTGGCAGTACTTTACCTCTATTTTTTTCAACCTGATTATAAGGCCAAAGTTGTCACATTGATTAGGAAACAATTCCATGCACTGTTGCATGGCCAGTTCAGAATCAACAATGAGTACAGTACATGGTCATTGGAAATCATGACACCAGCACATAATGCTATTTTACTCAATTTGTGATTCTCAGATGGATCAGAGGACTCATTGCCATCCAGGACAAGTATAAGCATGTCATCATAGACCTCTCTAACCGTGGTGATAAATTCCTCAGCACAACAGGATTTCTGCATTGCTTTCCAAAAACCCCATAGCTGACTAAATCAATGACCGTAGTCCAATCAACAGATGTGCAGAGTCCATGACCTGTTCTTAGTAGTTCTCTGGAAGATGTTTAACTGCAAATGCAGATTCAATAGTTCCTTGAGCATTTCTGAAACAGCACGGACTCTTTGGAAGCCAATCCTGATTGACTTCTAGCACTAAGTGGTTCAAAAGGATTCAGGTGAAGGTTTTATTGGGAATGGAAAGGAGTGAGATTCCTCTATGACTGTTGCAAGTTTGGAGTGCTCCTTTCTTGCCTGGACAGGAGGCCTCTTCACATTTTTGAGGCATTGTTCCTTGCCTCCATATTGACCAAAATAATTTCGTGAGTCTCTTGACAAGGCATTGACCTTCAGCTTTGTAGGAGTTTGACTATGTTTATCATTTGGAACAGAGCAGCTGATCGCAAATTGTGTTAATTGTTTCTTCACTGATGGATAAAAGCCAATTGGATAATATACTCTGCATCTGGAAACTATAGCTCATAGTTTTGATACAAAATCCACAAATTCTGGAACAATATTATGTGGGAATTGAAGCAGTCCATGCAGTCTCTTGAATCTATTCCACAGTTAGATGATGATTTTACATACCCGCCTTCTCTCCATATCCCTTGATACCTCTATCCAACAAAAATCAGTTCCAAAAATACTGATTGATCCAGGAAATGTAGCTTTTTGCGACAAGACTAAAGAGTGGCAGGCAGCGACAGTTTCAAATGTATGCAATGTTTTGTGAAAAATTGTTTTTTGATGTTGAACTTTTAGTTCTCACATTTAGATAATACACTTTTGCTCTAGATTCAAACAAGAGAAAATAATTCCTCTACATATACCATTGAATTCTCTTAACCATTTTAAATGCTTTTCTCAGGTCACCCCTCAGCCTTCAAAATTAATGAAACTATGTTTTTGCAATCTCTCATTATCGTGTAATTTTTAAGCACTGTATCATTCTTGGAAGCATGTATCTATTTTCAAGGTCAATATGTCTTTCTTGTGATTCAGTGTTCAAAATGGCAATCAGATATGGACTCACCAACTGAAGCATGACTTCAATGCTTTAATGTTTAAATCCTCTTAATGTAAAGACCAACATTGCATTACTTGTTTATTTTTAACTTAGAAGTGCCTAAGATGACCAGTTATCAGATTTTCCTTGATTTTGTGAAAGAAAATTGTTCCGCACTGTGTCTTCCCAAATCGGACGTCATAAAAACTTATTCTTCTCATACACTGTCTATATAGGAAAGCATTTCGGTGCAATTCACAGAGATTTCAAGAGAAGAAAACAGACAACTGAAACTGATAACCACAATTGGGGAAATCATAGCCTGCCACTACAGTATCAGGTTATAGTTGTCATTCCTTAAGTGCCTCTTAAATACTGATATTAGGGCCCTCATCCTGTAGTCCTTAGATCCTAATTTTTTCAGAATTATGCAGCTATTCTGTGTTCTTGTCAAGAAAATTGGAAAATGTGTATACGCATATCGATTTACTTTATCTTTCACAGTGCACTACATGTGAACATGTGATGTTTTAACACTATTCTATTTATGAAAAGTGATTACAGATGGCATTACACAAGGCCCTGGCAGGTGCACAGCCTTGTTGTTTTGTAGTTCTTAGTCATTCACTGTCTGTATTTGTCACTGTTTTGATTTGTTAGAACAACTGTAACAATGCAGAGACCTTAAGTTTCATTCAGAATGAAAAAACAGTATTCACTTTCAATGTCATTTTCAGTTGTTTTAAATTTGTGATGGTCAATACTGGGAGTCTCAATGTTGATAAATAAAATAATTCAACCCTATGCACCCCACATCACTTTATCCTGAAGCAGTAAAAAATAATTCAAAGCAGTCCCAAGAAAGCAGTCATAGACCTTCCTCCCTTTTATGATAGCATTGATATCTTATTTTCAAACGTCAGTTCTATACTGTGTAAATATCTCATAAGCCTCCTTTGTTCTGGGATTTGCAGATTTTGAATTGATAATATAAGTAATTGTTTCTAAATTAATTCACTATCACTAATGAAAAGTGGATAACATTAATTCAAAATAGTATAGGAAGAGACCTAAACTAAAATACTTTGGTTTTTTTCTTCCTTTTTGATTTCTTCCATAATAAATAATGATTAATCAAGAATGGGAGCGGTGAAAGAGATATGGATCTTACCTAATGAATAGTAAGTACATCAATGACATTATAATGGCATCATATTATTAATAAACTGGATTATTTTTCCCATTTCAACAGATGGATGTTTGACAAGCATTTTGATTAATATATTAATAGTGTTGATGAAATCAGATTGGGGAGCTTTGAAATATGCCAACAACACTCAAGATATATTAATGTTAGCCTGGCACATTTAATTCATTACACAGGTCAAACTCTCAATTGTTTATTGCCTCTCAATTCCTTTTCTGCACATCTCGTTTTAATTCAAGGTCAGAAATGTCAATAGTAAGTCCCTCGGGCTAGGTTTTTAGCATGGAGGCAGGAATTAAGAGTTAGGGATTGTCTTGATGCCATAACTCTGTCTCTCTTCCTACAATTCTCTTTGGACTGGAGGCAGAGACAGAAGTAGATTAATTGCCAGGTACCCAGAATGAAATATCTGTCTCCATTTGCAGCACCACAGATCTAATCCCTTAGGCTAGTGCAAGTCTCACCCACCACACAGAATCCACTTGTGTTTTGGAAGGCAGCTAAGCCATTAACTTGCTATTGCCCAGGGCAGCTGTGTGAACAAACTTTGCGCTTTAGAAACTAATAATGGAATTGAAGGCAGCCAGATGCTCCTATATCTGTCTCAATTTTTAAAGAGCTAAATAGATAAATAAGCCCATTTACAAATAATGAGAAAACAATCTTAGGGAGAGTTGAGCCTCTCAATATTCTGTAATGCAGAATAGCACATTATCCAGTTGAAAACCTGTTCTCATGCATTGGAAGACTTTCCACTTTTATAATGCTGTTCTTTAAATTGACAGCTTCTGTTTCACTGAATTAGAAACCTGGCAAACACTCTATTTAATAGTCATTTATCTTTTTGAACTGTTAACTCACAGAACTGTTAACACTTAATTTAGTCAACACTGATATGACTCAGTTCCGATGAAGAGTCACTGGACTTGACAAGGTAACTCTCCTTTCTTCCCACAGATGTGGCCAGACTTGTTAAGTTTCTCTAGCAATTTCTGTTTTTTTTACAAATCTCCAGCATTTACAGTTCTTTGTTTCATTATATAACTCAGATATAAGATTTCTTGATGAGCAAATGAAAAAAAGCAACATTATTTTTTCTGACCTTTTACTTTCGCCTTGCCTCCAGTCCAGAGGTGATTTAGAAAAGCTTTTAAAATGTGACCACCTTGCTAAAGAACACAGAATTTCTGAAATATCCACATTTAGAATGTCACAAACAACTTGTGAATATTAGCATACATGTTTTCAACACATCTCCTTTGCCGCTCCACTGAAAATAGCCTAAAAGAAATAGAAATGGAACTTTTGCCTTCTTTATTGTATGTGTTCCAGCAAGTTTTGGTACCTACTTTAACCTGCTTCCAAGGTAGTTATAAGCAATTCAAGCAATGATTGAACATTATGGGCTGCATCCAATAAAGTCTACCTGAGGATAGGTCAGAGGATCTCCTCGTGGGTCTGTTCCTGGGCCTGGCCAAACTGGCCATAAACAGGTCCAGGCAGTGAGCCATGGAGGGGGTCGTTAGGGCCGATTGCCTGCCCCTCTTCCACGGCTATGTCCGAGCCTGGGTGTCCCTGGAGAAGGAGCACGTGGTGTCTACCAACGCCCTCGAGCTGTTCAGGGAGAGGTGGGCACTGCAGGGAGTGAAGTGTTTCATTTCCCCCTCCAGCTCTATTTTGATTTAATCCCTGCCTTCCCCTTCACTTTTTTGATCGCGCAACATTGCCCTTTGATGTGACGGGCATTGCTTGTCAATGGCCACTCGGGTGTTTCCTTTCTTTCTAGTGGTGGGAAATGATTAAAGATTTGTACACCTGCAAACACACAACATGGGTGCTGGGGAATATATAAGCACTATCACAGTTAGGCAGTAGTGTGAGGTGTTAAAAAAAAACAGGAGTGTCAGAGGTTCTGTTCACTCTGAGAGCTGGCTCTGAGGGAGCTGGATCAGTAAAAAAAAAGAAAAGAAAGAGCAAAAAAGAGTCTACCTGAATAGGCATGGTGGTGGCAATAATGTGAAATTGAGCAGAAGAAACTGCATCGGAGTACTGATATTGGGAAACTTGCCTTTGATTAAGTTAAAAGAAGAAGAGCCTCAAATAGAATTCTGCCTGCTAGAGGTGTGAAGCCAGTTGGGGTCATTAATGTGCCCGTTAAAGGCAATTATCGCAGAGCCACTGGAATTTAATGAGAGTCATGGCCTGTCCCAGTCAAACTCATGTGTTTTTTCAATGCCTCCTGAAGACTGCCCAGTAAAAATAGTCAGGTCTACCTGCAGCCCTGTGTGGGTAGTCCCTCAATGACAGGCACTTTGGTCAGAGTGGTTGGGCTGCAGAAAGCCACAGAACTTGTCCTTGTCTCCAAACCTCCTTTCCCTCCATCCCAGCAAAGCGTTCCACAAAGTCTCCTTTCTTCATTCATCTCTCAGTGAGAAATATAAAATTCTGAGAGGAATAGATAGGGTAGATCGTGAAAATATTGTCCCCACGACAGACATGTCTAAGACCAGAGAGCATAAGTTTAAGGCGATGAGTACTTGATTTTATTTATTATTGTCACATGTATCTAGGTTCACTGAAAAGTTTGTTTTGTGTGCAGTGCAGGCAGATCATACCATACAAAGTGCATTAGGGTAATAGAACATAGTGAAGAATACAATGTTATGGTTGCAGAGAAAACAGAGAGAGAGAGAGAGAGAGAGATCAACATTAAATTTAAAATTTGAGGGGTCTATTCAGAAGTCTAGGAACATTGGGAAGAAGATATTCTTGGATCTATTTGTATGTGTATACAAAGTCTTACATCTTCAGCCTGACAGAAAAGGGTGGAAGAGAGTATAACCGGGTGGGAGGGGGTCTTTGATTATGTTGGTTGCTTTTCCAAGACAGCAGGAGGTATGAGTGGAGTCAATGAATGGAAGGCTGGTTTGTGTGATGGACTGGGCTGTGGTTCACAACTCCCGTAGTTTCTTACGATCCTTGAAAGAGCAGTTTCCATACCATGCCATCTGATGCATTCAGATAGGATGATTTCTATGGTGCATATGAAGAAATGGGTAAGAGCCTTTGTGACATGCCAGGTTTCCTTAGCCCCCTGAGGAACTAGAGACGATGTTGTGCTTTCTTGACCATTGCATCGACATGGGTGGACCAGGATAGATTGTTGGTGATCATCAATCCCAGGAACTTGACTCTCTCGACCCAATGCACTTCAGCACCATTGATGCAGACAGTGGTGTGCCCTCCACTCTGCTTCCTGAAGTCAATGACCAGCTCCTTCATTTTGCTGACGTTAATGGAGAGATTATTGTCTTTACACCATGTGGCTAAGCACTCAATCTCTTTCTTGTATTCTGTCTTGTTGTTGTTTAATATCCACCCTACAATAGTGGTGTTGTCAACAAACTTGTAAACGGAGTTGGGGTGGAATTTGCCCCACAGTCATGAGTATGTAAGGAGTACTGGGGGCTGAGTACACAGCCTTGTGAGGCATCAGGGTTCAGGATTATGGTAGAGCAGGTGTTGTTGCCTATCCTTACTGATTGTAATCTAAGGGTCAGGAAATTGGAAATCCAGTTACTCAGGGGGAAGCCAAGACCTATTTCTTGGAGTTTAGAGATGAGTTTGTTTGAAATTATGGTATTGAAGACATAGTCAATAAGTAGGAGCCGGATGTAGGTAGCCTTGTTATCCAGATGTTCCAAAAATAAGTGTAAGGCCAGGCAGATTGAGTTAGCTGTGGACCTGTTGGGCCAGTAGGCAAATCATGAAGGGTCAAGGCAATATTTAGTAGGCTGGAGTTGATGTCAGCCATGACTAATCTCTCAAATCACTTCATAATTATAGAGGTCAGAGCCATGGGACAGTGGCTATTGAGGCATGTTGCATGATTTTCCTTCAGCATTGGGATGATGGTGGTCTTCTTGAAGTTGGTGGGGAGTTTGGATCATAGTAAGGAGAGGTTAAAAATATCTACGAATGCTCCCACTAACAGGTCTGCACAGGATCCGAGTGCATGGCCAGGGACTCCATTCAGGTCAGTTGCTTTCGGTGGGTTCACTTTCAAGAAGGCTGGTCTACCATCTGTGATGTAACTGGTTTAGAGGGGATCTGAGGAAACATCTTTTCACCCAGAAGGTAATGGAAATGTTAAACATGCTTCATGAGAGGGTTGGGGTACTGAAGAAGCATCTGGGCAAGCACTTAAAATGCTGGGGCATAGTAGGCTTTGGACCAAGTGCAGGTGAACTGGATTAGTGTAGTTTGGTGTTTGTTGGTCAGCAAAGACATGTCAGGCCAAATGGCCTGTGTCTATGCTGTATGACTCTACGAGTACGCAGTTGTAAACGTATGTTATATTGATTTGAACCTGTGCTCCTTTGTCTTACTTTTGCAATTCAATTGAAAGTGATATTTCTGATTTACAATTTTCAATCCCTCAACCATTGTATATACCTCTATTAAAATTAACTCTTAAACATTATGCTTTGCTGTTTAAAAGACCATGTTTTATTATTTTTTTTCTTTTAATTAGTACTTTTAACACTATAGATCAGTTTTACTGTTCATCACTGCATCATCTTCAGTGATTGTTTCTTTGGTTTCTTGCTGAACTGAACTTGATGAGGAATTAAGACTTGTTTTGACCAATGCCTAGTGCAGTTACATTACCATTTCCTCTGTCTTTCATTCAAATATGAAATGGTCATGCCATTTAACATTTTATTGACTCTGCTGATCATTATTTTGCATTGCAGAGGCATAATGAACGTTGGTTTAATAAGACTTCTCAGTTTCTTTAACTTCTTCAGTTATTTATTGTAACACCTTTATAGACTGTCCATTTATTTTCTATATGCAGCATTATACACATATAACTACCTGTACATATATAACTAGGGATAGACAATAAACACTGACCCAGCCAGTAGCACCCATGTTCCACAAGTGTATAAAAAAATGCAATAAATCTTTTACTGCATTTGTTCTATCCACATATCGAAGTTTTCAATGCCATATTCTGTGACCAAAAGAGCTGCCTACTTAATTCTGCCATCTCTCTTGGTTGGCATGATCTGAAATGGTGACAAATCTGCAATGTGTTTCTGCATCTAAATTAGAAACAATAGAGTTGCCAACACTGGGACTTGGGGCACTCTACCCAGAGCTCCTCCCTGCTTCACTGGGACTGCACCACATTGCATTCTCACTCCATCCATTTCAGCTGTTATGATCTTGTTCTTGGGAAGTCTCTACTCAAACACAATGTCATCAAAACATATTTCTTAAATCTCATCTAAATGCTTATTTTTATGAACTACTCTGCATGTTTGCTGATTGTCTAAATTATTCCCTTTTGATTAGTATAATTACAATTTCTGGCACTTTTATGGTTAATTTTAGCTGTAACTTCCCATTGTTGCCCTTGTCTAAAAGAGTTTTTTTTTTACATGAATCCATCCTCATTACACAAAGGATGATGAGATGCTTTGACATCTAATCTAGTTTAATCCTCACCTAACCAGAACTCATGTCCTCTGAACCTCCCTAGCCTACCTAATTCAAATAACTTATTAAAAGGATCATACCTAATCCCTTTATACTCACAAAGACTTCTGACAAATATCTTTGAAATTTGTGCTTTTCTTAGCTAAAAAATCTTTACGCTGATCATGTGTCTGTAAATTATGCTGGCACTTAGCTGAAGGTCTTTCCATGAGAATCTGTTAGGAGAAAGTGAGGACTGCAGATGCTGGAGATCAGAGCTTAAAAATGTGTTGCTGGAAAAGCGCAGCAGGTCAGGCAGCATCAAAGGAGCAGGTGAATCGAGGTTTCGGGCATAAGCCCTTCTTCAGGAATGAGGAGGGTGTGCCAAGCAGGCTGAGATAAAAGGTAGGGAGGAGGGACTTGAAATCTGCATTCATCCCTTGTGGTTGGAGGGTTCCTAGGCAGAAGATGAGGCGCTCTTCTTCCAGGCGTCGTGTTGCTATGGTCTGATGATGGAGGAGGCCAAGGACCTGCATGTCCTTGGTGGAGTGGGAGGGGGAGTTAAAGTATTCAGCCACAGGGCGGTTGGGTTGGTTGGTGCGGGTGTCCCAGAGGTGTTCTCTGAAATGTTCCGCAAGTAGGCGGCCTGTCTCCCCAGTGTATAGGAGGCTACATCGGGTGCAGCGGATGCAGTAAATGATGTGTGTGGAGGTGCAGGTAAATTTGTGACGGATATGGAAGGATCCCTTGGAGCCTTGGAGGGAAGTGAGGGGGGAGGTGTGGGCGCAAGACAAAACTTTTCACTTTGCTACGGTACACATGACAATAAATTCAATTCAATTCAATTCAGTCCCCCAGGTCTGAAATGAATGGGTGCTGAGACTATGGGAAAGATTCCTGGACAATAAATTCGATTCAATTCAATTAACATGTACAATGATGCATTTAGATATGCTGTCTCTATAAATTTAGACAATGACTTGGTGGGCGGCACGGTGGCACAGTGGTTAGCACTGCTGCCTCACAGCGCCAGAGACCCGGGTTCAATTCCTGCCTCAGGCGACTGACAGTGTGGAGTTTGCATGTTCTCCCCGTGTCTGCGTGGGTTTCCTCCGGGTGCTCCGGTTTCCTCCCACCATCACAAAGATGTGCAGGGTCAGGTGAATTGGCCATGCTAAATTGTCCATAGTGTTAGGTAAGGGGTAAATGTAGGGGTATTGGTGGGTTTCGCTTCGGCGGGTCGGTGTGGACTTGTTGGGCCGAAGGGCCTGTTTCCACACTGTAATCTAATCTAATCTAATATACAGTATGACTAAATCTAGTCCTTGTATAGTTATGATCTGGTGGTGCAGATTCCCTCTGGAGTATGCTGTTTTTCATTACTGAAAGATGTAATCATCTGTTGTAGATCTGTGATTGCTGTCAGGAATAAAATTCTCAGTATCCAAGACATCATCCTGTGGACGGGTGATTGGTGATATGCATAGAACATAGAACATAGGACGTTACAGCGAAGTACAGGCCCTTCGGCCCTCGATGTTGCACCAACCTGTAAAATTAATCTGATGCCCATCTAACCTACACCGTTCCATTATTATCTATATATATGTCCAATGCCCATTTAAATGCCCTTAACATCAGCGGGATTATTACTGTTGCAGGCAGACCGTTCCACACCCCTACTACTCTCTGAATAAACAAACTACCCCGAATATCTGTCCTAAATCTATCACCCCTCGATTTAACATTATATCTCCTCATGCTCGCCTTCACCATCCAAGGAAAAAGGCTCTCACTGTCCACCCTATCTAACCTCTGATTATCTTATATGTCTCGATTAAGTCACCTCTCAACCTTCTTCTCTCCAACGCAAACAGCCTCAGTTCCTTCAGCCTTTCCACATAAGACATCGTGGCTCTGAGACTCAATCCCCCTACAGTTTGGAGATGTCATCTATTTCAACACAGGACTTGACAATTGCTCCTTAGGACATCATATGACTGAGGCCTGGTCACAATTATCTAGTGTCTTTCCACAAATTCACTTCCTTGGATGAAAATCTAAAACTGTCATGCTTTTTACTGGTTTAAGTTGAGAAAACTGTCTCCGTGCTCAGTGATCATGTGCCATTTTCTCCTTTCTTTCTAACATGTGGTTGGAATATGAGAGGAAAGAAATATGTGGGTCTGTCTCCCAAGCATGAAAACTTTTACTGTGGGTAAATCATTACCTCGAGGTGTAAGAAGTAGTTTTAAGACTTAGCTATCTGAACATCTTCGCAAATTGCTAATGATCATGGGTTTTACAGCATGCAAAGTTCTGTGAGGTGAAGGCATTGAATAGAAGAAGTAAATTGTTGAACACCCCATTTCCATAGGGTGGCATGGTGGCTCAGTGGTTAGCACTGCTGCCTCATAATGCCAGAGACCTGGGTAGGATTCCAGCTTTGGGCAACTGTCTGGAGTTTGCACATTCTCCCTGTGTCTGCTTGGGTTTCCTCCGGGTGCTCCAGTTGCCTGCCATGGTCCAAGGATGTGCGTGTTAGGTGAATTAGTCATACTAAATTGCCCATAGTATTCAGGGATGTGTAGGTTAGGTACATTAGTCAAGGAAAATGTCGAGTAGTAGAATAGGGGAATGGGTCTGGGTAGATTACTCTTCAAAGGGTCAGTGTGGACTTGTTGGGCGTAATGGACTGTTTCCACACTGTAGGGATTCTATGATTCTGTGATTCCTGCACACATCTCAGAAGGCTGCACTAGAATACTCAGGACAGTTGTCAGACATAATTTATTGAGGTAAACCAAATATACTGAAATGACAGTCAATTTGTCAACAACCATTGTATGAATGGGATTTTAAATTTATCTTGCAAAAAGGAACTTGTCATTCAATTGTGTCCTTGGACATAGAAGCCTTGAACCATGACTCTGAAGAAAAGCCATGAGGAACGAAAGATTCTCTCAGTTGTAGAGGTAGATGGAAATGACATGTTTCACATTACTGATCAATGTCCTATTTAATGCCAGGCCAATACATGGATTCTCCTTTGTTCTGTGCCCATGTTACCTATATGTATATGGTCTAGTATGTTTTGATGTAAAGCTAGATTTGAAGGATGGACACTTATTTGGCCATTTAGGAGAAAAATCCCAAGAGCTCATGATATCTGAGATATGATTTGGACAATGCTGATACTGACAGTTACCAGTTGGGCATCATTTAGCTAAGACCTATTCCAGCATCAGGTGTACAGGATTATTGAGAAGGTAACTGTTCATGTAAATAGAGCTGATAATGTCCTGGTTAAGGGTATGATAAAAGCCAAGCATGACCATAGCCTTCACCTACTGGCAACAGCAGAAGGATAACATGAATTGGCATTTAGCAACACATAGTGTCAGGTCTATATCACCCTGATAATCTTCGGTATCCGTTTACTCTTCTCATGTATTTGTCCCCATCCAGGTAAGATCAAAAATATTAAAGAAATACTGACACCGTGATATAAAAAGGATCTGCAATGCCAACTGGGAATATTGAATTTTCTTTTGCCATGTATTCCCAAATTTGCAGACAAGGTAAGCCTGCTGAGAGATCTAGTGAAGAAGGACATTTCCTATGCATGGCAAGATGACCAGCAAGTTCTGTCTTATTCTGCTTATTGTGACAATATAAGTCTCATAGTAAGTATGTTGCAAAAAGGCTCAGGGAAAACCTTTTATATCAAAACCCTGTTATCTGCATAAGCCAACTATTCCAGTATAGAGCATATAGACATTGGCTCTGGTATTTAGTATTATCTGACATGCTGAGCAGATTAGCCAACTGATGTAAAGACTAAAATATTCCTTTTGATCTACACATTAATACTCTAGACTATTAAGTTGAAGACATTCTCAATGTTGATCTGTCACACTTTGGCCAGATACAGTGTGAATAAATGCAACAGGCAACTGCCAAAATAAGCAACCATGAGGCCAGTAAATAACCATTATCCAAGGATAGCCTGATGGTCAGAAAAACAAGAAAATTTGTCTTTTCTGGCTACACAATCATATACTTGGTATATCTCAAGAAGATATGTTCAACACAGTTGAATCTCAAAACCAAAAGCATTACACCAAGATATCGCACACATACTACACCAGAGAATTAAGGATATTGGGAGTGCGAGATGACTACTATATGAATTTGCGTACTAGTGAAAGATAGTCAATGACTCAAGGATGCATGTGAGACATGCCACATCATCAATCCTCGCAGAGGAGACAACCTCAACATTCACATAATTTTCCATTCACACTTGGAATGGAAGGAGCAATAGACCTATTTAGAGCGCATGGGGACAAATGTCCTTCTTGCAACACTACTGGGCATTTCCCCAGACAATTCAGACCACACTGACCAGGATATTGACCTCGATCCAGGCTGGCGGAGGCTAGTGTTGCAATAGTTATTCTTTGTACCACCCCCATCCACCAGGGCATCAAGGTCCCAGTTAGCAAGTAATAACATCAGTGTCCCCAGATTATCATCCACGCCTTATAGGAGTGTGTGCAGACATTCAAGACAGTGTTCGTCTAGGGGCACCATGGCATTTTATGGATGGCCCCAGCACTAGCTATGCTGGTCCAGTTTGGGGTATCTACACAACAATGAGCTCTTACGGCTATAGTGACAGGATGAACAAGAGATCTTATCCAACAAGAGATGTGTCGTAGAGATGAGATAGTTGGTTAATGAGGCAAATTTGAGATGATAAGTAGACAAGCAGGAGACTGGAAGAACACAGCAAGCCAGGCAGCATCAGGAGGTGGCGAAGTTGACGTTTCAGGTAAAACCCTTCTTCAGGAATGAAGGTGGGGTTAAGGGGAGCAGCAGATAAAGAGGGTGGTGGAAAGATTATGGGTGGGGAGAGGGGTGGAGTGGTGAGGTAGTGACAGGTGAATACAGGTGCGATCTGGTTTGTCGATGGGAGGAATGAATCCAGTTGGTAGCTGGAAGGAAGGGAGGAGGAGGGGCTGGAAAGGGAGTCGGGAGATGGGTGGGAAGGTTATTTGAAATTGGAGAACATGTTGAGCTCTCCAGGCTGTGGACTGCCCTGGTGGAAGATGAGGTGTTGTTCCACCACTGTGTGATTTGATTTGCTGTGGCACTGGAGGAGGCTGAGGATGGAGCTGTCAGAGAGGGAATAGGAAGGGGAATTGAAATTGGCTGTGACTAGGAGGTCAGGCTGGCCCTTTATATTGAAATGTTGACCTCTCCACCTCCTGATGCTGCTTGGCTTGCTGTGTTCTTCCGGCTCACGGTGGCTCAGTGGTTAGCATTGCTGCCTCACAGCACCAATGTCCCAGGTTCAATTCCAGCCTCAGGTGACTGTCTGTGTGGAGTTTGCACATTCTCCACATGTCTGTGTGGGTTTCCTCCCACAGTCCAAAGGTGTGCAGGTCAGGTGCAATGGCCATGCTAAATTGCCCATTGTGTTAGGTGCATTAGTTAGAGGGAAATGGGTCTGGGTGGGTTACTCTTCGGAGGGTCAGTGTGGACTGGTTGGGCTGAAGGGCCTGTTTCCACACTGTAAGGAATCTAATCATTCTACTTGGGATTCCAGCATCTAGAGGTTTTTTTTGTCTCTAGCTAAGTTTGAGATGATAGCATAAGGAAACATACTTGACTTTGCAAAGTGAAAATCTCCATGAAACTCAGTGAAAACAAAGCAGCCAAAATATCATTAGGTTCAGCCCATGTATCTGACAATGGACCATATTTCACTGGTAAATCATGTCAAAACATGTTTACTAATTATTGTCACCACACTATCTACGCTCATATGGTTTAACAGATGGTAGACTAAGACACATCCGTCAAAGGCAGATCCAAGGGGTGCAACATTCGTCGTACCATTAGTAAACTGCAGCAACTTCAAATTGAGGTAAAAACCACCAAGTATTTTGATAAACTCGGCAACAACTGAGTTCAATCAGTCGCAATTAATGATCCTTTAAGCTATTTAACTGCGGTTAGGAGGTCTCTCTTGCTGTGCAACGCATGTTTAGCTGGGCAAGGTTAAGAAAGGGCATTACATAGAACATTTAGGTCAAAGATGTCATTGAAGGCATCAAATCAAAGTTACAAGCATAGCCTGCATGCTTGCAGCGTATGTGTACCAAACCTGCAACAAAACTTTGAAACAGCAGTCAGCGGCACAACTGTGCACACACATAGGGGAAGCCAACTTTGGCCTGAAACTGTATTTGTAGTGTTAAAAATACAGACAGTACACAATCATATTTTCAGTCCTGATTTCTCATTAGCTGTAAAAGTTTGTTAAATTACTAAGACAACTCAAGTGGTTTAAAGCTTTTTTCTCACTGGAACAGTTTGCTGAAATTCATCCTTTCTGCTTTCCATACTCCAGCATTCCAGCTATTTCTGCTGAATAGTATTGAAAAATACATGAAAGCAAAAATGAGTTACCTGATCAAAATATGCTGCCTATCTTATTGGTAATATAAATTCTGTACTGTACTATCCTCATGATTACCCACAGATGTCAGACTTAATTCTGAGAACTGCACATTTGAAGAGGCAAATGGGAAATTATTCCTATTATGCAGGACATGAAACCTACTAGAATCTGGAAATTATGTGCTTTGTTACTGAATACGTTACAGTTTGAACAATTAGAAAGATGACTTGGTTGGTTGTTGTCAAGAGTGACTTTAATGATTCATTTTAAATTTGGAATAAGTCATAGTTAGACAAAACTTACTGCATATTCTTAAAAATAAGTTTGGATGTAAACAATGGATTGGTCAGGTTAAAAAAATTCTCACACATTGATATGGTTCATTTGCATTCGTGTATAAATTACTCGGCCTGCCAACAACATCACAACAGGTCTTATTTATGAACCAATATCTCATCATTAGGAATGCTGAACTTATTAGCAGGCGAGTGGATCATACTTTGCTTTCGTTATACTATGTGTGGATTTTCAAGTGAAACATTCAAATGACTCCTGTAAAATGACCTGGTAACCCTTTCACCAATGTGAATTTTTTTCTGCGCCAACTCAGTGCCACACTAAAGAGGCAATCAAAGCTCATGCCATGTCTTGACATGAGTCGGAGAGGAATGTGTTTGGTTTGGCTATGAATGTGGAACATGCAGCGTGACTAAAATTAAAGGCAGCAGGATAATTTCATTGGGAATAAACTTAGGATCACTGCAGGGACTTGTGTGTTTTTATTTGCTTATTCCTTGAGGTGAGACCAAATAACCTGGATCATTCTAATATATAAAAGAAAGATAAATTATTTTTATCTCTCAATAATTCTGATTTGCTTTGTTTATTCCTGTTCATTGAACATTGTAACACAAAAAGCCTTTTGTAAGGCAGCTTTAGCTGAATAATATTCAGAACAAAATCACCAAACTGTACATATTTATCCACCATCTTTTTAAAAGTTACCCAAATATTGAGAATGATTGTAGTCAGAAGATTATAGTCATGGTAGTCTTATAGAATCGCTACAGTGTGGAAGCAGGCCGTTTGGCCCATCAAATCCACACCGACTGTCCGATCCCACCCAGACCCACCACCCTACCCTATCACAATAATCCTGCACTTACTATGGCTAATCCACCTAGCTTGTACATCCCTGGATGCTATGGGCAATTTAACATGGCCAATCTACCTAACTTATACATCTTTGGATTGTGGGAGGAAACCAAAGCACCCGAGGAAACCCACACAGATGCAGGGAGAATGTGCAAACTCCATACACACGTCGCCTGAGGCTGGAATTGAACCTGAGTCCCTGGTGCTGTGAGGCAACAGCTAACCACTGATACACTGTGTGCATCACTAATGACAACTTATGTATATCATTTAATTAGTACTGTGATATCTTCTGAATTATGAGAAATATTTTTACGCTTGTTATTTTGGAGAATAATGCCAGATTAATATTAACAAAGAAAACATGGAACCTCACAAAAGATGTCAACAATCTTTTTGACTGGAATGTAGTCTATGTGCAAAACAATTCTTTTAAATTTGGCAGGTTTCTGCCACTTAATAATCATCCGATATTCAAGCTGTCAGTTAACAGAACACTCAATAAACATCTCATTGCTACACATCTCCATCAAAGTCTCAAATTCCATTGTTTGCAATTGAAGAATGCTGAAATTGTCATGTAGCTCTGTGCAACTAGTCAGAATGCTTCCTTCACCCAACAGAAGTATGCAGTGAGAAAAAAGGTAATGGAATGCAGTGAACACTGGAAGCAAAGATGAGTAGCAGATGTGTAATTGTGGGACTAGCACAAGGATAGAACTTGTATTTGTATGGAATTTTTCAAATTCTCAGGATTTCCCAAAGGACATCATAGGCACAGAGCTACTCATGGAGTAGTCACTGTTTTTTTTGTGTGAACATTGTGTCCAATTGAAACAAGAAGGCTCCACAACAGGATCAGCAAAATGATCAGCAAAATGATTTCAACTAAACTAAAATGCACCCATGTGCATAGGCACAAGATACATTTGTTAGGCAGGCCTGATTGTAAAACTAGCAGGAGCCAAAGGTGATATTTCGTTTTGGGATTTTGAAATAGTCTCCTTGTTCTCCACTCAAGGCTCTATGATCAAAAGGAGCCCAAAGCAATCCCCATACTCTTTCAGAACCTTTAGCTTTTACAATATCTTCCACAACCATTTTTATCCATAGTTACAATTTACGTATTTAGGGATATAACTATATATTAATTTATCACTAACCCATCTGCCCCCACTTCATAATTCAGGCAGTCAAGAGTTTCACAATTCTTCCAGAATGTGTTGATTTGGACTTGAAAGATCTTTGACTTGAAGACTTTTGACCTTGAATCTGATCATCTATAAATAATTTCTCCACTGTAGAATATTTTAAGTTACTCCTGGAAGATATCTTTTCTGAGATGCCTGATAGTTGGTCCATTATCTTATTTGAAAGACAAAGGATTAACTTGTTCTTTGTGAACTTATGTTGAATTAACATCTGACATCAAAGTCAAATTTACTGCATCAATATTTTAACCTATTGCTTTGTTGTCTGAACCACCAAAGATTTGTCAATCTGTTCGAGTCACACTGTTCATTCTTATTCTGGCAAACATTGCTGATTTTTACATTTAATCTGTTTTCAACCAAGATAAGAATAGAAAACATTTCCAAAATGTCTACAGTTTATAGTCTCAACTTTCCTTCTTGCTACAATATAAAACACTTTTTTTATGCCAAGATAAGTAATCTCTGTAGATTTTCCCTTCTTATTGCCAATTAAATGTACCAGCAACTCATCCTTTACTATTTAGTTCACAAAGATTTCTTCCTGGACCCATGTGTTCTCTTGGAACTAGTTGGACTGCTGTTGCAAGGATGCTGAGCTCAAGATATGTATGCAAGCTCAAACATGAGAAGGGTTGACTGTGTTTTTCATACACATTTTTGAGCTTTCCCATGATCTTTGTGCTGTAGGATCATTTGTACAGTACCTTTATTATGGATTTATGGATTTTTTAATTTCAGCTGCACATATGTTCTCATCTCTATAGGCTATTAGTACTCTTTCTTCAGCCATGATATTTGATCTCATAGGACTGTGACACTCACCTTTGTATCATCCTTAAAATCAATCAGATGTCTATTGACATGAACAAATTCTGTCATACTTAAATCTGTTTGATTACCCCTAGGAATTTTTCTGGTATCTTTTCCAGTGGTGGATATTCTATCTCATTAACATCTTTGTATGAATAAGTGTTTGGTTTACTGTTACTCTGAGAGTGTATCCATCTTCTGAAACTGACTTATAATTTTACAGATCTAGTGTACTTTTGTCATAGCTGAGTACGGTTTGTTCCTGTATGGCATTTGTGTTCCATAGGACCAACAGTGATTCTGAGTACCTGCTGTTTGGCTGATTCTTTGTGTGGATTTGTCATGTATGTCTGTTGAGTGCTTGGAGCTTGTAATATTGATCAGCTCTGTTGATCTTGTTGTTCTTTTCCTCTCAGGACTTAACTGGTAGTCTTCCTGGTTTCTGCCTCCAGCACAATTTTGATAGCTTTCTCCAAATCTTCTTTGGACTATAAAAGGCCTGATGAAGATCCATCAATAATTCCAATCGCAATCTTTTTATTCTGAGTTCTGATCTAAAGATGCATAATCGCAATTTTTCCACTTATCTGTAGAGATTATTAATTACAGGCAGTTATTGTATAAAACTGCATTTCGGCAGCATGATTTGACTATAACATTGCTGAAGAATTAGGGAACGGTATTTTTGAGAACACTTACCTCTGTTCCCAATAGTGCAATTCCAGCAGCGATCATTTTGCATTCTTCTTTCTAAACATGCATCGATGTTAGCGCTGAAGTCTCCACACTGTTCTGCATATGTGCTGATGTCAGCTGCTGTTGGAGCATGTGATAGGTACAGTACTATACATTAGACAACTTCGTCTCAAAAATTTTACTAACGAATGTTCATTGGTCTCCCTCAGGAACAAGAATATTCTCATATAATTCCTGCAAGACTGCATTACTTTTATGCATACCAGTTGCCTTTCCAATTTGTTCTTGGAACTGCGTATCTCAAAATCTCAACTAACCCCCAAGAAACTATCAACCATAGCCATCCACTTCTGCAACCACAACTGCACCTGAAGGTGGTGATGATGATGATGCTCTGTCCCTGCATTAACAATATTTTTTCCATGTAACGTATTAAATTTACTTTAGTTTCATTAATAAATATGATTTAAGCCTTCATTCAGACTGTGCTATACTTTGTGTTTGGCTTTTGGGTATTCTTTGACTGATTGTGAGAGCTTTTTTTTGCTGGTCTGTCCTGACCTCACTTTTCCCATAAGCCCCATTATTTCTATGAAGCAATTTTCTATTAAGCGAGATTTTGCTGGAACACAATTATGATGTTATTGGAGAACTGTCTGTAAACTATTCATGGGTTCCCTTGGATGTTGACTTATACCATATATCATTGCACTTTCAAGGATTTTATTTATTCTAAGGTTCTAGATATTATGAGAATCTGTTAGAACCTCTTCAAAGGTACCTGTGTTGTGTGTTTAGTTGCCTATTTATGATGTCATCTGCTACAGAACATACTATGTATAACCTTGAATTTACTTGTTACGCTTTAGATTTCGGTTTTAATTTTGAAGGAATTCTATATCAGAAAAACTGTTTTCCGTATGAAGTCCAATCTATGTTCAGTTTGGTCCCTCTCTGACAATAAATCTTTAAGGCAATTGTATATAAGCATGTATAAAAATTAGGAGCAAAAGGTTCACGCCTTTTCATAATATCTGTTGATTCTATATTCCTGTCTTCCCCATCCTCAAAAATATTTGAAGACTCTGCTTCCTCTGCCTTTTGAGGAAGAGTGTTCCAAAGACTCATGACCTTCTGAGATTAAAAAAAAACTGTCTTTATCTCTGTCTTAAATGGGTGGGCCCTCATTTTTAAACACTGACCCCAAGTCTTATATTCTCACACAAGAGGAAACATCTTTTCCACATCTGATCAAGTTGACTCTTCTGAATTCCAGCAGACACAATTCTACCCACTTCACCGTTCCTCATAAGACAATCCTACTATTCCAGGTATTCGTCCCGTGTACCCAAGGCTGAAGGTGGAAGACAGGAAAGTTTAAAATCCCTTGACTTATTGTAACAGCAGCAACAAGCAGGAATTTGTTTTAAAATGCTGGTAACTATTGTGCAAGTAGTGAATTATTCAGGACCCTCTCCAGGGAGGGAATATTTGAATAAACCTATCCAATTTTCTTATTGAGAATCAAATGTTTAAGAATAAACTTAAATCAACTCTTTAACTCCCTTTATTTCTCACAGATAGCTGAGAGAATTCTCTCTGTCCCCCATTCATTGAGGAAAATATGCTAGAATAGCTTATGAATTGAAGGAGTCATACCACTAGGTGAGTTGTATTTGAAGGAAGATTCCAAGGTGATGAGATTCTAACAGCATTGTAAACAGTGCTGAAGGAAGTGCGGGTGATGTGGGCTAGTAAGTACAGCAGGTGACATTTAAGTTTTTGATTTTGGATGCTTACAGAATACCAATACGAGTTGTATCTCCGTTTTGAAGGAAATAAGGAACTAACCCTTCAAGAAACCGTCATTTTCTGTGTGGAGAAGGGGAAAAACACAAAACTTAAAAATTCATTTTGTCTTTTGTTCATTTCAAAATAAACATATTTTCACTGTTTTAGAGCTATAATCATTTTAATTTCTTGAGAATAAATGCATCCATCCACCTTAACAATCATTTTGCCAATAAATGCAAATTTATGCTGATGTGGTTCTTTAGAATGAAAAACCAGGTCTATTAGTAGGAACACAACTGTGAAGAAGTATCTGTGGCATATACATTTTTTGAAGAATTACAAAACAAAGAATATACTAATCTTGCCTGAAAATGGTTTCTAAATGTATTCCCATTGAATATAATTGGAATTTACAAAACAAACATTTGAAAACTTCATTATCAATTGAACAATAGCTGTCTTTAAAGAGGAATACAATGATGTGCCATTGAAGCACTTTCCCAGATGATGAAATAGTGGGAAATACATTCAATAGGTAATGGAAAAGGAAATGTACATACAACAAAAAAAGAGTGCATTAGAAAAATAATAAAAGCAAAAGTAACAAGAAAACCTCAACAGGTCAGACAATATCTTTGCAAAGAAACAGAGTTTGTGGTTCAGCTTGTGATCTTCTATCAGAATTAAAGAAACAAAGAAATGTATGAGTTTTTAAACAGTGGATAGGGAAGGGGACAGAAAGAACCAAAGAGAAAGCACATGATAGAGAGTTGAGATATAACAAAAGTTTAATAATCCAGCAGCACAGAGAGTGATAATGGACTTTTTAAAATATTTAGGAGACGGTGAGGTCTGCAGATGCTGGGGAACAGAGTTGAGAGTGTCGTGCTGGAAAAGCACAGCATGTCAGGCAGCATCTGAGGAGCAGGAGAATCGATGTTTCGGGCCAGAGTCTTTCATCAGGAAGACGTTCCTGATGAAGGGCTCCGGCCCGAAATGCCGAATTTCCTGCTTCTCAGATGCTGCCTGACATGTTGTGCTTTTCCAGCAATACCCTCTCAACTTTTAAAAATATTTGTTCATGGTATGAGGTTGTTGCTGGCTAAACTTACATTTATTGCCCATCCCTGATTGCCTTGGAGGAAATGATGGTGAACTGATAGAAAATGGTATGCGGTCGTGAATGGCTATTTTGTGGACTGAAGAAATATACACAAGTACCCTTGTGGTCAGTATTAGGACCATTGCTTTTCTTGATTTCTATATATGATTTAAACCTTTGTACGCAGGAAAAAAATTCACAAGTACAAAGATGATACAAATCTTGGAAGTTTTGTGAGTTGTGGGAAACATAGTTATAGACTTCTAGAGGACATAGACAGGCTAACACAAGGAATGAAAATGTGATGGAATAAATTTCTTGTGAAGGAGTCTGAAGTTTATGTTTTCTTTGGAGGAATGAGAAAGACAATATAAATGAGGGATATTATTATAAAAGAGGTGCAAGAGTGAAGGGACCAGAAGACATATGTATAAAAGTAGTTGATGGCAGCAGGGAGATTGAGAAAGTTGTTAATAAAGCATATTGAATTCAGGGCTTTATATGTATTAGATAGAACAGAAATTCAAATAAGTTAGGTGAATCATTATCAAATGGCTTCCATTAGAATATTCTAACTAACCCTGAGCATCCTACTTAGAAAGATAGGATCGATTTTTATGCTCAACATCTTCTTGACTTCCCAAATCTATGATATTTCATGGCAAGATAGACAAAATCAGAGCTAACTGTTAGCCTCTGCCCCAAGTGTGACCCTTTCATAGGCAATTAATGACCACTTAAGGTCTGTTTCCCACAGGTCATCAACTTTCAGGCTGTTTGGAAAGAGTTCAGGGTGGGGCAAATGCCTGAAAACCAAATGTCAAACCATCCCTCTCTATCAGCATTGCAACTCACCATGAGATCACCTGCACTTAAATGATCCAGAGCTCTGTGAGAGGATCTGGGGATTGCTTGGCGAATCAAATTGGATGGCAGCTCTCTGAAGATGGAATATCTAACTGTAGAGTGGTATAACCTTGTGTTGACCCTAAAGGCTGAATCTTATGACATTTTGGCAAAGAGTCAATTTTGTTGCAGTTCATGAAGGATTTTTCTCTGTTTTGTCCCAAATTCACCTCATTCACTAACTTGCTTCTGTCCGATACCTGGCCAATTCTCCCACATGCTGTAGGTGCAAGAACTTGCCACTGGATATCCTGGAACAGACAGACATCTCTAGTACATAAGCCATCTTTAAAACACTGAGGAGAAAGTGAGGTCTGCAGATGCTGGAGAACAGAGATGGAAATGTGTTGCTGGAAAAGCGCAGCAGGTCAGGCAGCATCTAGGGAACAGGAGAATCGACGTTTCGGGCATTAGCCCTTCATTCCTGAAGAAGGGCTAATGCCTGAAACGTCGATTCTCCTGTTCCCTAGATACTGCCTGACCTGCTGCGCTTTTCCAGCAACACATTTCCATCTTTAAAACACTGTTGCACTAGTATTGTGAGGCTGCACTATACTGCTTGTCATCTTTTCCATGGACATGACAGAATTTCTTCCAACTCTCTCTTCTACTTTGGCACTTTGGTAAAATGCATTACTCCTTAAACCGTTGCAGATAAATTTGTCGAAACAGGAGATTTTCATTCTTTTGTTTCACTTCCTAGCTCCACAATGCACCAGAGTGTCTATCCTAAATATCCTTCCCATGTGTAAATGAAGGCAAACGCAAGAACTTAGTTAATTTAATTTGTCTTTTCGACAGCTAAGCTATCTTGCCTATCTTTGGTTTCACATAAGAATACAAAACTTGACCTTATCTCATACATCACTCAACAACTTGTCAATGCTGCTCCACAAACTTTCATTAGCAGAACTTTTGCACAGATATTTTAAACAATTGAATTTGCTAGGGGGGTATTTTAAAAGTTCCATTAACAAGCAGTTAAGATTGTAAATTGCTGTCTCGCTCGATCTCTCGATCTCTCTCTCTCACCCATATATTATATATATACACACACACACAATTATGTTGCAATTCATTTTGAATTCACATTTACAACAGTGGATAATATATAAAATAGCCAGAGACTTTTCCCCAGGGCAGGATTGACTGCTAAAAGAAGTCATAGTTTGAAGATATTAGGAGGAAGGTATAAAGGAGACATCAGAGGTAGGTTCTTTACGCAGAGAGTTGTGAATGCATGGAATGTGTTCCAGCTGTGGTGGTGGAAGCAGAGTCACTGGGGACATTTAAGTGACTGCTGGACATGCACATGGATAGCAGTGAGCTGAGGGGTACATAGGCTAAGTTACTATATTTTACATTGGATTAAATCTCGGCACAACATTGTGGGCCAAAGGGCCTGTTCTGTGTTGTACTTTTCTATGTTTTATGTTCTATTAGCTTAATACACTTACATGGACATATTCAGCAAGGCCTTTGTTGAATGGTAAAAGTGGCTATGGTGTAAAAAAAACATGTGGGTCTGAACTTTCACTTCTACTTGTGTGTTTTGCAGACCTAGGGAAATTCCCCAATCCCCAAAGTTGACTCATGAGAAAGCTTTCCAAATAGCTATATTTTTACTTGGGGCTTGTGGTTGGATGTGCTGGCATTGGGGTTACTGACTCCGGCATTAATACAGCTGCAAAGGCATAGTTTATGAAAATCGGTTAGGGTTTAAAATGGGGCAGGTAGTGGATATGAGTGTTGCTGTTGCTAAGAGGAGACATCAATCAATAGTCAGGTGAATGAGTGACAAGAAACAGTGACAGAGATGACTACACCATGGGCTGATTTGGTCATTCTTGTGAAAGGAGTAGGCAAGGTGAAGACCCCTTGACAGGTAGTTAGCATCACTGAGTGAAGCAAGTGAGGTGAGAACCCCAAGAAAAGTAGACAATGTCACTGAGAGGAGTCAGCAAGGTGAAAATTCTTAGATGGGGAGTCACCATCACTGAGAAGAGCGGATGAGCAAAGATCCTGAGACAGGTAGGCAACATCACCAAGATGGAATGTGAGGATCCTGAGACAGGCAGGCAGCATCACCGAGATGGGAGTTGAGGATCCTGAGACAGACAGGCAGCATCACCAAGATGAGTGCGGGAGGTGAGGATCCTCAGACAGGCAGGCAGAATTAACAGAGGAATGGAAGAGGTGAGAACCAATGAAAGATAGACAGCGTGACTGAGAGGAACAGGCATGGTGAGAATCCTGAGTGAGGAAATCTGCATCACCGAGAGGAGTGAGTGAGGTGAGATTTAGAAAAGTTAATTGAGTGGGAAAACACAAGGCAAATGTGCAATTGTCCATTTTGGTTGGATAAACAGAATGGCAAAATTTTGTTTAACTGGTGATAGGTTGGGAAATGTTGATATACAATAGGATCTGGCGACCCTTGTACGCTGATTATTAATAGCAGGCATTCGGTTACAATATGTAGTTTGGAAGGCTAATAACATATTGGCCTTCATTGCAAGATGTTTAGAGAACAGGAACAAGGCCATCTTATAGCAGCTAAATAGAGCCTTGATGAGATCACCCCTGGATTATTGTCCACAGTTTTGTGCTCTTACCTAAGGAAAGATATACTTGCCAAAGATGCAGTGCAACAAATGTTCACTGGACTGAGTATGAGATGGCAGGTTTGTCCTATGGCACTGCTATCCTATCCATGGAGTATATGAGGAGCTGCATTTCCTCAACAGGATAGTTACACTGGATGACTGCATCCCATCAGCTAGTTCCAGTCCTGTGTAAACCACTTGAATGCCAGCCTGGGACCATGGAGGTACTGAGAGTATCTCAGCGCACTCATCTTCTAACTTCCCAGCTCCTCCACCAGAGCCTTCATCTGTGGTACGTGTATAAGTGACAATGGCTGTAAATGCAGAAATGCAGAGGTTACAGTCTGAGGTAAGTCCTGTACAGATCTTTACACAATGAGGCCGGGTATCACACTCCTCGATTACTGTAGCATCAGAGTTAAAAAACATGTCTCTGACTACTCAACTAGTAGGGTCTGGACGATGCCTGAGATCAAGTGGAATAGGTCATGGTGTTATGTTACTTAAGGTGTAATTGGGTGAGCACCTGACTGGTTGTGTAATATACATGTGGAACAAATAATTAATGTGATGTGTACATTGGATTAAAATGCTGACTCAAATGGTTATGTCTTGACACTGTCAAACTGACCTTTAACTTCTGGTGTTTAACAGGGTAAGGTGCATTTTATTGTCTTAAACTGCAAGTCATCCACTTATGGATCAAGAAGCAGGAGTTACTATGCTTTGCACAGCTATTTGTTTGAATTTCATGATTAATCCAGACCATAGTGGGCGGCATGGTGGTTAGCACTGCTGCCTCACAGCACCAGAGACCTGGGTTCAATTCCCACCTAAGGCGACTAACTGTGTGGAGTTTGCACATTCTCCCTGTGTCTGTATCGGTTTCTTCCGGGTGCTCCAGTTTCCTCCCACAGTCCAAAAATGTGCAGGTTAGGTGAATTGGCCATGCTAAATTGCCCTTAGTGTTAGGTGAAGGGGTAAATGTAGGGGAATGGGTCTGGGTGGGTTGTGCTTCAGTGGGTCGATGTGGACTTGTTGGGCCGAAGGGCCTGTTTCCACACTGCAAGTAATCTAATCTAACCATAGTCTGCTCTCACCCCTTCCTAACCTAGATTCCTTACTGGGTAAATCAGTCCTTTTTTTAATCTTTTGCTTTACTATTCCAAAATGCTTTTACATCCCTTTGAACTTTTTTTTAAACCATCATCAAATCATCCATGTTACTTTTTTAATATGTTACTTTCTCCGCCATCAAATCACTCATATTCCAAATTAAACAAAAGTTTTACAAGCTCTGCCTAGCAGAAGCAATGCTACAACAACAAAAGTAAGGAATGAATGGAGACAAGGAGGGACTAAATTAAAATGGAATTTGAGAGGGGTAGAATTAAAATGTATGGTCCAATGAGCATCACTTGCTCTTTGTGAACTATGACCTGATTGATTCATAAAGGAATTATTATTTATAACGTTTTCATGTATGAGCATTCTTGACTGCAGGATGCAGTTTCCCCTTAATCACTAATGGTTCACTGTGATTTCATTTCATATTGCTTTCGATAAATCACAATAAAGCACATTGCAAATTCACATTACTATTCCCCAAAATGTTTTAATCTGCTTTTGCGTGCTAATGCCCTCATTAAATATGTTAATAGAATGACGGAAATTCTCATCAGTGGCACTGACGGCTGAATGCTAAAATCCAAGTCTTATTGACACCATCAGGAGAAAGGGCATAGCCATGTATGACTTGCAGTGGCTGTTTACTTGTCCTCACCTTCAGTTAAGCTAGTCACACAGGTTTGCTCCTTGTAGCATTTTGTATCAATTTTTTATTATCTTTAAGAACTGACCAACAATCACACCCAAAGACCAAATCCTGTTTATCAAGTCCACTTCAAGCATGAGTGCCATGTTGAAGGCAATCACTCATTTCAGATTTACAATGATGTTGCCAGGGTTGGAGGATTTGAGCTATAGGGTGAGACTGAATAGGCTGGGTCTGTTTCCCCTGGAGTGTCAGAAGCTGAGGAGTGATCTTACAGAGGTTTATAAAAATAATTAGAGACATGGATAGGGTAAATAGATAAGGTCTTTTCCCTGGGGCGGGGGAGTCCAGAACTAGAGGGCATAATTATAGTGCGAGAGGGGAAAGATTTAAAAGGGACCTAAGGGGCAATTCTTTCTTGCAGAGGGTGGTGTGCATACAGAATGAGCTGCCAGAGGAAGTGGTGGAGGTTGATACAATTGCAACATTTAAAAGGCATCTGGATGGGTATATGAATAGGAAGGGATTAGAGGGATATGGGTTAAGTGTTGGCAATTTAGGATATCTGGTCCACATGAATGAGTTGGACCGAAGGGTCTGTTTCTGTCCTTTGCATCTCTATATGATTACTGAGTTAGTTAAGTAGACTTTCGGATGTCAAGATGTCATGTTTGCACCAAGGAAACCGTGTGGTCTCCACATTACATTCTATGTTTTTGACTTCTTGGTGATAGATACTTAGGTTGCACAAAAAGCTGAGGTGTTTAGCAACATCTAATGTTGTAGAATTCCCATGTTCATAGAACTGGATATCAGTGGTGGACGAATGATGTGGAAAATACTGGAGCTGTCACAACATACATGTCGCAGTTTTCTGTACAATGTGCAGTAACTCAGTACTGTCAACATATATAATCATAATTGAGACATAATTTAAGTTGGAGGGCATTTTCACCACTCATTAACTATTTGAGTGGTCCAGGTTGTAAAAGACTTTACCCTAGTGAACTTCATTAAGGTTAAAGACTATGTTAATCATGGTTTCAGCCATGACTATGTCACTAGCCTTCAGTTGTACTATTGATTTTCTCTCTGTTTGGTATGCGCAGTTCCCTAAGCAACTGTGGTGCCCATGTTAAAGGGCTATAATGTGCAGGCTGCTTACCAGGAACTGGCTCATGTCATTTGTGATGTTTCAAGAAGCTAGGAAAATCTACTCTGAATTAGCTGGCCTCTTCAATATCCCCACTCCTGTAGAGTTTCTGCCATGACCACATGGGCTTACCATTGCCGTTGTCTTCCTCCTCTTCCGTGTTCGACCGATGAGCCAGGATAGCCATCTTCTCCTTCTCCTCGCTTTCCTCATTGGCCTCCTCCTCAGATGTTATTGATATATGTCAGAGTCTGACCCCACTAAATCCCTCTGTTGCACCACATTGTGCAGCCATGATGACACTTCTGGATACCTCAGAAAGGACATACTGTATAGCTCTCTCAGAATTGTGAGGGTACTGCAGGCACAGCTTCAAGATCACAGTAGCCTGCTGTACTGTCTTGCAGGTAAACACATGGCTGGTTTTATACTGCCTTTTGGGCTCCTCTTGTAGCTGTCTAAATTGGTTATCAGCCATTTCCTTGAGAGCTTCCCTTTGTTTTCCCAGAAGTCAATCATGGACCTGTGCTACTATCTGAAAAAGCTGAGGCCATTATGAACTCCTTGGAATAAATGGCTTATAGGAGTTTTCAAGGCACCGTGCATGTATGTAGGAATAGTGGGTGTGGCCACAAGCCATTTGCACATGCAGAGGGTGGAAGGATTTTCTGTTTCCGCAGCTCATGGATGTGGTGCCCTTATGGTGAAGTGAACATTCAATAGACCCTTGTACTTGAGTGAAGCCTGCTCATGTGGCAAACTCCCTAACCCTCCGTGTGTGCGCCAACACATGCACAGAGAGATTTACGTACTCTAACACCAAGCTAAAAGGGTATTGGTGACTGCTGTTGTTTCAGCTGTGTACATCTGACTGTGGGATACTGCAGATCAAGATCTCTATCTGATCCCTTGAGCTTAGAGTTACAAAGCCACTGTGATCTTAATTGCCTTAACTAGTAGGGTTGCAGGTCAGCAGATTATGATGTCAAATCTTGTTCCACCTTGGCACTCATGTCAGTGACCAATTCTATTGAACCAACATGTCAGTGACTGATAATATGAACTGCTTTCGATTTGGTTCATTGCCACTTCCAGGTTTAACCTCTGCAGGCAGTAGACCTATACTCCAAGTTGTTACCCTCCTGTCTTCAGGACACTGCAGTACTTCCAACTCTGGACCTTGTCCCCTCCCTCTGACTGCAAGTTTCTTGTTCTTACCTGTTTCAACGGTGCAAATATGCAGTGGTGCCATCTCCAGTTTTGCAGCTTCTTTGCCAGGATGCACACACTTCCCCTGTTGTAGCACACTGTCCTTCTGCCTAGCTGGATATTCAAGAACAAGAGGCCAAAGGACATGCCAATCTAAGGCCACAGGCCTCACTATCAATTTCCTTTGATGTTTACCACACACCTGAGTATGAATTTGATGATGTTTACAGTACTTGGTGAAAAATTTGTAATCTTCACAAAACATATCTGATGTCTCCAAAGAACTCTGACATGTTCAGACCTTTTCCTCAAATTCATGCATCTCATGAGTCATAAAACTTAGTGATGGAAACTGCTTCTGGTTACTCATTTAAACATATTGTTCTGGACCAGATCAAACCTCCTTCAAATAGTCAGAAGAAAATGTCAGCATCTGGACTAGACCCTAACTTTTTCTTATTCTAAAGGTAGAGGTAAGGTGTTGCATTCCAATTGCAATTTGATTGGTCAAACTATTTGATTTAAAGCAAAACACACTTTAATCATCCACTATAGTTAAAGTGCAACAATGGAAAGAAGGAATTGGAATAATTTAACTCGATTGGAAAATCTAACAGAATAATAGAACAGTAACTATTACTAATTAACTATTTCAATATAGTGACATCCCATAAACACACCCTTGGCAAAAGGTACATTCATACACAACTCCTGTAGAGGGAGAGAACCCGAGATTTTGACTGTATTTGAGAAAGGGAAAAAATAGTTTCCATTTCTTTTAGACCCCCATTAGCAACTGCTGAAAACTAAAATGAAAAATTCTAGTTCTGTGGGAGCTTGATTACACCCATTCAGGCTGCTTTTATTCTATCAATCTTTTAAAAAATAGCCAAGGCCTCACTCTAGTGGCTTTGTTAAACTGCTCAGTTACTCTGTCCTAAAATCTCTTTAAAAAATCAGGAAGAAAATACACCTCCAAAAGCTGTTGTATCTTCACAATATGCATGTGTGAAGTATACCCCATCCCAGCCTCTCTGTCCCTATACCACCCTCCCACCCAGCCACTACCACCATCATTCCCCAACCACAAATACCACCACCTTTGTCTTCAAACCTTTTTCCAAACAAAAGGACAAAATTCACCTACTGCATCTTCATAATATGCATGTGTGAAGTATGTCTCATCCCAGACCACATACCACCCACCCTACCACCATCATTCTTCCACCACAACTACCACCACCTCAATATCTACCACCACCAACACCTGGTGAAAATATTGGCAGCTAGATACAGGGGAAAGACTTCCAGATTCACGGCTCTGGTGCCATTATGGCCAAGGCTCAGAGTCCTTCTGTTTCCATATAACTTTTCATGCCGATCCGAACCAATCACTTCATATAAAACGGATTATATATTTAAATTATTTGTTGCTGGGTATTGGTTAATACCAATATCTTATATATTCATTAGCATTCATAAAACTCATTCTTCAGTCTGAAGTGTACATGAAAATAAAACCTTTGTGTGATCTCTACCTTGGTGGATTCTAGGGCAGATGTCACGGTGGCATGGTGGCACAGTGGTTAGCACTGCTGCCTCGCAGCGCCAGAGACCCGGGTTCATTTCCCGACTCAGGCGACTGACTGTGTGGAGTTTGCACGTTCTCCCCGTGTCTGCGTGGGTTTCCTCCGGGGGCTCCGGTTTCCTCCCACAGTCCAAAGATGTGCAAGTCAGGTGAATTGGCCATGCTAAATTGCCCGTAGTGTTAGGTAAAGGGGTAAATGTAGGGGTATGGGTGGGTTACGCTTCGGCGGGTCGGTGTGGACTTGTTGGGCCGAAGGGCCTGTTTCCACACTGTAAGTAATCTAATCTAATCTAAAAGTAATCTAATCTAATGTCATTACACATGGTAGATTTCTGTACAGTAGCAAAAATGTTTACTGCTCTTATATAAAGAAGAAAACAGTAGCAGCATCCTTTCATGTATGAAACATCTTTACTAATAAGAACCCTTTAAGATCAGTTCTCTAAAATTGTTTATTCCGTACATGTGTACTGCAACCTATTTCATCATGAAGATAACCACTAAGAGTTAATAATTTAGTATTCTTGTGCATTAGTTGTACGCAGTACATCTCATGACGTTATATTTTGACAAAATGTCTCATTTATAATGTAAGTAATCAAATAAAAAGGAAAAAAGAGGAGTGCTGTGGACTCAATTCCTGTTGAACTTGTGTAGTTTTGCGTGATTCATTGTCCCCAGGAGACGGAATCAGACATCTGCTGCAGACGAGAGTATTTCGAAGCTCCCTGGCCTCTTCCTGAAAGGGAAGAGGTCAATCTTGAGTGGAGAGTGCTCCCTGGAAAATCGGCTAAGCATAACAAAACCTCATTTATCTTATGTTTGTTTCAGCATGCAACAGGGAGTGTGATCTTGATCTATTACTTCACTCTTCAACACTGCAAGGCTTTGCTAATCATCTAACTACAAACAGACACAAAATGACAGCAAAACAGAGAGCACCTACAAGCTTGAGTTTTAAAATGTCAGCTCCTCGATAGGCTGGAAATTTAATTGTCTGCTGACTCATTAACTTCCCAGAGTAGTACGTGTCAAATCATTAATTGTTCAATTGTGTAGAAATAAACAGGTGATGGTCCAACTGAAATAGAAAAAAAAAGCTGCTTCAAAAGGTATAGCTCACAAAGTCAAATCCAGCATCCAGAATATCACTGCAAGAATTCAAATGTAAAACAACATTTCCTGACCAATGGTTTTAATGCTTGTGGTGCATTCTTAATCAGAAAGTAACAATGATCATAAATGCTGACGAAATAATAAACAAAATAAATGCCACAAATATACACAAGTATGGTCAGCAACAGAGAAAAAAAAAATCTTTGTGCTTCATCTTTTTATAATTTGGATTCCAGCATTGTTAGTTTTCATTTTGTTTGTTAATTCACTGTGAGCTGTTTACAAATGTGAGTCAAATAGCTGATAACAAAGTACCCTGGTCACTCCTATATTTGATTTTGAAACACTTTATACGATCTCAATTTGTCCATCTTTTTAAAAAATTATCACATTTCTTTGTTGGTGTGTGTTAGAAATTCATCCATGTTATGAAAGCAAGTAACAATTACTCTTTCTGCAACTTACTCATAATGAAGTTACATTCAAATATATAGAGTTTAACCGACTCTTATGAAGTACGAAACAAAAACGGAAGTTACTAGAAATGCTCAACAGGTCTGGCAGCAGACCTGAAACATTAATTCTGATTTCTCTTCACTGATGCTGCCAGACCTGCTGAGCTTTTCCAGTAACTTCAGTTTTTGTTTCTGATTTACGGCATCCGCAGTTCTTTTGGTTCTTACAAAAATGAATTTAGTGTAAAGAAAATCCAAACCAGGTTCATACAATCCCTACAATGCAGAAAGAGTCCATTCAACCCAACAAGTCTGAAATGACCATCCAAAGGACATCACTGTCAGACCCAATTCCCCATTCCACATGGAGAATAGGCAATTCACCTAACCTGCTTATCATTGGACTGTCGGAGGAAGCCAGAGCATTTGAAGGATACGCACACAGACTCGAGGAGAATGTGCAAACTCCACACAAACAATCGCCCAAGGATGGAATTGAACCCAGGTCCCATGGGTCAGCAGTGCCACAGAGATACCATGCCACCCCTTTGTACTATATAAAAGTTTAAAAAGCTATCTCACGAAGACAACAAGAGGTGAGTTACTGCAACCCTTGTCAGGCACAAACACTCAGAAATACCAGAAGGTTACTTTTTACTGGATACGTTCATAAGGTATTAGTAAATAGAAGTGGTTACTGTGAGGATATAATTTCTGTTCTTTCTTGTTCTCTTACAAACAAATATATAATCACATTCAAAATACAGCTGTCATAGCCTGCTAGTTATTACAACCAGCTGAAGGCTTGAATAATAACGGTAAACTGACTTGCCCTGAAGACCTTTGATGAGCTGAGGTTAATGCTAATGCCTGGTCCATGGGCTTTGTGCCAAATACCAAATCTTAGATATCGAACTAAGTATTCAACTGTGAAATTTAAGATTTAGCACAGTGTAGGAAGACTAGCATGGCACAGAGTGGGTGGAACAAAAGAAAATGCTTGAGTCAAAACCTGTTGTCCTGGCAATATTAGTATGCTTTATAAAATGGCAAATCCCATTACTTCCTTGGGCTAAAAATACCGTGACAATTTACAGAATATATTGCATATTTTCTACCTTTAATTGTCAGGAAGGCAGGGGGCGGGGGTTTGGCAGGTGGTGACTGATGCATAATTCAGTCGAATTGCTGAAAAAGGAAATAATTAAAATAATACGTTTGGAAATAAGTAGTTTGCTCATTTATTTGTTTGTTTTATTTGCTATGCATTTTTCTTTTGGTTAGGCCTCGTTGGGATATGATGTCAAGCTGAAAACCAAGTCCAACTATTCCCACAGAAATCATCACAGAAGTTAAAAGTTTTTGAAATTCTGCAGAACTCCCCAATTTACCTATCTTTCAGACCCAAGTTGACAGACAGCATGGACCAGATTTCTGCTCTGAACAAGAAACAGCATACATTACAAATAAATAGATTCTAAGTACAAGCAAACAATAATGAACTGCCAGTATAGAACTATGAATTAAAACTCTAACTCCTTTATAACCTCCTCCTCTGCAGACACAAACAGACAAGAGTACAGAGAGAGGAAATAAATGGGTAGTCTGTGGTGGGGAAAAGAATTCTGGGGGGAAGTAGTTCAGTTGTCTGTGACCACAGGATTTGCTGTGATGGTTCTTGTGCTGATTAGAACATGGTTTCTCAATCTTCCTTCGCAGGACACTTTACCCTATCTTTAGGAAGCACTTATACAGGTCTTTGATTTGTACGTTAAAAACCACAGCTTAAAGCAATTGCTGAAGGATCAACTGGGTTTCTTCAAGCTTACAGTGATTCTTCAAGCTTAAAGAAAGCTTCTGAGTTTGCTGACATCTGGAGCTTCTCCCTATCTTGTCCACAGCCCCAAACTGTTCACCAGTCACGTAGTTGTTGGCAGGCGTTGTCATTAATAATTAATCACTAGACCACAGACCAATCAGTGACTTGTTGCTGACTGAATCTCAATTTGTCTGCAGCCTTTGGCTCCAGATCATCTGCAAATTTTCCTCTCGTGCTTGAATCAGCAGCTGTGTAAACAGCACTTATAATGACGGTCAAAAGTTACTCCCTTTCCAAAAAGCAAAACAATCCCTCAACAATCTTTAGATATTACACGGTTCTTTCCTCATTTTAGCCCACTACAAAACATACAGAGAGATGGAAACATTAATTAATTAATCATTAGGATTAAATGCACACTTGCATTTATAGTAAAACTTACAGTGTTCTCCACATGTGATTTGTCAGACGAGTAAATACTAAATGCAAGATATGGATTTCATATTATTATTCTGCAAAATAGAAACAGATTCCTAAACTACATAAAAGTACGTGCTAAGTTAAGTGATTTAAGAAAATCAAGAACCTCAGATTTAAAAGTTAACGAATAAACTTGAACTTTCGATGTCTGTATTGTTACACATTGATTAAAATTGTTATTTTCTATTCTAACAAGCTATATTACTGCTGTCAAATGTTTTATGTACATTGACCTTTAATGCATCAGGAAACCTACCTGAATTTTAAGAAAATTAAGGTGCTGATCTTTTACCTCCCTCTTATGGTAGTGCTAATGATGAGAGAATTAAGAAAATACAATGAGAATTAAAAGTCAGATTTTTGACATTGAGGAAAAAAATTCCAATTTTCCAGTCAAGGCTCAAAAGATGGTTTTAGAATCAAGCTTATTTCCATGCAATTGCATTTCAGTTGAACCCAGTTATCCTGTTGGTATACTACTTCCAATTTCCTTCTCTCAATGAAGAAACTAGATGATGCAAATTCTCAACAGCCACCTCAGAGAAGGTGGCAAGTGGCTGCAGCTGAATAAATGCTTATTCTGGTCATCATGTACCTGTTTCTTCTGAAGTTTCTATTAACTATCTTTCAATTTTTAGCATTAATTCACTTTGCTGCATACTAGGAGATTGCCAGCGTTTGTCCACTTTACCCTGCTTTCTTAGCACACAGTGGCTTCAGGTATGTCTTATAGGTTGTCACCTTTTTGTGGATTGCTACCTTGTTACGGTGGAGAGAAATTCTTCCTGAAAGCCAATGTGACTTTTGACCAAACTGGAAATGGACATGATTTTCACTGTTCAGCAACTCCAAGAGAAATGCCAGGAACAACAGCCAACCACTCTACATGGTCTTCATCAATCTGGCCAAGATATTTGACTCAATCAATTGGAAAGTACTTTGCAAGACACTGTCAAAGACCGGCTGTCCAGCATCCTCCATCTCCTCCACTTCCAGACATCAGCGACGGTTCTCATCGAAGATAATATGACAAGATCCTTTGAGATCAAGACAGGAGTCAAGCAGGGATGTGTCATTATCCCCACCTTTTTCTCATCTTCATCTCCACTACTCTTCATTTTCTCAAGAACAAGCTTCCCATTGCCAATAGGATGGTCTGAAAACCTTTCAACATTAGCTGCTGGAAATGCAAGAAGAAAGTAATCTCACTTGTGAAATTTCAGTTTGCCGTTTACATTGCCATCTCTTCTTTCTCAGATGAGAATCTTCAAGCCTGACTTAATGCCTTCATGGAAGCATGCTAGAGAATTGGTCTCAGTTTCAACTCAAATCTTTCACCGAACCATCTCAGGTTGAGTTCCAGTTCATCTCTCCATTAAGATCAATGGAGAAATCCTCCCAAACATGGAACATTTCTCTTCCTAGTACTTGGGTTGACATTGATTTGGAGATTCAACATCACATCCAATCTGTGAGCGTCACCTTTGGGTGCCAAAGGATTAGAGTCTTCAGCAGCTGTGACACTGTGCTAGCACCAAGGTCCTTGTGTGTAAGGCAGTCATCCTTCTAACTCTTCTATACCTCCAAAACCTGGACCTTTTTAGATGCCACTTCAAGATTCTTGAGAAGGATCATCAGTGCTGTTTGTGGTTGATTACCTGCATCCGCTGGGAGGACAGGCATACTAATACTTTATCACCGTCCTCAAAATAGTGAACAGCACCAGCATGGGGTCTGCCATCTGTTAAGGATGCCTAAGTTCCAACAACCAAAAAATCGTCTTCTTCGCCCAGCTCAAGGAAGGCACTTGATTGAGAGGAGGACACAGGAAACATTTGAAAGACTCCCTGAAGGTTTCCATCCAGAAACACAACATGGATTTCAGTGCATGGGAGACCCTCATTTGGGAGAAACTGAATTGGAGGAAAGTCCTGGGTGAAGGGACACAATTCTTTGAGAAACTTGTCGGCAGGAGGAAATAAAGAAAAGGAACCTTCGAAAGGAATGGTAATAATCTCAAGGCCAATGGCCACTTCCACCTCCTGGAAATGCCTGTTAAATGGTTGGTCAGAGGTGCAGCTCCAGGATTGGGCTTACCAGCCATACAAGGGCCCACAGAAGCCATGAGCAGTGACACAGAATTTCCAAATTGGACAATCATTCTCATGTGTGAGTGGTTGCTGAGAATGATGATGACAGGCTGCTGGCTTCTAGGCCTTTTTATTTAGTGCAGATGAAGAGCCAGGCACCATACTTTGTGATGCTGTACAGCACTGAACTGTCAATCTATCAATCAGACAGTGGGTGGGGGCATCATGTCTTCATCAATATCAGACCTACATGATGTACCAGCAGTTTCTCCAGCAAACACATTGCGCGTGCTTCAAGCAAATGGCCACGTTGTAAAAAGGGGATGAGGGGTAGTCAGCTCTGTAGATCAGGTGAAACCAACCTGGGGACTACAGGCTGGTCAGCTAGGGTGCTTTGGAGACATCAGTCAGGCATGTGGACTGTAGTCATTGTTATGGGTTTAAGGGCTCAAGATTTACTTCAATAAAACTCAGTTATTATTATAAAAGTTACACAGATTACTTGTTCACAGAGCTCCATTGGAAGATATTGCCACTGAAGTGCTTATGGCCTAGGGTGCAACTCCAAAGACAATGCAGAAGGAGACAGTGAAAAGCAACTCCAGCAGGAACAGTAACCTCCATAAGCTTCCACACACCATACAGAGGGAGACACAAAGGTGGAGAAGGATGACACTGGATCTACCCACTTCACTCTCGTTTCCTTCAACTGTTTGAAAGACAGTACAAACACCAGTTAAAGATGTTCTGCTCCAGTGTCACAAAACTGTGTCATCTTCTAGAGCAGGGCTTGCTGGGTGGCAATTCCTTCCGGATGGCCATCAAGGACATAGATGCCTTGAATTTTTTATCCTAGCAGCTTGTTTCAAGGAGATCTGTGTGGTATATCTCAAATCCCCAGAGCATAGCTTTTCATATCCATCACCCTCCCCGCCAAGAGAATCAAACAATCTGAACAGTGAGATTCTTCACATCTTTGTTTTCCTTCATGTGTAGAATGCTGCAGACGGCACCCATTTTACTTTGGAAAATCCTATAATCAAACTGTAGTGTTTGTAAATAAAAGTGGCGACCACTCCATCAATATTCAAAATATTTGTGACCGTAGATGCCAAATTCAAGAGGTCTGTGCCAGATATCCTGAAAACCTCCGTGACTTTTTCATATTAGAGAACCGATGGTTTTCTGTCTCCTTCCAAGGTCCTCAGGTCATACAGGAATGGCATTTGGAGAATGCTCCGAACATGGCTCATGACACATTTACATAATCCTCAGAAAGAAATAGAATGAAAATACAATGCTGCTCATGTTGATGTCATGGTCACAGTGAAACAAACCTACAGGCCTCGTGAAGGCCACAATGCAGCCTTGCAATATAGCCTGGAATATCCTGCAAAATTCTGGCATTCTTGCCCTTCACAACCAGAGAAGACAAAATACTAATGTCCTAGATGAGGATGGAATAAGAAATGACAGCAACCTTTTGAGGATGAAGATAATGATGAGGATAAGGACATCGACTAGGAAAGATAGCCAAGACAGCATGACTAATGCATTGCAGAGCCCAAGAAGCCAGAGAGAACCTAAATGTAACCCACCTCCTGGTTGAATGAGCTGTGTTAGACATATTTAATTGTTTGCAATTCTATTGCTGATCTGGCAAGCAGCACCTGTTTAATGCAAAGACATATCAACCTTGTCACTTTTGTGGTCCTTGTTACTTTTGCAATCCTTGACATTTTCTGTCATTGAATGAATATTTTATCCTTGATATCTTTGGATGATCCCATTTCCTAGTACCTACATTTACAGCCCCTACATGGCTATTAGGGAAAAACCAACAATCAACAAGGCAGTGCACTAACATTATATGGTGCTCGGATTAATTTGGTAGCTTTCAAGGTGCCAATAAGAATATGACATTTGAGAGTTGTGTGGTGAATTCGGCATAATAAACAGCAGTTTGACAGGAATCTGGAGTAACCTCAATGTTTCAGAGTCCACACAAACTGTTAAATTGTCTTGAGATGCTTGAACCTTCAATAGAACAGCATGTAACCTGCAACAAACCTTTTTGCAGTGCAAACTAACATATGTTTACAGAGTTAAAAGATTATTTTGAATGATGTTGGACCCTTGCCACTTATGTGCCCTCAGTATATTTCTTCCTCTGTCTCTGACAGTGTTGCAATTCAGCCGCAGTCTCTGTAGCTGCGGTGGAAGAAGCCTGCTGAATGTTTGGCACTGTTGGCTTGGAAGACTTTGGAAGTCATTCCTCTGGGCTTACAGGGCCCAGCCTTGCTGTGACTATTCTGCCCAGATACCGGCTCACCCTCCTTAGCTTGTACTGCTGCAGCCTGCTGACTTGCTGCTGGACCCTTTGGAAAACCCTCAGAAGAAGCTTCTGTGAGTTCTGTCTGCAACAACTGCTCTTTGGGACCGCCTTGTCTCCCTATCAGGAAGAGCACATGGAGTGAGTTCAAAACCCTTATTCTCCCAGTTGCTTTGTCATTGATGTTGAACCATTATGACTAAAGTGATGGTGTGCAGGTCTGCACATACACTTAGCAGGCACTTAATGATCTGCTGGACCTGGGTCTCCATGGTATCACCCACCTACACATGGAGACAGCCTGATGCATCATGCCAGAACTGGCAGCATACTCATATCTTTCTATTGGCTAATGGGAAAATACAAGATAATCCTTCCTTATTAAAATACTTTATTCTGCTTAAAACCTACATCATCTTCTGTCTTTTCATAACTGCATGCTGCCTTTTTTTATTGTTTATAATGAGTTTACTTTTATTATCCTAATCAACTGTCTGTTGCATGTAGATTCCTGCATAAATATTTACTGCATGGCAATGACACTGTGTGCGGTTAGGGATTGAATATCTTTCTGCAACTAGACACAATCCACACAGGAAAAAGCTTGCCCTACTGCAGCATTTAGTCTGAAGAATTTCCTTTGTACATAATGAAACTGGACTTCACTTACTATAGATTTTGCCAGGAAAATAAACTACATTGAAATATTCAGTGTGCCCTTTCAAAATATATGCAATCAATAATAAACACGATATCCAGCGTCAGTCAATCCATGCTTGTGATGAGATTTTCTCAGCAATTGCTTTGTCTTTCATCTTAAATAACCTTAGATTCCTAAGGTTTAAGGTGCAGTTCTATCACTTTTAATGCAACAAGGCCTAGACTGCATAATGAATGCAGCCAAAAAGGTCTGGAATACACTTTTCCTTGTCATGCTGTCAGAGATCACTACAATGACAGAGCTCTCTTGATTGCATGACCAGCAGCCGTGGTAGCTTTTATTTGCTGCACTTGCGTCTGGCGCAAACTGCCAGACTAGCAGACATGCCCAGGAGACATCTCTGAGACAGAAGAATGATAGCCTTTCTCTGTTAATGTTTTGATGACATGTGACATTATCAGTTTATTTGTTACATTCTCAGCAGGCTACAAAATGATGAAAACAGTGAGTATGTAACAGCCATACAAGTGGACATAGAGATATAGCTAGTCTGAAAAATGAAAGTTGCTTTTCCTGCATTAGGACAAACAAATACTTGTGCACTTTACTGGGTATGGGACTGGAATGAAGTAATTCTTTGTACTGTATTCTTTCTCATCATAATGCATGTCATTTCTGTACTGTTGAATATCACATTGATTTATTGCTCAGGAGCAGAAAAAAAGTCACAAACATCAAATTACATAATGACTTTGGTATGAACAGCTATTAGCCACAATTTGGGTGTGAGTTGGGGGACAGAGGCAGACATCGTAGAATTGAAAATAGCGTCCAGCAACAGATTTGAAGAATCACAGAACTGTTATGGCACAGGAGGAGGCCTTTTGGCTCATCCTGTTGGCACTGGCTATCTGAATGAACATTGTGACTCGTGCCACTTCCCTGACTTTTCCCCAAAATCCCGATTTGTTTTTTATATTTAAATAACCATTGATGTCTTTTTGAATGTCTCAATTCGACCTGCCTCCAATACACTTACAGGCAGCAATTTCCAGGACCTTTATTCTTCTATTGGATGTTTGAGTCTTTGGCATGGCAGCATTTGTTGCTCATCCTTAACTGCCCTTCAACTGTAGTTTGTTAGACCATGTCCGAGGGCAATTATGAATCAACCACATTGTTGTGGATCTAGAGTCAGTAGTTAACCAGACCAGGTAAAGATGCCAGAATTCCTTCTGTAATGAGTGTTAGTAAATAAGATTTACGCATATATACACCCAGTCTCTAAGCTTTTGTAAACTCTCTAGGATGATATCTTATTTTACGCTATATTTCTAAGTTATTTCTATTAAATTGTAACAGCTCATGGTTTACCGCAATTAAATCTATTACCTAACTGCCGATTCTGCCAACTTGTCAATGTCGATTTGTAGTTTTACAGTTTTACTCACAGTTTACAATACTTTCATGTTCTGCATCATTCACAAATTTGGAAATTGTCCTCTGATTTCCAAGATCTAGATTGTTAATATACATTAGGGAAAGCAAGGGTCCCAAAACTGACTCCTGGGGAGCTCCACTACAAACCCTCCTCAAGCCCAGTAAGTATCTGTTAATTTTTTATTTTTCATATCCAATTTTATAATCATGTTGCTATTGCCCTGTTCAAATGCCATGATCAATTACATTTCTAACAAGTCTGTTGTATTGAATGCCTTTGGAAGTTCACATTCACCATGTCAACAGTATTACCCTCAGCAACTCCTTAGAATTTCTGTTCAAGAAATTCCAGCAAATTAGTTAACCAGGATTTTCCCTTCAGAAGTCTATCCTTGTTCTCATTAATTAATCCATGGTTTTCCAAATGACTATTAATTCTGTCCCAAGTAATTGTTTAATAAGTTACCTACTACCGAAGTTGAAATGTCTGGTCTACAAATGTTGGACATATTTTTACAAGCATTTTTTGATGTTACACTTGGGTGCTACATTTGCAATTCTCTGTGCGCTCTGACACCTCCTCTTTGAAGGTAGCCCTTCATTCAGCTACAGTGTTCTGGCTAACTTTGATTCTGGGCAGGAGTGAAAGGAACAAGATGACCATTTTGGGTAACTTCTCCAACATTGACTGGAAATGCTATAACTCTAGTAAGTCGGATGGATCAGTTTTTGTCCAATGTGTGCAGGAGGGTTTCCTGACACAGTATGTCAAAGGGCCGACAAGAGGGGAGGCCACACTGGATCTCGTACTTGGTAATGAACCATGCCAGGTGTTTGATTTAGTCATAGGTGAGCACTTTGGAGAAAGTGACCATAATTCAGTTACGTTTAGTTTAGCGATAGAAAGGGATACGTACATGTCACAGGGCAAGATGGGGGAAGGGCAATTATAATGTGACTAGGCAAGACTTAGGAGGTATAGAATGGGCAGCAAAATGCAGGGCATGGGGACAATCAAAATGTGGTGCTGGTTTAAGGAACGGATATTGCATATTTTTGATAGGTAAGTCCCTGTCAGGCAGGGAGGAAGTGATAGGATAAGGGAACTGTGGTTTACTAAAGAAATTGTACCTCTTGTTAAGCGGAAGAGGGAGGCCTATGTGACGTTGAGGTGAGATGGTTCAGGTGAGGTGATGGAGAGTTACAGACTAGCTAGGAAGGATTTAAAGAGAGAGTTAAGAAAAGCAAGGAGGGACACGAGCAGTCTTCAGCAGGTAGAATAAAGGAGAACCCTAAAGCTTTCTGTAGGTATGTGAGGAATAAAAGGATGTTTAGGGTAGGGATAGGGCCTGTCAAAGACAGAAGTGGAAAGTTGTGTGTGGACCCTGTGGAGATCGGAGAGGTGCTAAACGGATATTCCTCATCTGTTTTCACTCAGGAAAAGGAGAATATTGTAGAGGAGAAGACTGAGATACGGGCTATTAGACTAGAAAGGATTGAGGTTAGTAAGGAGAAGGTGTATTCAATTCTAGAATGTGTGAAAGTAGGTAAATCCATGAGGCCGATTGGGATTTTTCTGAGAATTCTCTGGGAAGCTAGGAAGGAGATGGCTTTGATCTTTGAGTTGTCATTGTCTAAAGGTTTAGTACCAGACAACTGGACGATTGCAAATATTGTGCCCTTGTTCAAGAATGGCAATAGAGATAACCCAGGTAATTATAGACCAGTGAGCCTTATGTCTGTTGTAGGAAAGGTTTTGGAGAAGATTATAAAAGGTAGGGTTAATAATCATCTAGCAAACAACAATTTGATTGGAAATAGTCAACATGGATTTGTCAAGGACAGGTCATGTCTGACAAACCTCACTGAGTTTTTTGAGAACGTGACCAAGCATGTAGATGAGGGTAGGGCAGTTGACGTGGTGTACATGGACTTCAGCAAAGCCTTTGATAAGCTTCCACGTGATAGGCTACTGTGGAAAATGCGGAGGCATGGGATTGAGGGTGATTTAGCAGTTTGGATTAGAAACTGGCTTTCTGTAAGAAGGCAACGAATGGTTGTTGATAGAAAATATTCAGCCTGGAATCCAGTTATTAATGGTGTGCCACAAGGATCTGTTTTGGGTGCATTGCTGTTTGTCATTTTTATAAATGACTTGGACGCAGGCATAAGTGGATGGATTAGTAAGTTTGCAGATGATACTAAAGTTGGTGGAGTGGTGGACAGTGTGGAAGAACGTTGCAGGCTGCACGGAGACTTGGATAAACTGCAGAATTGGGCTGAGAGGTGGCAAATGGAGTTCAATGCAGATAAATGTGAGATGATTCACTTTGGGAAGAATAATAGGAAAGCAGAATAATGGGTCAATGGAAAGATTCTTGCTAGTGTGGATGTGCAGAGAGATCTTGGTGTCCATGTACATAGATCCCTGAAAGTTGCAATCCAGGTTGATAGTTCTGTTAAGAAGTCATTCGGTGTGTTAGGTTTTATTCTCGGAGGGAGAGTTCCGGAGCCGTGATGTCATGCTGCAACTGTACAAAATGCTAGTGCGGCCTCATTTGGAGTATTGTGTGCAGTTCTGGTCGCCCCATTACAGGAAGGATGTGGAAGCATTGAAAAAGGTGGTAAGGAGTTTTACCAGGATATTGCTTGGTCTGAAGTGAGGGTCTTATGAGGAAAGGCTGAGGGACTTGACTCTGTTCTCATTGGAGAGAAGAAGGCGAAGAGGGAATTTAATAGAGACATACAAGATGATCAGAGGATTAGATAAGGTGGACAATGAGAATCTTTTTCTTAGGATGATGACATGTGCTTGTACGAGGGGGCATAGCTGCAAATTGAGAGGTGATAAATTTAAGACAGATGTTAGAGGCAGGTTCTTCACTCAGAGAGTGGTAAGGGTGTGGAATGTCCTGCCTGCCAATGTAGTTAACTCAGCCACATTAGAAGCATTTAAACAGTCTTTGGATAAGCATATGGATGATGATGGGATAGTCTGGGGTGATGGGCTTAGATTAGTTCACAGATTTGTGCAACATCGAAGGCTGAAGGACCTGTTCTGCGCTATTTTGTTCTATGTTCTATGTTCAGTCTAACCAGCCCAACCATATCTTGTCTCATTGGATTCATCAGTCCCCAGGTTAATTATTCTTACTCTGGATTGGCCTTTTCCATCATAATCCTAAATCCTATGATAAAATTTTCATATCTCTCTAAATGTTCCCACACTGACACTTAGTCTTTTTGGCTCTGCTCATTCCCAAGAAGCTGAAAATGTGTTGCTGAAAAAGCGCAGCAGGTCAGGCAGCATCCATGGAGCAGGAGAATCGATGTTTCGGGCATGAGCCCTTCTCCTGCTCCTTGGATGCTGCCTGACCTGCTGCGCTTTTCCAGCAACACATTTTTAGCTCTGATCTCCAGCATCTGCAGACCTCACTTTCTCCTCATTCCCAAGAACTAAGCTTAACAGTGCCTCCTTTTGTGCTTGCCTGGACCTGAGTTGTGAGTGATACTGAGCAGATACTACTAAAGAAATTTCTCCCGAACACAATGTAGAAACACTTGCCAGTGCCCCCCTTACTCTGATGCCTTTACAGTGTCACTATCTCAGGCTATATTTGGGTAGCTAATCATTATATCTACTGTATGATGTTTGCACCCCAGTAAGTTCCTTGCAGATTTGTTTTCTTATATCCTTCCTATTATCTGGGGTCTATAGATTTCACAGAGCAATGTAATTGCCATTTTTTGTTCCTTAGTCCTAAACAAGTCAATTCTGTCCTTTAACCTTCTGGGGCATCCTCTTCCTGTAACACCTCAATGTCTTCCTTAACTAAAAATACTACCTCCTGTCCTTTTTATTACTTTCTATCTTTTCTGAATGCCCTGTAACAAGAAATATTTAGTACTCAGGCCTGTCCTCCCTTGAGCTATATCTGATATAACCACAACATCACAATTCTACATGGCAATCTACAACTGTAACTCACCAGTCTAATTGACTCTACTCTGTGCATTCACATAAATGATGTATAACTCTGAATTTGACACTCTTTCCTTTTTCCTTTTTGTAAATCCCCCTACCTATTAACTCACCAATGTCTATTCTAGTGTTGTACGTTTATCCCAGTATTTTGTGCACCCTGCCATTACCCTCCATATTCAGTCCTGGTTCCTACACACCTGTTAGTTTCAAGTCTTCCCAACAGCACTAGCAGAACACCCCACAACTCAGTTCCAGCTCTGTTCAGGTGTAACCTGGGGGCTTGTACAGATGCATCCGCCCAGCGTTGGCCCCAACATCCCTAGAATCTAAAATCCTTCCTCCTGTTACCAACCACACATTCATCTGTCTTTATCATGTTATTTCTGTGCTCACTTGCAAATGGGATTGGGAGTAATCTGGAGATTGCTAATTTTGAAGTTTTATTTGCTCATTTTCTATTAAGTTCCTATAATTTGGACTGCTGAATACATTCCCTTCCTAGCTATGTTGTTCATATCAATGTGGACCATGATCTTGAGCTGTTTATCCTCCCCACCTCTGAAGAATATACTGCTGCTCTGCGGCATCCTTATACTGGACACCAGGGAAGCAACATACCGTCCTGGAGTCACTTCTATAGTCACAGACATGTCTATCTTTCCCCTGTCAATACCACCTACAAGAAAGAACACAATGGATATGTCTAAAACTTGTATATCTCACTTTATATCAAAATCATTTGAAAAGAATATTTGAACCAGACAATTATTATCACCATTTTGGCTAAATAACAAGAGTTGTCAACATACAGAAATTGATTTTCCATCTGCAGTAGCTATTTGCAGGCAAAGTAATAAATGATATCCACCCTTCTGAACTTGACCTAAACAATGCTGCTGTTAGCTAGTGTCTGGATACATTGCAGATCAAAGTCATGATTACCTCATGCCAAGCATTTGTGGCACAGACAGATACTAATTTGAGAGGATGTGACTTATTCATTTTGACAGTTTGAAGAAAGTGGGTAGAAAAGACAAGAGATTAGTCAAAATAGAAGGTTGAACACGTATTAGCTGAGGAAGAGAGAAGATTTAGGGAAGAATTCACAAAAGTATACAAACTCCATGTCAAAGGCTAAAATCAGCTACTTCACCAACTGTCTAACTTTTTCTACTCTTATATTTCGTTAGGTCTAATGCTTAGGTCTTGTTGAATGCTGGGGTGTGGTGTATTTTATTCAAATTCAAGGCATTGGTACTCCTAACAGTATAACTGAATTGTAAAAGCACTGAAGGAAGCCATTCAGTCCCATGTGTTCGTGCCAGATCTCTGTAAACATTTACTGAGCCCTGTTCTCCTGCCTTCCCCTTTTCACCCTGAAAGTTATTTTCTTTCAGATAATAATTCAATTGCTCCTTGAGTACCTCAGTTGAACCCACCTCCAGGACACAATCAGATGGTGAATTCCAGATTCATATACTGGTTGAAAACGTTTCTCCTCATGTCGTCATAGCTGCCCTCTTATTAGCAATCCTTCCGCCAGTAATAACACATTTTGCTGATGTACACTGTCCAAATATCATTTTCCATACCTCAATAAGCCTCCTTTCACACTGCTCTTCTCCAAGGAGAACAGTCCCAAACTCTACAATCTGTCTCTGTAACTAACAGTGTTCATTCCTAGGGCTATTCTTGTGACTCTTTTCTACCTGTTTTCTAATACCTGCATATCATTCCGAAAATATAATGTCCAGAAATGGTCTCAATACTCCAGTTGAAGCTGAATCAGTGTGCACACAAGTTCAACATAGCATCCTTGTTTTAAAAACTATGCCAGGATTAATAAAGACTAGGATGCTGCATACTTCATTAACAGTAATCTCAACTTCTCTTACCATTGTTATGATCTAGTGAACAGTGTTAGAATGGTTTTTCTTTTCTTCCTAATTCTCACCACCACACTTTTTCAACTTTTTTCCTTTGAAAGTTCTACAATATCTTCCTTACAGTTCACAAAACTTTCAACTGTCTTATTGGATACAAATACTGAAATTCTGCATTTTACATCAAGGTCTAAGTGAAGATAACATATCAGGATGAGGAAGAATCCCATAGAGACCAGGTGAGAATTCCGTACAACATATTTCTCTCTATTTTCTGTCACTCACCCAACTTCATGCACATGCTGCTCTTCTCCCTCTTATTTCATGTAACATAACTGCCCAAAAGTCTGCTATGTTGCCCTTTACTAAATGCTTTTTGAAAATCCTTGTATACTATGTCAAAACCATTATCCTCATTAACCGTTCCTGCTACTTTGTCAAAAAACATAGATGAGTGCAATTTACATTTAATAAATCTTTCCTTAAATAAGTCTTTTTGCCCAACTGACATTCGTTTTTTTCCCAAATTCTTGTTTCTAGAAGCATCCCCACAGCCAAGGTTAAACTGATTAGTAGTTGTTAGGTCTATCTTTTCATCTATTTTCAAATTAATTTGAGGCATTTGTAACTTTCTATCTACTGGCACCATGCTGTAGTTGAAGGAAGTCTGACAAGTTCTGGACAGTGCGTCTACAAGATCTGAAGATGTTACCTAGTAGGGTAACGTAACGTCTGGAAATGAACCTTTCAGCTCAGCGAGCAACCAGAACCTCAACCTGAGCTACAAATCTTCTCAGAACAATTTCCTGTCTTCTTGGATGTATCCATTTCATCCTAGTGCATTATTAAGTACAGACACCCCATTCACTATCGCCTCCTGATCAATTCTTAACCCTTCAAATGTCACTATTACCTCCTTTTTCATCATGACCTACTCATCATTTTGTTTCTTAGTGAAGATAGTTTCAAAGTCCTCATTTATACCTCAGCCATGCATTGTCTTCCATGTGTAAGTCTGTTTTTTGGTTCTTAGTCATCCTATTCCTCCTTAACCCTTATTTTCACTTTTTGATAACTATTAAAGACCTTTGTATCTCCTTTTATATTAGCTGCTTGTCTCTTTGCTTCTTTTCTTTGCTTTTTCATTTCCATCAAAACTATCAATATGCAGCTGACTTTTCTTGCTTGTTTTTTTCCATTTGATAGCAGTTCATAAGAATTCTTTTTTCTGTACATCTTGATTTCTTTTGTCATCCAGGTGGCTCTGGATTTGTTTGCCTGCCTTTACACTTTGTGGGAATACACTTTATCAGTGCCTGAACTATCTAAAGACAGCCCATTGTTTTGGTGTTATTTTTCCTGCAAACATTTGATTCCAGTTGTTCTGGCCAGATCCATTCTCATCCCATTGATGTTGGCTTTCCCCAGTTAATTATTATTACTCTGGTTCTTATATGCCCTTTTTAAAAAATGGCCATCTGAAATTCATGATACAACAATCCTCGATGCTCCCTGGCTGACATTTGATCCACTTGGTTATCTCATTCCCCAGAACCAAATCTAGCAGTGCCTCTTTTCACATTGGACGAGGAATCATACTACTGTGAAAATGTTCCTGAACACACTTTAGGAAATCTTGCATCCCTCTGCTCTTTGCATTACCACTATTTCTTGAATAGTTGTAATCTTCCATTTAAATTTCTCTATGACTCTTGCACCTCTGGAATGTTCTTGCAAATTTGTTCCTCTACATCTTTGATGGCAGTTATCATCTATAGGCTACACTGAGCAATGTATTTGCACCTTTTTTGTTAATTAACTTTAGTCAATTAAATCCTGTTCCTGACTCCTCTGAAGAACCTCTTTCCATCACTGCAATGTTACCTTTAATCAATACTGCTATCCCACCCTCTTTCCATCCTTTCCTATCCTTCCTGAACACTTGTGACCAGCAATAAGGTTGGAGCCTATCTTTGAATAAGGTGTCTGTTATGGACATAAAATCACATTTACACATGGCAATCTTAGCCTGTAACTTGCCAATCTAACAACAACACTATCTGTATTCATAACATAAGCCTGATTTCAACATTATTGCTTTCTTCCCTTCTCCGAACACCTAACAACTTACTGTTTCTATTTAGTTCACAAACATGGAACTATTCCTTCTCTATCACTATCCAGTATTAATTCTCCAGTTGGAAAAAAAACAGGATTAGGTCTGACTGAACTGTTCATGTCTGAATTGCTGAAGCAGACTTAAGGATGAACAATGTAATCAGTGGCATCCTTAAAACAAAATGCTTGATTGAAAACACTGACAAATTTTGTTTTCTTCCTATTTATACTTCAGTTTTCAAATGCAGAAAATTAGCACATTTGTCATTTTCATTATTCCAACACTTATAGAAGGAAACCAGTTTTGATGGCATGTTAGGTGTAACAAAATGGTTGGGTTTCAGAAGGAAAATGTATATTTTACAGCAAACCACGGACATGATGTTTTAATTCAAATGCTGTGTAGCAATGCCTTTCATAAATATTAATCTTGTAAACCTTTGCATCTACCTCTAGGGGATGCTATGTGTCTAGGTGATGGTATACAGCATCCTGTTTCCTACCAAATTATTGAGGAGCTCACTCTTTTCTTGATATAGTGAGATCATATCCATGTACGAGTTATTTTTGATCAAAAGAGAATTTATGAATGCCTTCAAACTCAAGAGCATTTTTAATGTTTCTTTTTCTGGAGCCAAGCTATTGGTTTAAGTAACAGATTAAAAAACCTTTAGTATGTTAAATGAAAAGGGATAAATAGATACACAGATGCTCATTAGTGATTACTCTTGGAAGACCATTAAAAGGAACATGTATTCTTTGTAATCAAGATCTTAGGAGGTTAAAACCTATAGACTTTCTTTAAAACATGTATTGGTCGGATATAGATTCTCAAATTACGCGTAAGTAATTTTGCTGGTTAGATGTCTCAGATCAGGAGAATGATTTTAACTTTGGATTTGGTACTGTTGCAGCTTAATCAGACAACAGGTTGCCTATTGCTACCATACTTCAATTCACAGCAAGCTTATTCTGATTTTTCATCTGCATGTTGACCTTCAACAATATCAGCAGGAAACACAGTATCATTCAACATGTCCACTAACAACAATCAGCTTTACGTATTGCTCCACTCTTCAAGTCATTCATAGTCTCCGTCAGACTGTTTGTCCAACATCCAGTGCTAGATGAGGAGAAGTCTCTTCTAATTAAATATTGGGAAAACTAAAGTCCTCATTGTTTTCCCCACCATATACACCATTCCCTAGCTGCTGATACCATCATCTCTCTCCCTGGTGGCTGAGGCTATACCAGACTGTTCACAACCTTGATATTATATTGAGCTGAAGATGAGTTTCAAACAGCATAGGTGTCCTTTCAATAAGACTACTTATTTGCAAAACCTAACTGGATTCTGTCATTGCTTGGGCTTTTCAGTTACCGAGACTCGCATTCATGTCATCGTTATCGCTAGAATTAACTCTCACTTAGTCTCCCATATTCTACCCTCCATGATCTTGAAATCATTGAAAATTGTGCTTCTCACATTCTCACTGGCATAATCCATTATTTCTGTATCTGCTGACCTACATCATTCCAGGTTAAACATAGCCCTGATTTTAAAATTTGTAGTCAAATCCTTCCATGCATTTTCTGCTCCGTTTCTCTGTAATCTTCCCAATGATTTTAAGGGGAACTGGTGGCATGTTGCTATTGCTGAATTTGTAATCAGGAATTTGTAATTTGAAATGGGAATCTCATCTCATTGTGATTATGTCAGGATTGTACAAATCAATTGGGTTTGCTGACGTCCTTTAGCCTAGAAAATCCATCACCATTACCTGTTCTAGCAGATGTGTGATTTCAGATCTGTAACGCTAATCTTTACTTGTCTGCTGAGCAATTAGGGAAGGTCAATAAGTGCTGGCCCAGCCAGCAGTGTCCACATCCACAATCAAATAAAGAAAACCTTTTAGGAGATTGGAAATCCTCCAGTTCTGGTCTCTTGATCAACTCTGATTGTAATCGCTTTAATGCTGCCATACAATTTCACATCATTGCCGTTGTCAATTTTAAAAGCATCTGATGTGGTCATTCTGTCTTTCTATTTATAGTTTCCGTAGACACACACATACATACTGACCAGGTGCAGGACTAGGCCATTTGATCTCTCAAGCTTGTTCTGGCCAATCAATAAGATCATTACTGGTCAGTTTGTAACATCAAATCCACATTTCCACTTACCCCAGATGACCTTTCATCCTCTTGCTCAACAAGAATCTCGCTACCTCTGCCTTAAAAGGCCGAATCTGCTGTCACCACACATATGTGCAAGGCACCATTTACATTTATGCATGCACATTTAAACAGGCTTGTGAGGTATGGGATATTCGGCTGGCAAAAGGAGGGGAGGGGAGGGATGCAGTGAAAAGTGAGGCTGTGAATGGGGAGAGGGATGGGGAGAAAGGAGCGAGGGGAGGATGGAGAAAGAAGTGGAGGGGAAGGATGACTCCTTTGTCTTCAATCTCTCCCCCATGTCTCTTCCCAGGGCTTCACCCTTCGTCCACCACAATCCTTTCAACATCTATCTGTTAACCTCCCTCAGTATGTTTCAATCAAGACATCTTTTATTTTTCCAAATTCCAGAGGATACAAGCCCAACTTGTTCAACATTTCCTCACAAGACAAGTCACTTATTCCAAACAATAGTCTGGTAAAAAGTTTCTGAACTACTTCCAATGCATTTACATCTTTCATTATGTAAGATCACCTAGACTGTGTGTAATACTGCAGGTGTGGTCTCACCTATGCCCAGTATAATTGGTTTCCCCAACAACCCTTGATAAAATGCAAACAATAATGGATAGGTGCTGTCAATTGGGCTCTGACATATCTTGATTGGCCTCTAGATGGAGGGTTGACTTGTCACTATCACACTGCTGGAAAGATCGCAGGGCTACAGGAAGTCAGATGATTTTATAAACCTCAATAAGGTGCCCCTTCAACCTCCAATGCTCCAGTTAGAAAAAACGTCCCAGCCTATCCAGCCTCTTTGTTTAACTCAAACCCTCCAGTACCAATAGTATCCTCTTTAATCTTTTCTGCATCCTTTCCAATTTAATAATATCCTTTCAATAGCAGGGTAACCAAAACTGTACATGGTACAACAAACGTTGCCTCAGCAATTCCTGTACAACCATAACATGTCAACTTCTACACTCAATGGTCTGAGCAATGAAGGCAAGTATGCCAAATGCCTTCTTTACCAATTTGTTTACTTCTGACGCAACTGTCAATGAACTATGATTCTAAACCCCTACATCTCTCTGTTTTACAACACTCCCCAGGGCCCTCCCAAGAACTGTGTAAGTCCTGCCCTTGTAAATGCAATACCTCGCATTTATTTAAATTAAACTCCATCTGCTACTCCTTAGCCTTTTAGCCTAATTGATCAAGATCCCTTTGTAATCTTAGATAATTTTCCTCACTATCCACTATACCACCATTTTTTTTTGTTATCCTCAAACCTTTTAACCATGCTTCCTATATTCTCATCCAAATCATTCATATAAATGATGACCAACAGTAGATCCAACAACATCCTTGTGTCACAAGCCTCCAGATGGAAAAGCAATGCACCATCACCACCATCTATCTCTGACTGGAGGCGAAAGTGAGGACTGCAGATGCTGGAAACCAGAGTTTAGATTAGAGTGGTGCTGGAAAATCACAGCAGGTCAGGCAGCATCCAAGGAACAGGGAAATCGACGTTTCGGGCAAAAGCCCTTCATCAGGCCTCCATTCCTGATGAAGGGCTTTTGCCCGAAACATCGATTTTCCTGCTCCTCAGATGCTACCTGACCTGCTGTGCTTTTCCAGCACCACTCTAATCTCAAGTCAATTTTGTATCCAATTGGCTAGATCTCTGCTTCTCGTGTGATATAAATTAACTAACTAGTCTGCGACGTGGAATTCAGTAAGGTGTTTGATAACGTTCCACATGGTAGGCTATTGTACAAAGTATGGAGTTGAGGGATTGAAAGTGATTTAACGATTTGGGTCAGAAATTGGCCAGCTGAAAGAAGACAGAGGGTGGTGGTTGATGGGAAATGTTCATCCTGGAGCTCAGGTACCAGTGGTGTGCCGCAAGGATCTGCTTTGGAGCAACTGTTGTTTGTCATTTTTATAAAAGATCTGGAGGTGGGTGTAGAAGGATAGGTTAGTAAATTTGTGGATGACACTAAGGTTGGCAGAGTGGTGGATAGTGCTGAAGGATGTTGTGGATTACAGAGGGACATGGAAAAGATGCAGAGCTGGGCTTAGAAGTGCCAAATGGAGTTTAATATGGAAAGGTATTAGGTAGTTCACTTTGGAAGAAGTAACAGGAATGCAGAGTACAGGCTAATGGTAAAATTCTTGGTAGTGTAGATGAACAGAGAGATCTTGGTGTCCAGGTGCATAAATTCCTGAGAGTTGCCACCCAGATTGATAGGATTGTTAAGAAGGCATATGGTAATTTGCTTGGTATGGAAGGAAGGTCTTATGAGAAAAGGCTGAGGAACTTGAGGCTGTTTTCATTGGACAGAAGAAGGTTAAGAGGTGACTTAATTGAGAATTATAAGATAATCAGAGGGTTAGATAGGATGGACAGTGAGAGCCTTTTTCCTCGGATGGTGAAGGCTAACACAAGGGGACATAGCTTTAAATTGAGGGGTGATAGATTTAGGACAGACATCAGGGGTAGTTTCTTTACTCAGAGAGTAGTAAAGGCGTTGAACGGCCTGCCTGCAACTGTAGTTGACTCTCTGACATTAAGGGAATTTAAATGGGCATTGGACATAATTATGGATAATAATGGAATAATAAGTAGGTTAGATGGGCATCTGATTAATATCACAGGTCGGTGCAACATCAAGGGCCGAAGGGCCTGTACTGCGCTGTAACATTCTATGTTCTATGATAGGGTGGGATTCCCCTCAGAGGCTAGGTGTGAACTTGATCGGCTGAAAGACATATGGCCACACTGTAGGGATTCTATGCTTTAGTTTTTGAAATATTCTTTCAATTATTTTGCCCAGTTCTTGACCTAATGCTGTTCGATATTACTTTTCACTTTTTCAGTACTTGTAAGTGCAAAATGATTTTAATCTACTGGCATTCATTAATTATAAGCCACTGTTCTCATTTTTAGCTTGACCAATTTATATTGAAATGTATTTCATAGGTTCTCAATTTCTTGTACTTGGTTACATCTTTGACCAGGTTATTAAATACCAAACTAATAATCTAATTTATAATACTAATCACACGGAATTAAACTCAAAACTTGGGTTTATATCAAGGAAAATTTCATAAGATGCTACATTCTATCCACTTACCCTCATACTTCAGAAACCTGAACAATGTCTGAAGGTGAATAGAAGGTAGTAGAGAACTTTGAGATGAGAATGCTAAATGAGAATTTTAAAATGACAGACCATAAGACAAAAGAAGAGGAATATGAAATTGCAAAAAAACTTAAGATGAGAGATCCAGAAAAGAAACCATCAGTATTTTAGCCCTCTGATTTGATATGATCTGAAAGGTTATGGAGGGCGGAGAGAAAGACAGCAGAATGAGGGCCTGGCCAAGGCAGAATCCTATGATGAATGTCAAAGCATGGTTACACATGAGCCACAGTGTGAGGATGGTGTAAGATGGCAAGCCAGGACAGTAGATCTATCAAGCAACATTTAATGTTTATAAATTATGAGATTTTCAGAAAGTTCCAATGGATAATAAGCTATGCATTTCATAAATTAATTTGGGGTTTATTATGTGTGCTCCTTTGTCAGTAATCTTGTGTTACATATAGAGGTCTCCTGGCCCTACAGCCCAACTTGCCCACTTCCATTATAGAGGACAAAGTACAGTCAAGAATTAATTGAACGGTCGAACAGAATCGAACGCTTAGAATGATGTACTCTTGTTCACATGTAAAGGTAAAATCACCATAGTCTGATTGGATTTTGTGCTGCTCTCTCATGAGAGACAGAGAGAGAGAGAGAGAGAGAGAGAGAGACAGAGACAGAAACAGACAGACTGAGAGGATGGCTGGTTTAACCTGACACAAGGGGAGAGGTTGAAAACGACAGTCCTTCATGGTAAGTGTAGGAACTGAGCCCATACCATTTGCAACACTGTGTATTACAAACCAACCATCCAGAAAACTGAGCCAACCAGTTCATATGCTTTTGGTTAGTGACCTTTGTTTCCCAATACTATGCTTCAATATTTTTAAATAGTTTTTTCCATCCTTTAGAAATCTTTCTGCATCTTTGCAACTCCATCTGTTTTCTTTACTATGTTTGTCTTGACTAAGAAGTCAGATTGGATTTTGGGATTGTCATATCTGTAATGGCTGTTGTGGAGCAAACACTCCGTTAGGAACCTTATGGGACTAGCTCCAAGGCCCCAAGATAAATGGTCAATTTTTATTTGCAGTTTGCTGCCAGGGGAAGAGAGTGAATGAATTTTGTACAGTGAGATTCAGTGCCTCGAATATGCCTGATTTTTTCCTCTGACTTGAATTTTATTGCAAAGGGAGGAGATCGAGTATTTAAGAGACCCCACACATAATAAGATCACATCCATCAATGGAATACTGACTAGAGATCAATAAGTCTGGGAGAAAGCTCATCCTTCAACAGGAAGATTGGGATGAGAAAATGGGACCAGGAAGTAGTCTCCATGTCCAGAAAGTTCTAAAATTTTGGCAGAGGGCATGTCCTATCCCATTCAGAACCAGTGAATAAAATAACATCCTCACAAAATAGCTTTAATTTAAATATGCTTACTTTTACATGTTTACATTTAATGTGAACTTTACAATTGCAATCCTATGATTTATTTTTGTAACATTTCCCTACTCCCTATTCTTGCTCAGCAATTTAAGGTTAGCCTCTCCCCACAAAAACCTTTGTGTTGCCAAGATTTTCTCTGGAGAATTCCACCATATTTGAAACACTAAAGGATGGGTCTGTCTGTCTTTTCTCCCATCCTCATTTACAAAGATTGAACAGTGGAGTTCCATTTGAATTGGCCAATACATATGAGCAAAGTACTGCAGTGGTTTGCCATTGCCTTCTGCAGGAGAGCCGATCAAGAGACTTGCAAAGAGTTATAGAGTCATAAAGCATGGAAACAGGCCTTTTGGTCCAACTTGTCCATGCCAACCAATTTTCCCAAATTAAACTAGTCCCACTTTCCTGCATTCGATCCATATCATTTTAAATCTTCCCTATTCATATACCTGTCCAAATGTCTTTTAAGTGTTCTAACCTCTTTAAGATCATGCCTCAATCTCCAACTTATTGCTTTTTAACAGATGATTTTGAAGAATTACAGGCTGACAACCAATCTATTTGGATAAGTTACAAATTCACCTTACATAGCCAACAAGTCTTGGCATGAGACTTGAACCTAAGTTTCTGGCCCAGGGGTAAGGATGCTCACAGTTAACAAAAGATTAACCAAATGCCACACATTACTGAATGATTCAGCCTATTTTGACTTATTTGGTGGATTTGGGGTCACTAAATACCTAACACCAACAAACATAGCTCTTGAGTGGGTCTTATGACAAATCTCTCAACTGACCTTTATTTTAAGGATAAAACTTGAATAAACAACATAGATAAGGTTAAACATTTCCTATAGTTCAGCTGTTGAACAGCACAAGTTTCAATGATGAGTCACTCACCCCACAAGTTTCCTCCCACTCTCTTCAAATTTCTAGTCTGGATTTGTTAATTGATTTTTATTGATCATTTGACTTTGTTTAATTGAATCGACCTTACATAATGTTTACCTGAATGTTACTTTGAGGAAACAGAAAAACAAAAGCTGGTCATTCTGCTTCTTGAGCCAGTTCTATAATTTAATCTATTCAGGGCAGTTTTATAAGTTTTGACAGCCTTTCTATCATAAAAGTCAACCAATCTCAGTCTTGGAAATTTCAACTGATCACACCTTTATGGTCAATTAGCTCAGTTAGCTGGACATTTGCTTATGTACAAAACTATTGACCTGACACACTTGTATAATATTCCATTAGCTAAAGTTTTATCAACTCATTTAATCCCTTTGTAATACCTTGATCTGGTTTATGCAAGTTAAAGTACTTTCTTCAGATTTGAATATTCAACTCTCTATTCTTTCATCCCAATTATTATTTTATATCATGCAAAGTTGATCACCCCATATAAAGCTTTGGGGAGCATTACTAGTTACATTCTATTCATGAGAAAACATTCCCTTTGTCTCTGGGTAAGTGACAGGGAATATCCACAGAAGACCTGGACATGAAGCTATGGCAGAATGCACAAACCTCAGCAAGGGTAAAACACATTTGTGTTTTCCCTCAACATAAATAACAAAGATCATACCATTGGATGACTGAAAATGAAGTTCTGCTGCTTGGTCCATTCTAGTGGATCTGTTCATTATGGAACACGCAGAGTGTCCAGGATCATTGTGGCTTGTTGTTTTCTGCACAAACGTGTGCAACAAAGAACTGAGGAATTTGCAGATGGGAAGATGAAGGAGCCACAAAGGAAGCAGTGAAATAGCTGATGTTTGTGAAAAACTTGGCATGGATTTGCAAATTGGAATCTTTTGGAGATTTTCAGGATGTTACTATCAAATTTGATAAAAGGAAATTGATGGATATAGAATAATTCAATATTCAGAAAGTGTTTTGTTTGGTGCTCCAAAGTAGGTTGTTGAGCAACATTAAAGCACATGAGATGAAGGTAATGTACTGGAATGGATTAATGATTGGCTAACAGTCAGAAAATAGAAATTAGGAATAAATGGTGTATTTTTAGGAAATTAGGAATAAATAGTGTGAGTTTCACTAGGGCCCCAGCTCTTCATAATGTACATCGATGATTGGAATGTGATGACCAAAAGTAATTGTTTTCACATTTGTGGATGATACAAAGCAACATGTCAATGTGTAGTCTGCGGAAGATATAATATGACTTCAGAAGGATTTGAATGGGCTTTGTGAGTGGGCAAGAACACGCAGACGGAATGCAATATGTAAAAAAAATTAGGCTATCCACTTTGATAGAAGGAACAGATGTGAAGAGTATTTCTTAAATGGTAAGAAGTTGGAAACTGTATAAAGGGTGTCCTTGTCAATAAGTCACTGAAGAATAGAATGTTAGCCTTTATTGTAAATGGATTTGATACAGAAACAGTGAAGTCTTGCTTCAGTTGTAGAGGGACATGGTTCAATTACACTTGGAGTACTATGTGCAGTTTTGATTTCTTTACTTTAGAAAAGAGAACTATTGCCATTGAGAGAATTCATCAAGTGACCATCAGAAATAAAAACATAAGTCCAAGAGAAAATCAGCAGGAATGGCAGTATCCGTGGAGAGAGAAACAGTATCAAGCTTTTGAGTCTGATATGATTCTCCTTCAGAACTGAAGCTTTACCAGTCTTAGCCACATTAGGTAATGAAAAGTCATTCAAATTGACTGTTGATGCCAGTGACAGTGGTGTGGGGGCTGGTTTGCTGCAAGGTGATAAAATAGGTTTGAACAGTGTGTCTTATGTTTTAAAGAAGTTGACTGCAGGTCTGCAAAAGTGAAAAAGCAAACATTGAATCTTGCAATGGCTTTACATCATTTTGGAATACATATCTTCAACAACTTGGAAGAAAATTATTTATATGGACCACAATTCTTGGTTGTTTTAGATCTACAATTCTTTTTATGGAAATTAATTCTCCAAGTGAATAATTTAGAAATTAATCATATGTCTAGAAAAGAAAATATTAGAGAGGGCACTTTATCAAGAGCACCTTTGAAGGTCACTAAGTGATGGGGTGCCCATGGACTTATATAAATTATAGTTGCTTTGTAACTCATTGTGTGTTTAATGTCAATTAGATTAAGTTCCCTACAGTATGGAAACAGGCCAATTGGACCAACAAGTCCACTCTGACCCTCCAAAGAGTATTCTGGATTAGTGGTGCTGGAAGAGCACAGCAATTCAGGCAGCATCCGAGGACAGGCCCATGCAGACATGGGGAGAATGTGCAAACTCCACACAGACAGTAGCCTGAGGCAGGAATTGAACCGGAGTCCCTAACGCTGTGAGGCAGCAGTGCTAACCACTAAGCCACCATGCTGCCAAATATGTTGTTACTGTTACTATGACATAGAAATAATGTTAAAATAGTTTTTAATGTGTAATAAAAATGTTTTTGCACATTTATCAGTTACAGCTATTTTATATCCTGATCTTAGCACTTATTTTGTCTTTCATTCTGGGTACGCTCACGTGTTCCGTTTGCTCCTCCGCATCTGTCAATGACATTAAAACCAACATTTTCTAGCCTCCTTCAGTTCTGAAAAAGAGTCCAAGGGACTCAGACATTAACTCTGTTTCTCTCTCCACAGATACTGCCAGACCTTTGAGCTTCTCCAGATTTCAGATATTCCCAGCATCTACAGTAATTTGCTTTAATTTGAGTTTAATTCACTTCCATTTCTCATACAGGTATTCTCACCTTGAAGAAGTTATGCTTTTCTGTGCATTAGGATTTCTGCTTTAATCTGCCAGCCCATTCACCTTCATTGTTTACTCCCTCATAATATTTGATGGCGTCAAAACTCATGAGCCACATCTCCTTCCTTAGTGTCTGAATCAGCCTCTGCCTTATCCGTCATGGATTCCAAACAAGTTCATCCTTCATGTTTTGAATCCCCCCAGGATTACAGGTATTTATGACATATACAACCCTCCTCAGATCGCTGCTCCCATGTGTATTAAGCTCCACACTCAATGCCAGGCTCTGTCACGTCCACACTTTCAACCTCTTTCCATCAGCCTCACGTCACACTGTCTCAGATCTGTCCTGGCCCCCAGTTCCATTTCATTCTTCATCTCATTCGGTGCTTTAACAAGAACATTTTCTCTCCCTTTTAGATGTTAAGAGGGTAGCTCCGTAAATTGACAGGACACTGACGCTGCTCTTCCTCCCCTCCTCTTCCAACCAACACTATCCCTTCTTCGAATTCTACCTCTTACTGCATATTTACTATAGCGTCTGACCTCCCCCTCTCTGCTGCTGAACAATCCATGCTCAGCGGAGGACATCATTTTGTCCTTTTATACCCCAACTCAATGGGTTTCCGGCAGACTGTGACATTGATCTCTTCTTCCATCACCTGCAATCCTGTGCTCATTTCTTTGAACAGAAGTCCATTACACAGACCCTCCACTTGCACCCTCCCCTCTGGCCTTTTGCCAACACTTGATTTCTTCATTGACAACAAGTCAACGTGACATTGGCTACCTTAACGTCTCTGCTCCCCTTAGCCATTCAAGCCCATCTCCTTCTGGATGTGCTGTACTCGTTTTCTCAGGCCTATCCCTGATTTTGTTAACAAACCTGCCTATCAAGAAGGAACCGTTGCTATCTGGCTTACAGCGACTGAGTGACAACTTCCAGACACTTCTTCTTAACTCCTTCTGGACATGACCCCACCGCTGAATATCAAGTGTTTTTCCAGAATGGTTACGGACCTCATTTCCTCCAGACATCTCCCCTCCACCAGCTTCCCACTTCATAGAAACAGAGACACGTAAGTAGGAGCTTGAGTAGGCCAGCCCTTCAAGCCTGCTCCATCATTCACTATGACCACGGCTGATCCTTTATCTAAATGCCATATTCTCACTTTCTTCCCATACTCCAGATGCCTTTAACATATATATTATCAATTCCTTTCTTAAATACATTCAGTGTCATGGCCTCCACAGCCTTCCGTGGTAGAGAATTCCACAGGTTTACTAAGCTTTGAATGAAGAAATGTTGCCTCATCTTAGTCCCAAATAGTTTGCCTCAATTCCTGAGACTGTGACTTTGGTTCTAAACTCCCTCTCAAGGAAATCCACACTGCCTACATCAATCCCCATTAGAATCAGATTCCTTCTCATCCTTCTAAATGTTACTGAATACAGGCCCAGATGAACCAATGTCTCCCCATAAGACTGTCTTACATCTCTGGTATAAGCATAGTGAACCTCTACTGCACTCCCTCTATGGCAAGTATATATTTCTTTAGTTAGAGAGCCCATAACTGCACACAATACTCTAGTTGTTGTGTTACCAACTATATAACTGCAGTAACTCAATTCTGAACTTAAATCCTCTTGCAATAACAGCGAGAATATAACTTGTCTTCCTAATTCCTAATAGTACTCCTTCCCAAAATCCATAAACTGGATTGCCCTGGCTGATCCATTGTTTCAGCTTGTCGCTGCCCTATTGAACTTATTCTTCCTGGCTTAACTTTACCACTCATATTCCATCTCTTTGTATTAAATTCAGGATTCTTTTGACAGTTTACTTCAGTTCTACATGTTTGTTTTCTCACCTAAGCCATCTCCTCTTCACCATAGATATGCAACCCCTCCAGATGTATATACCCAATCAAGATGGTCTGACACTCTCTGCTTCGCCTTTGAAAATAGCTGTGATTAGTACCCATAAACCATCAAAGCAAAAAACTGAACTACAGAAACTCAGCAAGTTTGGCAGTATCTGTGGAGAGAAATTAGACTTAATGTTTTGAGTCCAGTGACCCCTCTTCAGAATTGAGCTGCTGGATTTGAAATGCTAATTCTACCTTCTCTTCACAGATGCTGCCAAATCTGCTGAGTTTCTTCAGAAATTTCTGTTTTGTTCCACATACCACTGCACCCTTTCACCTGGCTAATCTCTTAATCACTTTGAGTAACTTTTCCTTTAATTCATCTCACTTTCTCCAAGTCAAAGATCTGGCCATGTTTACTGACTATGCCTGTTTCTTTGCGAGTATGTCAAATACTCCTTTTCCGACTTGGAAATGCAATTGCACCTCTTCCTCCTTTGCATTAATAATGTTGCTTCTTGTTCTCATCCGTAACTGGAAAAAATTCAACAATTTTGTTTCCAATTTCTATCCATCTCTCATCTTCACTTAGTCCATCCCTGATTCTTCCCTTCCCTTCATTGACTTCACTGTTTCCAAATCTAAGGGTAGGCTGTCCACCAATATCCATTACAAGCCCACCGACGTCCATGGCTACTCCAACTACACTTTCCCATACCCTACTTCCTGCACGAATTTCATTCCATTCTCCCACTTTTTTCCGACCATTGCATCTATTCCATTGATGCTACTTTCCACTCAGGTGCCACCAATATTCCCTTCTTTTTCCTTAACAGAGGATTCCCCTCATCAATGTGGTTGTCAAGGCCCTCCATGATATCTGGCCTATCTCCTGCACTTCTGCTGTCATTTATTCCCCTCCTTCCTAGAGTGATAGGTTTCCCCTTGTCCTCATTTTCCACTCCTCTAGTCTCTGCATTGACAGGATCATCCTTCACCATTTCCACTATACTTACCACCAACAAACACATCTTCCCCTCCCCTCCAATGTCATCATTCTGGAGAGATTGTTCCCTTTGTGTCAACTTGGTCCACTCCACCATCACTCCTAACACTTCCTCACTCCCCGTTGGGGCATTTCCCCATGAAATTGCAGAAAGCATAACACTTCCCCTTTTACTTCCTCTCTCCTCACTGTCCAAGGCCCTGAATGCATCTTCAAGGTTAAACTGCATTTTACTTGTGCTTAAGACCACAATACGACCATAAGACATAAAAGCAGAAGAAGGCTATTCAGCCCATCAACTCTGCTCTGGCATCCAATTAAACCACGTTTGATCTGATAATCCTCCAATCTACTTTCCTGTCTATTTTTCTATAACCCCTCATTCCCCCACTGATTAAAAATTTGTATATATCAACCTTGATTATATTTATTGACCCAGTCTCAACAGCCTTCTGTGGTAAAGCATTCTGTGGTTCACAGTCTCTGAGAGAAGAAATTCCACCTCATTTCTGCTTTAAATATGCAACCCCTTATTTTGTGATTGTGCCCTCTGGTTCTAGACTCTCCCATAAGAGGAAACAAACTTCAGACATGTATGCTATTGAGTCCCCTAAGAATCTTGGATGCTTTAATAAAGTCAGTTTTCATTCTTCTATACTTGAGTGAATACAGACCCAATCTACACAATCTCTCTTCATAAGTCAGACTCTCCACACCTGGTATCAGCCTAATGAACTTTCTTTGGACTGCATCCAATGTCAATACCTCTTTCCTTAGATATGGGGTCAAAAGTGTTCACAGTATTCCAGCTGTGGCCTTGTAAAGTTTGCAGTCCCCATTACACACTGAATTTAGATGCATTTTTGTTTTGTAATTCATGTTTGAGCACTCCCAAATCCCTCTGTTCTGGAGCTTTCTATGGTATTTCTCAAATCAAATAATAATCCACTCTGCCAAAACACACAACCTCACATTTCCCCAAATTATATTCCATCTACCAAACTGTTGCTCACTCACTTAGCCTGTCCATATCTCCCTGTAGACTCTTTGTGCCACCTTCACTGCTTGCCTTACCACCTAACTTCTTCCAATCTTGTCTATTGCATTCACTGCACACAATGCAGTTTGACTTACCTTGGCGAAAACAAACAGACTGGGTGACGGCTTTGTGGAAAATGTCCACTTTATCTCGAAAAGACTCAGACGTTCCAGTTGCTTGCTATTTCAAAAAACTGCCTTGATCAGGTGCTAACATTTTCATCCTGACTTGTTACACTTTTCCAATGAAGCTCAATGCAAACTGGAAGAACAACACCTTATTTTCTGCGAAGGCACTTGACAGTTTCTACAACTCTATTTTGAATTCCACAATTTCAGTGGTTGACTTTTATCCTCCTTTTATTTAAATCCCCACTCTGTTCCCACAGTAACCTCCCCACACACACCATAGTCCTCTGGTGTTTCATTCACTTTGCTCTCAGGAGACCTTTCTCCTTTTCACACCTAATATTTGCACTTATTCAAGACAGCAGAATTAGCACTGTCTTATTTAATCATTGGATAAATAAAATGGATGATAATGGAGTTGTGTAAGTTAGATGGGCTTCAGATTAGTTTCACAAGTTGCACAACATCAAGGGCCAAAGGGCCTGTACTGTGCTGTAATGTTCTATGCTCTATTTTCTTTTGGGATACCCTCATAACCTGTTCCATTTGCTTCTTTGTCAACAGTGTAAAAGCAACATTTCCTACCCCTTTCAGCCCTGAACAAGAGTCTTATTAGACTTGAAACATTAACTCAGTTTCTCTCTCCACAGATGCTTCCAGACCTGCAGAGTTTCTCCAACACTTCCTGTTTTTATTTCAGAGTTTCAGCATCTGCAGGATTTTCTTTAATTGTTCATTATGCTTGTTCCTGAAAGGCAGGAGTAGCCAATGAAGATCGAATTGGCAAATTGGGTCTGTGTTCTCCACGGTTTTGAAGAATGAAAGGTGTCCTCACTGAAGCCAACAAAAACACCAGTCAGGTGCAAAACACAAGCCACCACTAATCCTGACCCCATGGAATGTGTTCAGGGATGGGACATGCACTTCTTGGGTCCTGCTGCTGTTTTTGCCATGCTGGAGAGGCTCTCCATTGTGGCGATAATTCAGGGAATCTCAGATGAAAATAAAAATTCCAGAAAGTAGTCAGTCATTCAAACAACATCTACAGTGAGTGAATG